>NC_143513.1:26045123-26383456 GCF_031878675.1 Megascapheus bottae | reverse complement strand
GTAGATGATGAACATTTTCTCATATGCTTTTCTGCCATTTTAATCTCTTCTTCTGATAAGTCTCTCTTTAGTTCCCTTGCCCATTTAGTGAATGGTTTATTGGGTTTGGGGGGATTAGTTTCTTGAGTTCCCTGAAGATATTGGATATTAAGCATTTGTCAGATGTATTGTTGGTGAATATCTTTTCCCAGTTGGTTGGCTGTTTCTCTACTTTTGTGACTATGTTTTTATCTGTACAGAAACTTTTTATTTTTAGGTAGTCCCATTTATCGAGTCTCTTTCCAATCTGTTGTGACCCTGGGATTCTGTTCAGGAATCTTTTGCCTATGCCTATGAGTTCCAGTGTCTCTCCTACTTTATCATGTAGCAGTTTCATGGTTTCTGGTCTGACATTGAGGTCTTTGATCCACTTTGAGTTAATGCATGTGCATGGTGAAAGGCTAGGGTCAATTTTTAGTTTTCTGCGTGTGGCTGCCCAGTTTTGCCAGCACCAATAATTGAATAGACTGTCTTAGAACCCGCCCACCTGTTGGTCTCCAGTCAGAGGCCTGGGAGAGGAACCTGTTGGGCGGGTGGGAGCAGGGACAGCTCTGCCTCCCTTGGTGGGGTGTTAGGTCTTAGTGTCTGCGCCTGTCTTTCTCCAGGCAATGGCCTGGGGGAGGGGGCTGTTGAGGGAAGGGACATGATTCTAAATTCCTTGCCCCCCTGCTCCTGCCAGTCTTTCTCAGGCTGGGTGGAGGGGTCTGAGTTAAGTTCTATAGCTTGGCACCAGCTCTGCTTTCCCGATGGGTTTGGGGTCATGCTGGGCTACCCGCTGGGCTACTCACTCCTCTGTGTTTGGCTATGGGTGCTCCACGGTGTTGGGGAGTCATTCACTTCCCTCGGATCTCAGCCACTGCCTGTGGTCTTCATCTGGGTTCTGCTGCTTGCTGGTCTGCGCTGGTTCCTGCTTCTGGCCCCATCCTAAGTTGGTGTCTGCCGATAGGGGCTGCTAGGGCTGGCGCCCTCCATCTCTGCTTTTCCCAGCTTGGAGCCAGTGGCTAGGGTGGGGGAGGGGTCCTCGAGTTCTGAATTCTTTGAGAAAGTTGGATGTAGGCTTTATCTGGATTTCTTTTCTGGTTTGAGTCCTTCTCCATTGCTTCTTGAGTTTGTTGTTGTGGATTTCTTAAGGTAGTTGGCTTGTGGGATTCCCTGGTTCTCTCTTTTTGTGGGAGAGAGCTAGGCAGTGTCCTTATTGTCTTGGTGCCATCTTCCGCTCCTCTAGATTGATTTTTATATGAATGCTTGATGTTCCTAACTACAATTCTTGAGAAAACTATCTTTTCATCACTTAAATAGCTTCAGCCAATTATTGTGAAAGTATTAGTGAACTAAACGGTGGGTCTCTTTGTGGGTTCTTTATTCCATTTCTAATCTGTTTTTCCCCCTGTCTTTTACCATGTGCCAAACTATGCTGATACCAAGAGCTATATTATAATGATGCGAAATGTGGAACATGAGTCATTCAACCTCCTCGTTCCCCTTTCTTGCCTTTACTATTCTGGTTTTGTGGTAAAGTAACTTCTGCTAACTGAAAAAATAACTCTTGGATTTTGATTGTTGTTGTGCTAGAGATAAAAGCAAGTTGGAAAATGTTAACATCTTACAAATACTGAGTCCTTCCAATCCAGTTTCCTTACATTTACTCAGGTCTTCAGTTTCTTTTCTGTCCTCATTCCCTCTCTCCCTCCCTCTCTCCTTAACTCTCTCTTCCATCCTTCTTCCATTCCTTATATCATTATATATTCTACATTGGTTATGGATGCATCACATTTAAACTTATAAAAATTGTTCATTAATTTTAAGATGTTTTGCTCAAAATTTCCATCCTCATAAGTTCTTTTATACTGAATGTTGGATTTTTTTACATGACATCAGTAGTCTTGTTGGCTTTCTGCCTCTGGCATAATAAGGGGATCATTGTGTAGCTCACATATTTCCTGCCCCAGCATAAAAGTCTACAGTAATCTAAAGCTCTCTGATGCCTTCCAATGGAGAGAAGCTATTTAGAAACCATTAACTTGTCATTGCAAGTGCCTTTTCCATGAGGTTGTCATGCCCTTTAGACTTCTGTGTGTATATCTAGAAAGCATGTAATCTAAATGAAAAAATGAAAGTCCTATTGATGTGCTAATACATAAATTGGCTTTTGTTTATTCTCTCACATTAAATCACGTTTCCTTTAACTTTATTGCTTTTGAGAAAAAATATTTGCTTTCCTTTTAGGAAAAATATTTGACCCTTATGATAACAATATATTAAATATTTTTCTTAGAAACACTCAATCCTTCCTTAAAAGTACTTTAAGTGGGGGCTGGGAGTTTGGCCTAGTGGTTAAAGTGCTTGCCTAGCATGCATGAAAACCTGGGTTCGATTCCTCAGTACCACATATAGAAAAAACCTGGAAGTGGTGCTGAGGCTCAAGTGGTAGAGCTCTAGCCTTGAGAAAGTCCAAAGATAGTGCTTAGGCCCTGAGTTCAAGCCCAGGACTGGCAAAATAAATAAATAAATAAATAAATGGAACACTACTGAGCAAAAAAAAAAAGTACTTAAGTACTTTAAGTGTTTTTACTTTCCTACTGTTCAAAAGCACTATTAAAATAAATTTACTAATGTTAAAAAAGCATTTCTTAATAAAAGCTTATAATTTCTTTGAGGCCCTATACTATCTTGGAATGAAGATATATTAAGCCAAAATACTGTTTTTTCTATATTTTTTTGCCAGTCCTAGGCTTGAGCTCAGGGCCTGAGCACTGTCCTTGGACTTTCTCAAGGCTAAATCTCTACCACTTGAGCATCAGCCACACTTCCGGCTTTTTTTTTCTATGCATATGGTACCAAGGAGTTGAACCCGGATTTTTGTGAATACTAGGCAAGCACTCTACCACTAGGCCAAACTCCCAACCTTTCTTTTTGCTGGTCCTGGGACTTGAACTCAGGGCCTGAGCACTGTCCTTAGTCTTTCTTGAGGCTAGAGCTCTACCACTTGAGACACAGCAACACTTTTGGCTTTTTTTCTATTTATGTGGTACCAAGGAATCAAACCTGGGTCTTCGTGCATGCTAAGCAAGCACTTTGCCACTAGGCCAAACTCCCATGCCAAAATACTGTTGTTGTTTTTTTTTTTTAATTACACTCATATGTGTATGTGTTATAGCATAACTATGGTATTAGATAAGTTTCATCTTTTCTTATATGGTCCTTTCTCTACTTTTTCTTTTTCTTTTTTAAATTTATTTAAATAGTAAGTAATTGTACAAAATGTGAAAATTTTATCTTGTGTAATTGTGGGCTCTCCATATATAGAATCAAGCAACCATTTAGAAAGTACTTGAAAAACCAATTCACTTGTATTAAACAGACATTTGTAATTATAATTATGAAGCAATACAGTATTATCAATATGTGCATAGAATGTTCACTGTATTAGTTATTAGAAATGATCTTTACATAGCTGAAAACTGAAAGGTGTCTGTAAGCATTGTACAAGAATGTCATTAGTTACTGAGAGAAGCCTGGACATAGTAAATTCTTGCATATTCTTTATATATGTAAAAATAATTTTCAAGTTAATTTTAGTTAGGAAAACGTGTTCAAACAGTTTTACTTCCATCTACCTCTCTTCTTTCTACCATCATTCTGAAAGTTATTTCTTAGTATATATCTATCACATTTTCTTTACTCTATCACATTTCTTTCTACTCTAAACTTCTTCATTCTTCATCCTTTCTTTCATCAGTTACTAAAGGTAGTAGGATGTATACAAGACTGTGACATTTTAAAATTTAATAAAATCTTCTACTGTTCAATTCATATAGAAAATCCTTCCCTAAGAGCCAGTAGGTCATGTCTGCAATCCCAGCTCCTCAGGAGGTTGAAATCTGAAAATTGTGGTTCAAAGCCAACTTGGGCCAAAAAGTCTGTGAGACCCTTATCTACAATTAATCACAAAAAAGCCAGAAGTGGAGCTGCAGATCAAGTAGTAGGGTGCCAGAACTGAGCAAAAAAGCTAAGGGATATTACTCAAGCCTCAAACTCAAGGAAAAAAATCTTATCCTTTCTTACATATGGATAATATATATGTCTCTGTATACAGAGAAGTTCTCTCTAGGTATTTGGTTTGATATTTTGGACACTTGACATGTTTCTAAGTTTTACTCTTACAGATAAAGTTACAATAGCAAGTGCTTGTGTTGATTACTTTACAGTGTTAAAATTTCAGGATTAAGATCAGCGATGAAGTAAATGTGTTAGTCATCTCTTCTACATACTTTCAAGTTCTTCCCCTTAGAAAGTCTATAATTTCATACTTTCTTTTTCATCTGCAACCAGGACTCGATCAGCTATATAATTTTTTATGCTCATTGACAAGTGCTCTACCTCCATATAAAATTTCACATTCTTAGAGGAAATTACAAAAGCTGAGGAGTGTGGAAAATCCCATTATCACTTTACATTTTGGTAAGTTGATGTGTACTATTACTTCAATGCAAATTTATTTGTATTACTATAACTTAGTTTAGGAATAGTTCTTTTATTAAAGTTAATATTCTTTCAAATGTTAACTTTAAACATCACTTTTAGAACTCCATGGAAATTGTAAAAGAGAGTCAAAATATTCCTGTCATCAAGCTTTTGTGTTTTTTTTAAACAAAGATCTTGCCAGGCACCAATGACTCACTTTAATCCTAGTATTCAGCAAGCTGAAGGTAGACAAGACAGAAACATTTTTGAGACAATACCTTTAATTATCAACAAAACAAAAATCAGGTCTGAAGCACTGCTTCCAATGGTGAAGTGCTAGCTGAGCAAGCAAGGTAAGTAAGCAAACATGAAACTTTGAGTTCAAGCCCAGGTATGCACATACATACATACATGCATGCATGCATGCATACACACATGCATACATACATACACATATATAATACACATATAAATGTGTATATACAGACATATCAAAACATAAATAGTCAAACATTATATAGACTACGTTGTTATCAAGATAATATCTTTGGGTGGAATGGGCACATCTGTATTCAAACTATGTGTCTCTTCATATTCTCTGTCTTAAGACAGTTTTCCTTAATTGGCCATAGGTTTTCAGGCTTAGATTCTTCTTCTTCTTCTTCTTCTTCTTCTTCTTCTTCTTCTTCTTCTTCTTCTTCTTCTTCTTCTTCTTCTTCTTCCTCTATCTCTTTCTCTATCTCTTTCTCTATCTCTTCCTCTATCTCTTCCTCTTCCTCTTCCCCTTCCTTCTCCTCCTCCTCCTCCTCCTCCTCCTCCTCCTCCTCCTCCTCCTCCTCCTCCTCCTCCTCTTCTTCTTCTTCTTCTTCTTCTTCTTCTTCTTCTTCTTCTTCTTCTTCTTCTTCTCCTCCTCCTCCTCCTCCTTCTTCTTCTTCTTCTCCTTCTTCCTCTCCTTCTCCTTCTGCTTCTGCTTCTCCTTCTCCTTCTGCTTCTCCTTCTCCTTCTGCTTCTCCTTCTGCTTCTCCTCCTCCTCCTCCTCCTCCTCCTCCTCCTCCTCCTCCTCCTCCTCCTTCTTCTTCTTTTCTTCTCTTCTTCTTCTTCTTTTCTTCTCTTCTTCTTCTTCTTCTTCTTCTTCTTCTTCTTCTTCTTCTTCTTCTTCTTCTTCTTTCTTTGTCTTCTCCTTCTTCTTCTTTTGGTAATAACATTAACACATTTGAATGCACTGAACAATTCATTTGTGGACTCCTCTTTAATCTGGGTTTCTCTAGTATTGTCTCATAATTGGAGTTGGAAGTTATAGCAGAAGACAGCTAAGAGGAAAGTGTTTTCACCAGGGTCATGTGACATTGTTAGGGCTGTTATGTTTGTATCTGGTGGCAGATGCACAATTGATTTCATATTTTTTTCTTTTTAGAAAAGCTTTGCAATTCTTCCTGCTTTTTAAACTTTTTTATTTAAAAATTATTACATGTACACACATATATTAGCCCAAGGCCCTCACACATCTGATGCCCTGAAATGTCTCAGAAGCAGTAGTGGATGTGGGGCCATCACCTCCTTGATGACAAGGTCTTCCAGATACGTCCCGAGAACTTACCTGAAGCTCCTGTATAAAGGATTTTTTCTTTTTTAAATGTTAAAATAGAGGGAGTATACTGAAAATCATTATAAAGTTAGATACTACAGCCAACACATCACAAACAGGATAATGATTTCTTTTCCAGTATTAAGTTGTGTGTGTGATTGTATGTATTATTCATTTTTATGACTGACAGCATATATAATGAGTTGCTTATAGACTCATTGATTAAACTTTATTACCATTGCTTTGACATCTCTAAGATAGGTAATTTTCATCTCCATGATAGTGTGTGTGTATCTGTGTATCTGTGTGTGTCTGTGTTCTGGGGCTTGAACTCAGGGTCTGTGTGCTTTACCTTTTTTCCTCATGTCTAGTACTCTACCACTTGAGCCACAGCTCCAATTTGACCTTTTCTGTTTGTTTATTTTTTTGGTGGTTTCTTTGGGATAAGAACCTAATGTATACTCTCCTTCCTAGGCTGGAATTTTTACAGAGTGGGTATTTGCTTTACTGGCATTCTGTGAAGAATTACTGTTTGAATATGACAGAGACGGGGTCATTAGAGATGACATCAGCCTTTGACTGCTATTTGTGAAATGAGGCATCCTAAAACCTGATCAGCTATGACAGAGGTCCCCAACGGCATATTCCTGCATTTAGCATAAAGCTAGATGCAGTTACAAAACTTGTAATTTGGTTTGTGCTTTGACTCAGTAATAAACATGTACATACAAATATTCACAGACATATGTGGACAAACACACTGAAACATATGCATGAAAATACAAACATGCATATACAAATATACATACACATGTACACAAATGTATGTGTACACAAAGATATATGCAGATGCACAAACATACAGATGTGCGCACCCCCCCCCACACTTTCAATTTGCAATACCTTCTTCTACTTTGAGTTATAAATCATATTCTTTTTCTAGGCCAGGAATTGAATTTATGATTCATGAGTGAGTTCACAGTTGTGCAAATATCATGAAGTAGCATGTGAACCTTTGTGTATATAAGATATTTATTATACAGGGTCTACAATGTTAATCCCAGAAAAATCTCTGGCTTTAAAATCCAAAGCACTGCTCATCAGGAAAGAGTACAATGTGTGGTGATGAGACTTAAACTTTGGCCACCTCTCCTGCGTGGTAGCAGCTACACTGAGTGACCTTTTGTCAGTCTGGCCCAAGTAGCCACCCAGCTAACAACTTCAGGTCTCTTGCACAGCAATGCCAGCTTTGGAGTGCTGAGTAACTTTTCTGAACACGGCTGGCAAACAGGTAGGTAAAGGCAGTCTGTACATATCACTTGAGAATCGTGTTTGGCAGGTACATTATTGTACTTCTAACATCATACAAAAATTGTTCCGTGCCATTGTCCTGTCCCATGACAGTGAGGTCAAGTATTTCAAGGCACTGTGTTGTGCAAAATGAAACTGACCTGGAGAAGTCCAAGCAGGAACTCTCTCCATGTTTGTCCCCTCCAGGTGCACTACTAAGGTCTGTCCATCCAGTGATGGACATTAGCTTGTGTATAATCTGCCCCTCCCCATTTGTCCTTGGGGCTTAAATGCTTTTATTCATCTTCCCCTTGGAACTGGTTTTGATTTACTTATAATGTTCTTCTTTTGAATTTCTTTCTGGCTAATTCTTCAAATCTGAAAAACTACCTTCAGGCAGAGACATAATCATTCCTTTGAATTTGAACTTTCTCTTCAACTGGGATACTAGCTTACAAAATTCACTGTACAGGGAATGGGACCTGCAGCAGGCTGGAAAGCAAATATAATATATCCCCAGAAGGCCTGCTATCTCATTCCTTCACCACTCACCCTTTTTGGGGCTCAGGGGAAGTCAGTCCATGTCTATTAGATTTTTCTCTGCTAGCCAACCGCTAGAGAGGAATGAAGGATGTCTGGTGGTATTTGCTCTGTTAAGTGGCTCCTCACTGATTTTATTCATTCTTTCTATCAATGTCTGAAATTTCAGACTTGTGATTTATGTGCCATGTTTAGTTCACCTCACAATATTATTCATTCATTTACTTTTCTACAATCACATATAAAATATGAATAGAAATATAAATATGAATTAAAAAATGTAATAGATAGGAAGGGAAAAAAACAAGATGATTAGGTGGGAGTGAGGGGAAGGCAAATGGAAGAAAAACATGTAAAGGGGTATCAATGTTCAAGAAGTAATGTACCCATTACTTGAAGAATGTAACTGTAACCCCTACATCACCTTGACAATAAAATACAATAAAAATTGTAATAGACATTGTGGCAAGCCACAGTTCCATAGTAGTAAGACAGATTCGTCTCCATTGTAATATTCTGACACAGGGTAATAGAAAAGAAGGAAGGCAGGATATAGGTAAATTCCTAAACAGGGATTTCCTCGGATGAGGGTGAATAAGAAGAAGAATTTTAGATGAATGTACACCCAACTTGGAGAAAATGCTGGGGCTCAGAGGAGAACGATGTCTTCTATTGTAGGAAAACGTGAAGAGGGAAGGATAATTCCAAATGTCAATTTAGTGACTCATGGAGGAGAAAGGTGTTCTTGGAGAAAGTCTCTGATATTCCACCTGCTCTGGTCAAAAGGCAGGTGATAGATGTGTTAAACTTTGGAGAAAGGAGGATGGGAATTGTTTTTTGATACTAGGGTGCTCCCCTTTCTCAGACAATCCACATGGCATTTAGTGATCTGTACCACTTCATAAAAGACAGCAACTCAGAACAAAATTGTCTACACCTACATTTCCATGTATCTGCTGTGTTATCATTTATATATTTACTCCTGCATGGAAAATAATAAATATTTCCAATTTGATAATTATAGTACTAAATTTAAAATTGACAGTATTGCAGGATCCTTAATTGTGATTAAACTAAAATCAATTGATCTAATAAACTCTGTAATCACTTATTAACACACACACACACACACACACACACACACACACACACACACTTCAGAAGCAAATGTACCCCAGTCAAATCTCACACAGATCAACCAAGTTCGATCTGATGTAATTCAAGGGTATTCTATAGGTATTTTTGGTATCATTGTGTTACTTTCCATCCCAGCCCTACAGCTAAGGATGATAAAGAAATAATATCCACTAATATGGGAAATATAAAATTGTATTCAATATGTTCACTCAAAATGTATTCAATGTGTTAGTGAACACAAGTGAGAAACATGAAATCACCCTGGAGGAAATTAATTTTTTAATTAATTAGATGTGTGTGTGTGTGTGTGTGTGTGTGTGTGTGTGTGTGTGTGATTGTGTGTGAGTCCAGGGGCTTGAACTCAGCTCTCGGCACTGTCCTGAGCTTTTGTGCTAGTGCTCTACTATTTCAGGCTAGTGCTGTACTATTTGAGCTATAGCTCACATCTGACTCTTTTGTTGCTTAACTGAAAATAAGAATTTCATGGACTTTCCTGCCCAGGCTGGCCTTCAACCTTCTGGAAATTCAGATCTCTGCCTCCTGAATAGCTAGGATTACAGGCATGATTCACCAGTGCCTGGTTGAGAATGAAATTTAAGAAATACTTGTTTTTACAAAGAATCTAAGGGACTTTGAATTCATAAAGAAGAGACAAGCATAAAAGGATATCCCATAAATGAAGAAAAGAAAAGAATCCAAGAATCAGACCATGCTAGCACATTGTTGTTTCATTCTAACTTGAAGACATTGGCACTCTTGGGGAAGATATAGGAATAAAGTACGAAAGGCTAGATTGGAGCTCAGAGACCAAACTTGATCATATTGAATTCTAGAGAGCTGTGTTTGTGCAGTTATATCTTAGTTAATCCTCTAGGAATAATGTTGTCTTTATATAGTGTGTAACATAATGATGAATTCCAAAGTAATCACATTATTTGGCAGGATAAAGAAGTTTTGAATAGTGTATCATTATTTTCAAAAGTAGGGCCTGATTGTCTACTTTTGCCTCCTTCAACCTAAGGAAGTATCACAGGAAGTGAAGAGCTTTTAGTAATGTGAATATTTGATAGTTAAAAGCCATACTAGCTGGACATTAGTGGCTCATGCCTGCAACCCAGGCTACTCTTGAGTCTGAAATCTGATAATTATTGTTTAAATTCAGCCAGGGCAGGAAAGTTAGTGAGGATCTCATCTCCAATTAACCAGGAAAGAGGCATACTTGGATCAAGTGGTAGAGTAACAGCCTCAGGTGGCAAAGCTGGTACAAAAATAATACTACAATTCAAAACTTTAAAATAATTGGATAATAATTAAACTTTTGCTTCCTTGACACAATTCTGTAGATTGGCTCTCATAACTAACTCTCTCTCTCTGTCTCTGTCTCTCTCTGTCTCTGTCTCTCTCTCTCTCTCTCTCTCTCTCTCTCTCTCTCTCTCTCTCTCTCTCTCTCTCTCTCTCTCTCTCTCTCTCTCTCCCTCTCCCCCCCCCTCTCTTTTCTGAAAAACTTTTCTTATTGTTAACCTCATGCGGGTAAGATCTAGAACTTTTCTTAGATTTATGTCTGTCACTTGTGTTCACTCTATGAGCTCTAATATTTTTTGATGTTTTGGTATTTGTCAAAATGTAATGCTTTCAGTGGGACATGGAATATTTGACTATGGAGATGGAAGAGAGGAATGACCTTGGCGGGTATGTCTAATCACAGATGGGACAGTGGATTGATTGCTGGACAATCTTCCACTTTATGCTGATCTTCCTGGGAGGATTTTTCCATTAGTGGACAGAGACTTTGAAAGATACTGAAAACACTATGCAGATAAAAAAAATTAAAGATAAGCAGTGCACAAGAAATTTCTGAGCTTTGATGGATGATAGATTTAAAAAAAAATAGGTAATCTCGGTCATTATCCTCTCAGCCTAGCCTATCTGGATCTTGAAAGATACTGTAATAAATCTTGGTAATTGATCTGTGTTCTGTGATAATCAGCTTATTTTTCATATATTGAAGAATTTAGTTATTCAGCACAGACTGATTGCTTAATTATGAATATTTGTAATGACATTAGGATGATTTCCAGAGCTCAAAGCTCTTGCACATTTTGAAGGAGACAGGAGGATAACGAGGTAATCACAATTCAACTGGACATGTGTGATAATAATAGCACTATATGGAGTAGATAGGATATAAATTGATTCATTCCTGCTCAATTAATTTTCCTGTCTTTGTACAATAAATACAATTATAAAGATGTTAGAATGCATTGCCCTATTAATGTTTATTTTATCTGTTCTTGGACCATGTGCTCTTAATATTTATTGACTGTTGTTTTTAAAAACCTCTGAGTTCACTTAAAGTGTTCTATATTGTGAGTAATTGATAACTCAAAAATACTAAGCAAAAGTTACTAAATAAGTACAATATAGAACTTTAATATAATGAAAAAATTAATTCAAGAATTCTTGGCATAGTTTTGCAACAAGGCTCTCACACTTCTGAGTTAAAAATAAATCCAGTCCCCTTTCATTGCCAGCCTGGAAAAAAGATCCAGGACTTTTGTCATTATTGTTTCACTTTGCTCTAAGTAAGCAAAAGTTCTATTTCAGCTCCACATCCTACAAAATGAAAATAGCCACAAAAAACTTCAGCAGCTTCAAAAGTTCAAGTTCATTGCTATAGGTTTTAAAGGTGTATAATCATGGCTCTCTCTATTATAATAATCATAAAATATTCATTATTTTGAAAGCCTGGAATGAATCCGAATTTTCTGTCACTAGATTTTCAAGGTCTGCATCTGTGTTCCAATACCTCTTACATTTACATACCACTTCTTTATCTTCCTTACTACCTATATCTGGAAATGATTTTCTACTTTGAAGAACTCACTGGTCCCATTCAAATATCCCAGGCTTTTTCCATTTCCTTAGTTCTGCTTTAATTTCCTTTTTCAGGGTTTTAAAGTTTTCATCAAAAAGGTCCTTTACATTCTTAGTTACGCTAATTCCTAGGTACTTTATTTTCTTTGAGGCTATTGTGAATGGAGTTGCTTTCCTGATTGTTGCCTCGTTCCTCTCACTGTTGGTGTAGAGGAAGGCAGTTGATATTTGAGGGTTAATTTTATAGCCTGCTACCCTTCCAAAGTTTTGAATCAGTCAAGGAGCTTGGGAGTAGAGTCTATAGGATTCTTTAAATACAGAATCATGTCATCTGCAAAGAGGGATAGTTTTACTTCCTGTTTCCCTACTTGTATCCCCTTATGCTTGCTTCTTGACTTATTGCACTGGCTAGGAATTCTAATACTATGTTAAAGAAGAGTGGAGAGAGTGGGCATCCTTATCTTGTATACTAAATCCACTAGCACAACAATGTTCATTGCAGCATTATTCACCATAGCAAAGATATGGAACCAACCTAGATGTCCCTCAGTTGATGAATGGATCAACAAGATGTGGTATTTGTACACAATGGAATTCTATGCTGCTGTCAGAAAAAACGACATCGACCCATTTGTTACGAAATGGAAAGACTTAGAAAAAATTATATTAAGTGAAGTAAGCCAGACTCAAAGGAACTTAGGCTCAATGGTTTCCCTCATTTGTCACAATCAGTAGAAACCTTGGGCTCTACTAGCAGAGATTTGCAATAAAGCAAAACCTTGATACATAAGGCCATATAGTATGAAGCTAATTGAATGGACCTCTAGGATATTGAAACAAAAGCCATACAATGAATGATTGTTGTCCTTAATGTACTATGTTATCTCTCATCTCTTTTGCTGTCCCTTGGTTATCTCATATTGTTACAGTATCTCATTTTATCTGATATATTGGATATATTTGTATTTGGTTACTTGAAATTGGATAGGGAAGGGGGGAAAACCAAGATGGGGGGTGAGGGGGGAGGGTAATGGGGACCAAGACATGTGAAAGGGTATCAATGTATGTGAATTAATGCACCATCTATCTGGCAAATATCATGTAACCCTTTTATCAATTACAATAAAAATATTTAAAAAATTAAATTAAATTAAATTTAAAAAACAAATATCCTGGGGTCAGGATCTTTAATTATGTGAGCAAAATTGTTTTGACTTTGTGATATATAGGCTCTCATAGTTGTTTATTGTGTCTAATTCAATTGATATACATACATACATATTCCATAATTTATGATGATTAAGTAGAAATAAACACTATGTTTTTGTTTGTAAATTAAGTTTCCCTTCAAGTCAGGGCTGATGAGATAAAATTAAATTTACCATAACTAGGAAAAATATTAACATTTGAAAGTCCAAATAGGTTTTACATTTTGAAAACACTTCACATACGGTTGTTTAAGAATCCAGCAGAAAGTTTTTATTTAGGACTTCTGATGATAGGAACAATTTTTCTTAGACTTGTTACTGGAGATATTCAGACCCAGATTTTAGCACTCTTGGGATTTATATTTCAGGCCTAGACCACAATACACCAATCAAAGAAACAAGGAATAATGGATGGTAAAGAAAGAAAGTTATTACACATCACAGACACGTTGGATGGAAAGGTAAAATGTGTATTTAATCCCTCTTCCCAAACAGATATTTGTTTTAGGTTTAAATAGGAGAAAAGAACTTGAAACAGGCTAAAAAATAGGATTATACGCACGAGCCATCCACTAACACCAAGATTTTCTTTTGTTTCAAGACACGATAGGAAAATTTGTAATGAAGGCAATAGAAGAATAACTGAGATGAAGAAAAAGCTTGGAGAAATACAAACCACAGAAGGAGAAAGAAAATGTTGCAGGTTTCCTGAGGAAAGACTTCATGAGATGAGCAGAGAGAAGATGGGGAATTCTGTCAATTAGGAGACAGAATCTGACACATAGAGGGCTGAGAGATCACTTTGCTAATGCCAGAGTCAAATGTGTGTTGCATCTGAGAAACCTTCTGGGATTAGGTAAAGGTAGAACAAGGCAGAAAGTAATGGAGAACAATTGTAAAATATAAGGTGTTTTGCTTAGGGTATAAATGGATAAATGAAAAAAAATAAGATATAAGGGAGAGAGTTTGCTTTTTGGAGGTGTAAACACTAGAAATAAACACTAATACATAAAAGATGCATGGTGTAAATTTATGTTTTGTTAGTTAATTGTATAATAAAAAAAATCCAGGTACTATAGCCAAGCATGTTTTGTTCCATGTTTATAAAGTTGGTTCAACATTTAGAGGTCAATTGAACACTTAAAATATCAAGCTGTCACTATTTACCACAGCAAAGATATGGAAACAACCCAGGTGCCCCTCAGTTGATAAGTGGATCAACAAGATGTGGTATTTATACACAATGGAATTCTATGCTGCTGTCAGAAGGAATGACATTGCCCCATTTGTAAGGAAATGGAAAGATTTAGAAAAAAAATCATATTAAGTAAAGTAAGCCAGACTCAAGGGAACATAGGTGCAGTGGTTTCCTTTATTTGTCATAATCAGTAGAAACCTTGGGCTCTCCTAGAAGAGATTTACAATAGAGCAAAACCTATAGTATGACACTAAATGAAAGGACCTCCAGGACATAGAAACAAAAGCCACATAAGGAGTGATTGTTGTCCTTATTGTACTATGTTATCTCTCATCTCTTTTGCTGTCCCTTGGTTACCTCGTATTGTTACAGTATTTCACTTTGTTATCTGATATATTGTATATGCTTATTTGGTTATATGAAATAGGATAGGGAAGGGGAAAACAAAATGAGGGGGTGTGGGTGGGGGGAGGGAAATGGGGACTAAGACATGAGAAAGAGTATCAATGTTTGTGAAGTAATGCACCTTCTATCTGGTGAATATAATGTAAACCTTCTAATAATTGCAATAGAATATATGAAAAAATATATCAAGCTGTCACAGGAGCAGGCTAAAGAAGAGATACAATTTTATTTGTAAATGCAGAAAAGGCACTTACTTTATAATGTCCAATGATAGATAATGGAAATGCCAAAGGATAAGAATGGAGAAGCATTTCTTCATCTTGATTTTTTTTTGAATTTGACCTTAAGATTTTATTGTCTTCATAACAAAAGCTGGAACTTAGATATCACGGTGGTACTGTCTTCATAATAAAAGTTGCAACTTAGAACTGGATCACCTGCCCCTTTCTCTTTTTATCTCCACCCAGTTCAAAATGTTTGCATCTCTTAATAGCTAGCATTCTCTTAGATCTGCAGTTGGGCTCAACACAGTCAAGTCTCAGTACAATCTTCTTTGTGGTCTTAGCTTTTTTCTGGAAAATTGGCTTAGTCTGACCACCATAGCGCTCTGTTTTCTGTCATAACGACGTTATCCCTGGTCATAAAGAGAATCCTTGCCCTTCTTGTACTGTGTTACTTTGTGAGGCTGGTGCTTGCCACACTTCTTACAGAAAGTCCAGCGGGTTTTGGGAATGTTAACCATGATGGCATGAAACCTGCAGCAGCACCTGATCTTGATTTTTTTTAGTGTGTACACAAATAGATAAATAAATAAAAAGTGTATACAACGAGGTATTGGTGGATCAGACCAATAAAACTAGCTATTCAGAAGATTGACATGTGAGCATTGCCATTCAAAGATAGCTGAGTCAAACAAATTCAAGAAAAATTATTTTTGCCAGTCCTAGGGCTTGAAATTAGGGCCTGAGCACTGTCCTTGGACTTTCTCAAGGCTAGTGCTCTACCAATTGAGCCACAGCACCACTTCCAGCTTTTTTCTATGTATGCATGCACGAATCAAACCCGGGTCTTCGTGCATGGTAGGCAAGCACTCTACCACTGGGCCAAACTTCCAACCCTGCAACTTTTTATTTTCAATAACCAGCAAAATGCTAGAAGTGAAGGTGTGGCTGAAGTGGAAGAGCATTTGTTATGAATGAATACTTTGATGTTTTATGAGTCCTATGTACTTAAGCCAACATCCTACTTCAAGGAGAGAGGGTGGAGCTTTCCCACTAACATGCCAGCAAGGCAAGAATAGGACTCCCTCATTCCACATTGCACTTCAAGCAATGGGATGAATGGTCCTATATAAACTCAAAAATTTATGTGACCTAGTCAAATTTCAAGATGTTTCAAGGAAGCCAGGTGCTGGTGGCTCATGTGAGACTCTTGACCTCCAATTAAGCACCAGAAAATCAAAAGTGGTCATGTGGCTCAATGTGGTAGAGTGCTAGCCTTGAGGGAAAAAGCTCAGAGGCAATGCCCTGGCACTGAGTTCATGCCCGACAATGGCACAAAGTGAAAGAGACAGAGACAAATGTAATCATGCTACAGAACAAATATATGAACAGCCTCATGGAAATCCAACTCATGTTTATACTTAACAACGATTTTCTCCTCTGTACTTGTTCAGAAAGCTATGGACATTTTGAAAATAGACCAGACTCTTCACCTAGGACATATAAATCTGACACGATCATTTAGGATGTTGGTTTTCATCCTGGCTCATCTAAATTTTTATAAAGTGTAAAGCATTATATAATATACTATGTACTATAAGAGAAAGTACAATGGTATTTAGGGGAAAATATTTTCCCTGTAGATTATTTTATAATGAATCATTATTTCATGGAATCATTTCCTTACCTTTTCAGGACACCTTTATAAAAATGTTACTTAATGCCTATCATTAACATTTTAGGGAAGCTGCAATAGCTCAAAAGTTTTAATGTGTTATGTAAAGTCATTCAGTTATTAAGTGGAGGAACTGATGACATCTTTATCCATTTCTTGCTAGTGTAACAAAATACATGAAGATATTTGTCTTTGCCAGCCCAAAGGCATGGTACCAGCATCTGCACTGATTCTTGTGCTAAATCATCACCAAGTTCTTGCTCTCACCTTTTCTTAGCTTTCTGCTTTCTACCTTGGGAGAGTGCCTTTGAGCCTTCTAACCCCCAGAACCAGTGCTTATAACAAATTTCCAGATTTTGAAGTTATTCAGTCTTTGATGGACACCAAATTCTAGATAAACTAAACTGTGTCATGGGTCTAATTATAGTTTCAATATGTCTCTCATATTTGTCCTAATAAATCCACTCTTACAATCACATTAATTTAGTGAAGAACCACTACTTAACTATACTCGACTGTCTGACTAGGTTGCATTGGGGTTAAGTTCCCAGTGCCTGAAATGGACACACCTGTAACCCACGTGATCTACTGGACCTTGACACAGAAATCTGTCAAAGGTCTAAAGAGGAGTTATCTCTACCTGTACCTAATGCAAAATGTCCACAATCACAGTTCCCTGGAATAGCCTGTGACTCAAAGTGTAAGCACAGCATAGAAAAATGTATTGGGCAAAACAAAAGCTCTTTAGACAAGGTAGTTTGTAGCAATTAAATGCTTATATTAGAAAAGGAGAAATATTTCAACTTTTAAAAAGAGAAATTTTTTCATAGTTAAAACATAAAAACCTATAATAAAAAGTAAAACAGACCAGAAAAGCAATAGAAAAAGTGCTCAAAACTAAGTGCTTTAAAAAAAATCCCTTGACTGTCAATCACTCTATAGTGAATTAATTTTAATTGTACAGTGCCCTCTGATTAACACAGCTAAATAACTTGGAGTTGTCTTGTAGTTTCCTCTTTAATCAGTATTTGCACCCTTCCATCTGGAAAATCAATTGATTCTACCTTCCAAAACACACACTTCAACTATATTCTTCTCCATCTCTATTGCCAACACCCTCGTTGAAGCCAACATCATCCCTTGGCAGGCTTATGGTACTAATTTCCCAGCTGGTCTTCCTGTTCTCAAGCAGGCTGCCAGTAACCCATTCAGCAACCAGAGTAATCTCTCAAAAGCATATTTGGATATATTTCTAACACATAAATGAGCTTAAACAATTATATAACTATCATCACGAATGCCACTTCCTGGCTGAAGTAATAAAACATTACTACTATATTTTAAATGATCTCCTGTATGTTCATGCTTGTTCAATCTCCTTCCTCCTCCTAAAGATGATTACTATGCTTTAAAATAATGCTTGCATCTTGCCCTGTTACTTTTTGTAATCTGAATTATAGAAAACACAATTTATAGACGTTATTAGACTTTTTTACTAAATACTTTGTAAACAAATCCAACTTATCAACCAGTTTGTGTACTTTTATGTGCACATGCGCGCGCATGTGTGTGTGTGTGTGTGTGTGTGTGTGTGTGTGTGTGTGTGTGTGTGTGTTGGTGCTGAAACTTGATCTCAGGGCTTGGGCTCTGTTCCTTCCTTTTTACTATCACTTGAGACATATCACATCTGTATTTCTGATGGCTGATTGGAGATAAGAGTCTTACAGATTTTCTTGCCCAGCCTGGCAACATTTTAGAGTATTCTGTTCTTAGTCTCTTAAGTAGCTAGGATTACAGGTGTGAGGCACTGACACTTGGTAGGGATTTGCTGTTACTCTGCATAAATTCTAAAATTCTCTCATGCTGGCTTGTGCACTTTTGTTAATCTTTATGATCATCTAGGTTTGTGCTGTGGCTGAGCTGCTTATGAACATTTGCTTCTTAGATCATTCACAGGTTTTATCCTATGGCTAGAGAGCACTTGGCTAAAGAACTGCTTTGTTGACTTCACTCAAATTACCAGTTTTCTTATGTTTACTCTCAGAATCTTACACTTAAAAGCTTTGCTAGAAGAAATTACATACTTGAGCAGTACTGAGAATTAAATGATTATTGTATTGATATTCATTTTCTGATTTGGTAATTACAATGTGATTATATAAGAAAGGATCCTTCTCTGTAGAAAATAAAAAATAGGTCATATAGAAAGGTGGTCTAAGGTATCATGGCAACTAATTTAATTACTTACAAAAATTTTGTACTATATTATATTTTCTGTAAATTGACATTTTGTAAATCAAGAAAAGAATAATGAAAAATAATAAAAGCATTTGGTTTGCTTGGCTTGACATTTTGTAGTTGTATAGAAACATTTTAATTTAGTACAAAGTATCTGGAACAAAAAAATCAGTAACAAAAAATCAGTAATGATCTGTACAGGTAAACCTGATTGATTTATTATAATACCCAATAAATCCAGAGTACATGACATCAGATTAGTGCATTGTAGTTCATTATCACTACTGAGTAAGAGTATTATGGATAGTTTTACTCTAAGGGAAATTTACATATACATTTAAGTATATATTTACACATATCTACATATACATATGAATGTACACTTGTATATATATTATATACATGTTGGTGTATATGTATGCATATGTGTATATATATACATATATATGGTATATATGTGTATGTATGTATTTATAAATATGATACTGGGGTTTGAACTCAATGCTTCACACTTGCCAGGCAATACTCTTCCACAGCAGTCATATCCTCATCCCTTCTTCTGTTGTTTTTCAAGATGGAAACTTTGTGTGTAGAACCACCTGCATTCCATCCTTGTGTTTCTGCTTCCCTGTATCTTGGGATGAGCATTGTTCTTCCCTTGTAGCAGCCATGAGAGGTATAATCAGTAACACCCAGACAATGGCTGGTTCTTCCATGATCTCTCAGAATCTTATATCCCCCAGGCTACCCTCAGACCAAGATCCTTTAACCACTTTCAACAGAGTAGATAGTATTATAAGCTTCAGTCACTGATTCTGGCTTAAGAGTGTTCCACTTTTCTTTGAATTTTATTATAGCCTCCAGTATCAAATCTAAATATAAAATCTTTCTAAAATGGTATGCAGTAGACAGCTGTGGTACCAGCTATTGTGTCCTAACTCTTTTAAATGTTAAAAACTGTATTATCATACTGATACATTTATTTACTAAATTACTTAAATACAAAGTCTAGGATTATTGCTTCTAAGAAGGCTAAACGTCTGTAGTTTATAAAATAGAATAGAGGTCTGGGAATGTGGCCTAGTGGTAGAGTGCTCACCTATCCCTGGTTCAATTCCTCAGTACCACATAAACAGAAAAAGCTCGAGTGGTACAATTGCTCAAGTTGTGGAATGCTAACCTTGGGCTCAGAGTGGCTCAGGGATAGAGCTTAGGCCTTGAGTTCAAGCCCCAGGAGTGGCAAAAAAGGATTTTTTTAAGTATTTCTGATAATACTGATGAAATATTCGTATTTCTAGAATGCCAAACACATCTAATTATTTGTATTGTTTCCATTTGTATATAAAAACAATTTTATAGGCACCTAGTAGAAAATGGGAAAATTTCAAGGATGTCTTCAAATAAATCTTAAATATTCTACTATTGCAAATTTGAGATCTGAATTTTATAAAGAAAATGAAGAAAAGTGAATTAAACTATCAGCTAATCATTGTGTTGGATAATTAACTGAACAGAATTCATTCTGATATTCAGGTTGCTCTACACTGTAGTCTGTACTTTTAAGAAGCTTTATAATTCATTGATTATTTCATTTTAGTGTTTGGAGGAGGGGAGAAGCCTTGTCTTCAGAATGGTAGTTGAAAATGGGGAACATACAAGTACCACTCAAGAAAAAGACTATTGACCAAAATACAACAGCAACTGATTCCCAGAAACAGAGGGATTGTGCTAAAGAAGAATTTGAATCTCATCTCATGCTGGCATTGAGAAGGATTTTGTCATTCTGCTCATTTAGATGCCGGTGTCTGTTTCCTGCCAACTATCTGCTGCAGAGTTTGGCCTCTCTCTTTCTGGAAGGTTCTTTTTGGATCATTATCTTCCCCAGCTATAAACAAATGGTCAATTTGTGAATGTTTCTTTTAGAGTGTGCACAGCTACAAATTCTGCTTTCTTCTTGAGTGGGAAGAAGGTCTTTCTTCCAAGTTATAAAAAAAACAACAACAATCTTTTCAGCAAATATTCAACATGGCTTTTCAATAGGTGCTACCAGCTGGCAAACTCTCTGTATCTACCTCCTCTCTGTTGGCTGTTGTTTAGTGTGAATTAGACTAGATTAGATTTTGGTATCATATCCCCAGCTCAAACGCAATTGAAATGACTGGGTTTTCTATGAGTTTGGATAAGTAAAAGGTAAGAAAGGGACCAAGCCATATAATATATATTGTATTATATATTATGTACATGATATGTAATATATTAATGTATTTAAATATCATATATCCATACATGTATACATACATATGGAAACAACTAAATAAAAATAGTATAACTTAATAGACAGAGACATGATCTTTTCATAGCTTAATGTACAAAGAATTATTAATTGTCCTAAGTAAGTTGTTGTATGCTTTCTTTCTCAGGTCTTATATCTCCTGTAGGAAGCTACTATCATTTTCTTCATTAAAGGTATGTCAAAGACATGTCTATATTTATTATTCACAGTCTGGTGAATATAAACAAGATATGATATAATGTGTTATGACATAGTTATGGAAATGATATCTGCTATATCTACTTCCTTTTATTAATAATGACTCTACCAAATTACCATGTCATACTTTGCTAAGGTTTGGAAATATACTTATACACTGTGTAGCTTTTATTCTGTTACTGTAGAAGAGGGAATTGTCTTTGGAACTATAATCTCCTTCATAACTGCCATTTCTGCGTTAGTCTGATTAAGTAAGTTAACTAGTCTTTTATTTACTCAGCATATTAATTAAGGAGCTGAAATGTATTTGGTAGGGCTGAGCCATTGGGTGGAATGTTGAGCCTGATACTGTTAAATTGACTGAGCCATGTATACAGGGTACCAAGAAACTTCATCCAATGTTCCCCAACCTCCTCTCTGTATTTCTTTTTTAATTTAATTTTCAGGGTAATGTACAGAGAGGCTACAGTTACATACATAAGGTAGTGAGCACATTTCTTCTCAAACATTAATACTATGATACTATGCTAATCCCCCCATGAATTTCTCCCACTTTTTCTCCCTCAATCCCTGCTCTCAAGTTGTAAAGTTCACTTCCAACATACTTTCTTGTGATTATGACTATTACATTGGCTCACACTTTGTTTTTTGTCTTATCATTTTGTTGTTCCCCTTCCCTTCCCTAATTCAAGTAAATGTATATACAATACAGCAGGTACCAAAATTAGATACAGTGAGAACAGGGGATAAACCAATGGGGGTAAATGAAAGAAAAGAGAAAAACCTTCACACAGTATATTAAAAACAACTTCAAAGAAAGACCTCTTTCCATATCTTGGAGTTCATTTTGCTTAGTATCATCCTATATGGTCAGATGTATTAAGCCATTGTGATCTTCTGCTGGGAGTACTCTACACATATATTAATTATAACAAATGAGGGAAACCATGGAGCCTATGTTCCTTTGGGTCTGGCTTACTTCATTTTTCCAAGTCTTTCCATTTCCTTACAAAATGTGACAATATCATTATTTCTGATGGCAGCATAGAATTCCAGTGTGTATATATGCCAGAAATGCAAATCAAAACAACTTTGAGATTCCACTTCACCCCAGTTAGAATGTCCAGTATCAAGAAATCTAGTAACAGATTCTGGAGGAGATGGGGTCAGAAGGGAAAGCTACTACACTTCTGGTAGGAGTGTAAACTTGTTCAAACACTCCACAAAGCAGTATGGAGGTTCCTCAAAGGAGTAAACACATAGAGCTTGCTTAGGAACCAGCAGTCCTACTTGTGGGCATTTACTCAAATGTTCACATACAAGGCCATACTAATGCTACCAGCACAACTATATTCATTGCAGTATTATTTACCCTAGGTAAGATATGGAACGAATCCAGATGCCCCTCAGCAGATGAATGGATCAAGAAAATGTGGTGGGTGTGTATTTCTGAATAAACGTCTCCTTTGTAAGAAAATCATGGCTTGAATGAACATTTGAGTTCAGCCATTGTCCTTCATTATGTTACATCTGATTCAAACAAGGAAAGGAATACAATGAAAGAAAAAGACCTAACAAAATCATTTGATATACACTTTGATCTTTGGTCTTTTCTAGATTTTTCACACAGATTGAACTATTATTTCTTCTTGAGGCTTGAGCCACCTGGGTTTGCACTGGATCAAAAATTCCATTGCCCTGGTTCTGAGACTTTTTGTATGCACTGCTGTGCATCCAGTTTGCTCACTGCATATCCTGGAACTTGCCCAGCTCCATAATCATCTTCTATGTCTTTCTCATGCTAAATATATATCTAATATCCATTATGTATAATACATGATGTGTTTGACATAGGTCACATATTTTAACAGCTACAATATCTATAATACATTCAACAAAGAAATATTAATATTAAAGACCAGTGTAGGACACTAAATATTTAGGGATTACTTCTACCAAAATAAAACCCAAATTTAGTGTGTTTTCTGGTTCTAATAAATCAATAAATCCAGATGGAGATACATTCTCCTAAATAATTAAATGTACTTTCGTAAACTTCCTTTTTATTTACTGATACGGAATATATTCATTTATAATGTTGTCTTGCCTTTTCTGACTTCTTACTCAATATACTACTCTTTTAAGCCTCCCAATTCGCCCTCATCATATTGTCTATCATGTAATATAATCTGATTTACCTAGAGATCTAATCCTATAAAAATTATTTCTAATTATGCATATTCTTTGCACATCTTTTTGCTGATGAACTTATAATTTTAGATTTTGAGTGCAGATTGGACTGTACCTTATCCAGAAGAATCTTGTGAGGGATGGAGATCTGCCATCTAATTAGGATTTCTTTTATTTTTCTAGATGTCCAGATTACCATTAGAATCACGTTTAAAAAGAATTTAAATTTCAGCCGTGTACAGTGGCTCACATCTGTAATCTTAGCTACTCAGGAGGCTGAGATCTGAGGATCATGGTTCAAAGCCAGCTCAGGCAGTAGAGAATGTGAGACTCTTATTTCCAATTAATCACTAGAAAACTGGAAGTGGGACTGTGGCTCCAAATGTATGGTGGTAGTGTTGAGCTGAAGATCAGGAAATCCAGTGGAAATGGGTGACCACACCAAGAATGTGAAATGATGTGATCTACACTTTCATCCACAAGTATCTATAGAAGAGGGTGAATTTTTATTAGGGTTAAATTTGATTTATATATTCATGTTTTCAGCTAGTTGCAGTATTGCTTTGGAAATTCTCTAGAAACTCTTCAGCTTAGATTGCATGAATCTCTTGGTAGCTAAATTGCATAGCATACATAGGGGCTCATGGGAGACCATTTTACTTACAAATCAAGGACCACAGTTGGGAACTATTGCGCTTGTGATATTCCATTTTAAGACTGTATTTTAAACTACCGTTAGTATTTCCCTTTCACAACTAATTAAGATGTATAATGCATTGCATTTTGAAGTACATCATTGAAAGTGACTGTTCATTTTGCTCTTTTTTCCTCCAGCAATATTCCAAATGCATTTCATGTTGATTTGATTTAAATCAAACCACTCTAAATAAAATTTTCAAGTGTGGATGTATAATGAGGAAATACTACATGTGTATCCCCTCATTCAAAATGGCAAATTATCCATATTTATGCTCATTAAAAATAATATTAATTTTAAGATAGATATAGTATATTTTCAGAGAATTATACATTTTTGCACTGTGCATCTCCCAAATTACAAATATACTCAGAAGGATAAGAATGGATGGGTCTAAAGATGATAACCCATGACAAAATTTTTTTGGAGTAGTTCAAGAAAGTGTGCTGCGAATAAAAAGAAATGTTATCAGAATATTGAAATGATTCTTCTCAGTAAATTATTTTGTATTTATACTTTCATTCATAAAGTCTTATGAATCTTAATGAGACTCAATATCCAAGTTTATTTCACTTTAATCTGTTATTTAGATAGAGAAAAACCAGATAAACCCTGAAATCCAGTTAAGTATTTTTCTATATATATTGAAAGAGTTTGTATAATATACATGTTATCTATTGATTTCAATACTTGAAATAGGATAATTAGAATTTATAAGGAAGAGAAGTGGAAACAAAACCAAAACTTCATTAACCTGCCACATTGCCATTTTATATTATGCAATTACATATAATTTTTAATGCAGCATCTTTGTTCACTGCTGCCATGAGCTATGTACATATACACAAGTGATTGGTTAAGATTTGGAAATGACACCAATATGGAATCCACTTCATATTGTATTTGATCATATCAGTTGTTGGAATGCTTACAGTCATTAAATTGGATGCTAGAGCATTGCCAGTTTTCACAGTATTTTTTTTTCATGGAAGACTTTGTCCCTGAGATCTTGGTATATAAATATGATTTTATAATCACAGTGATCTATTTCATGGGCTGTATTAAAATTTGACAAGCAAAGCACATTAGGAGGTCTGGCCTTTCCGTGGTGAAACCAATCCCCCAGGAGTGCTTTTCAAAGGAAGCAATGGACTAACACCACTAAGGAGAAGAACCTTGTGGGTGAATGTAAGCTAGGCTAATTGAGGAAGGGAAGATAGGAGCTACTCTAAACCTTCTTCTGGCCCAGTTAAGTAATAGCAGCTATAGCTAGGAAGAAGCAAGGAGATGTACTTGGGAAAAATAACCTGATGATGCAGGTGGAATGCTTTCTGCTAAAAAGAATCATAGTAGAGACTTGCTTGATCAGTTTGATAAATATGAGAAAGCTCAAGATGGTGGCTCATGCCTATAGTCCCGGCCCTAGGAAGGTAAAGCCAAGAGGAGCACAAGTGTTTCTCCTTCTGCTCCTAGTTCCTAGTGGCCTCGTAGCATTCATGCTGAAAACACTTCTTGGCACGATCACCTATTACCGATGTGTCATTACTGATAAATACGTATAAGTATGATTTGACTCTATGAGATTTCATGCCTGCCTCCTTGTATTCATGAGTCTGTAATTATGTATGTGTCTTCATATAGTAATACATGTATGAAATTAATAAAAGACCTTGGCAAGGAGGTGGCCAAGGAACCCTAACACACTGTTGGTGGGAAAGTAAACTTGTTGCGCCACCCTGGAAAGCAGTATGGGAGTTTATTCAAAACAAAACAAGCAACAACAACAACACATGGAAAATCCCTATGATCTAACAATTTCACTCTTGGGCATTCATCAAAAGATCATAAATTAGGATACAGTCAAGCCATTAGTATAACCATGTTAATTGCAATCCTATTCACCATACACAAGGTATGAAATTAGGTCAGATACTCATCTATAGACAGATAGATCAAGAAAAAATATATATCTATACAAAATTGAATTTTACTTATATTGTAAATTTTACTTGTATAATTTGCAAAGAAATAGCAGGACCAGAGAGACCTAGAATTCATTTGTAACATATAAAGTAAACATGTTCAGTGATACCCAAATGTATATAAATATATTAACTAATATATGGTAGATACAAGAGAGAACTCAATTAGTATAATTCCTTTGAAAGAAAAAGTCAAAGTTCACATTAGTGCTACAAAATGGATACTTGAAAAAGGTGGTATAAGGGAGAGGGGTAGACAAATGAAGAGAAGAAGGAAGAGAGAATGCAGTCAAGAATTCAATGTATAGCACAGAAAATTAAAGAAAGTTGGGAGAGATGGGTGAGAATGTTGGAGAGAGTGGGCATTGATCAAAGGAATTGTTTTCATAAACTTCTTTGTTAAGTGGCAACTCCTTTGTCCAACTACCTAAAGTTAATATTTTTGAAACAAAAGGAGTGTAACTCTCCTGCCAGATCAAATAAAATGTTCAACACAATACGATAGCAACACCTTCTGGATAGCAGAGTGTAAATGGAAGTAAGCAGGATGTGACTATGGAACATTCAAAGGTGTGTTGAGAGGGTGTTCAAAGGCTTCTGACTTTTGAAGCTTTTAGCCCTCAGCTATGTGAAACCGGCCTGGTGTGTGGAGACAGAGCAGGAGAAATAGCACAAAGCTCTATGTTCTTCTAGGGACAAGAATCTATAAACCAAAGCCTAGGAATCAAATGGTGAATGGAGCTCAGAAAAGAAACAGCCAAGAGGCAATCCACAAATGTATTCTGCATACATATCTGTCTGGTTTCTGAACAATGCCTATTCAAAGCAGACTCCATGAAATTCACTTGAAGAAAAAATATTCAGACCTAAGACCCAAGCTGCCACTTGATAAAGAGAATTGCCCTAAAACCACTTGAGCTAATTACCTGCATGCATGCACATTTATGCATGCACACGAACACATGCGTGCTCTCACATACATACCACATTCCAAAGCTTTATGAACTAAATACCCATAATCTAAGACACCATTCAGTATGTGCAACAGAGGGTAGCTAGAAAATGGACTGCCTCTTGAAAAAACAGGAGGAAGAGGGTAAAGAAGAAAAGAAAAGTAAGAAAAATTAAGTGTGTCCTCATAAATATACACCTCTTGGGAGAAGCTATAAGGAGTTTTTGATGGCATGAAGAACTATCCTCCTGAAGAATATTGAAATATGTTCTGTTTTGCTTCTTCTCTTTCTCCCTGAATCCCTTCTCTTTCTTTTTTCCCCTTCCTTCTTTCCTTCCTTCCTTCCTTCCTTCCTTCCTTCCTTCCTTCCTTCCTTTTCTTTATTCTTTCAATTTCTTTCTCTTTCTTTCTCCTCCTTTATTCTTTTTCCCTCCATCCCTTCCTCCCTCCTTCCTTTGTGCTCTTTCTTTCTCTTTCTCTCTCTCTCTCTCTCTCTCTCTCTCTCTCTCTCTCTCTCTCTCTCTCTCTCTCTCTCTCTTTCTTTTTCAGGTTAGAGTTTCACTATGTAGTCTAGGCCTCACTCTTCTAAGGACATAGATTCATATGTGCCAACTACCATACTTGGACTCTTCATCCATGAAGCCTAAGTTTTGAAATCCTAGTGCATTTCTTATCTCTGCCAATTCAATGCTAGTATTACAGACAATTGAGGCAATTGGCCATAGAGGATCAAAATGTGTCGTTCCAAAACATGGAGAACTATAGAGAAATATATGAGCCTCTTTCTCGTCATATGCTTGAGAACTGAAACTTTTATTTATCAATATCTGACAAACTAAGGGAAGACAATTGATCTGAGCAGCAGTATCTGTCATCTGAGTTCAATTGGTATTTAATATCACAGAAATATGCTATATAATAGGCAATGAAAATCACGATAATAATTTTAAAAGAATTAAAGTGTTACCAACAACATTATGAAATAACAATGCTACTAATAATTAACAGAAAGTTATTTGGAAATTTCCCAAATATTTAGCAATTAACTAAAATATTTTCAAAGAAATTTTCAAAGAATACAAGGCCAAAGTAAAAAGTTCTAGAAGAACATAATACATATTGGAAACTAAATGACTGAATTCTCAAGATATTAAAATCTGTGAAATAAAGTAAAAAGTGCTAAAAAGGAAAATTTTCAATTAAATTTACATATTAGAAAGAAAGGAAGATCTAAAACCAATATACCAATTCTCTCTACTAACAACTTAATAAAGGCAAGAACCGTTTTTTCAAATGGAAAAATCAGGTTTATTATCCACAATTTTATGTGAGTGATATGGAGTTTTGCACAGTCATGAGTATTAACACTTCATTAGAGTGAATAAGGGTGGAATGAATTCTTTATCAATGTCAGAAACAGAAATAATTGTCAATTACTCATTCATGTGACATTCACTGAAATAAAACGTTCATAAAATTTTCTGCGAACCACCAAAGGCAATTGACTTGAGGAAGAAAAGACATTAGGGGATGTATTGATATAACATGAATTTTGTGACTTTTAGTTATAGTGTAATATGAATATTAACGTGGAAAAATTAAGATTTTTTAGATGTCATGGTTGTACACTGATTCTAAATTTTAAACACTTTTTTCCTTAAAATTTAAAATGGTCCTTGACTTTAACAAGAATTGTAATAAATGTATGGTTTCTAAGATAAGCATTGTGAGCCCAAAGAATGCAGAATAAAAGTAACAGTAACAAACAAATTGAAAATGAGATCCGAGAGCATGGCTTAGTGGAAGAGTGCTTGCCTAGCATTCACAAAGCCCTAGGTTTGATTCCTTCGTACCACATACACAGAAAAAACTGGAAGTCTTGCTGTGGCTTAAGTGGTAGAATGCTAGCCTTGAGAAAACCCATGGCCCTGAGTTCAAGTCCCAGGACTGGCAGAAAAAAAACTGCAAATGTGATAGGAATAGAAACTATTAAAATAGCAAGTTAATTCATCCTTTGAAAAGATAAATTATAGGGACCGGGAGTTTGGCCTAGTGGTTAAAGTGCTTGCCTAGCATGCATGAAGACCCGGGTTCGATTCCTCGGTACCACATACATAGAAAAAAGCTGGAAGTGGTGCTGAGGCTCAAGTGGTAGAGCTCTAGCCTTGAGAAAGTCCAAGGACAGTGCTTAGGCCCTGAGCTCAAGCCCAGGACTGGCAAAAAAAATTATATACTAGAAATATTAATTGTTGTTTTTAGAAATGGGTGATCATTAGTGATTCTATATACATCAAAATGGGAATAAAATGTACTCGAAGAAAAGAGTACATCCGTATATTTGACAACAGATTAAATGAACCAGTTCCTGAGATATGCCAACTATAAGTGATTTTTGCATGGTAGAAATCTGTAATCTGACTGTATCTACCTACTTAATCAAATGCAAAGGTCATTATTTACTTTAGTAAAGAAAATATCAATATTGGCTTTTGTCACTGCTAAATTTTGTCAGTGTTTTGAGGGAGAAATTATATCATTTCTGCATTATCTCTACAAGGAAATTTATTTTAAATGTAACTGGCTCCATTTTTTTGAGATTTTATGAGACTAACGATATTATAACAAAGCACAACTACAAACTTATACCTCATCAAGCAACTGTAAAGTTTTTCAACAATACACCAACAAATTGCATTCATCCTTGTATAGAGTAAATTATACTAAAGACATAGCAAAAAGAAATAACTTGATAAAATCCAGAATTTAGTCACCAACACAATAAGGAAAACTGCTGAGGCATCTCATTTAATACAGAAGCACTGTTTAACAGAATCTAGTGATTATTCATGACAAAACTCAATCTGGGAATAGAGGAAAAATTATTTCACTTGATAATGAGAAAAAATCACCAAAGACACAAAATTTACTTGATAATGAAGTGGACACCTTGTTAACATCAGGAAGAAAGTGGAAAAATCATACTAGTGGTTCATGTCTCTAATTCTAGCTATTCAGGAAGCTGAAATCTGAGAATTCTTTGAAAACAAGACAGGCAGATTAGTTTGTTAGACTTTTTTCTCTAAGTTAACCAGCAAAATTCTGAAAAGTGGAGGTATGGCTAAAGTAGTTGAGCAACAGTTTTGAGAACAAAAGCCAAATGAGAACAAGAGGACCTGTGTTCAAGTCCCAGTACTGCCACAAAAAGTGGAATCATGCAACAATAGAAGATTTTACTTGTCCAAGGTTAAAATAACTTTATATCATATATTTTGTGGTTTTATATTTCAATGTTTTCTTTTTTTTGAAAGGCAGACAAAGGAGATTTATTACATGGCCCTGGAAAAACAGTACTATGTTAGTACATCTTCAGCCATCTTAGGTGCATAAACAAGAGCTATAAGCTTAGTCAGGGCATTGGAGACAGGAGATAAAAGGTATTCATGTTTGAAGAAACCTGGGCAGAAACGTCCAGAAACAAGGACATACTAAAGCTACTAGCACAACAATCTTCAATGCAGCACTATTTACCATAGCAAAGATACGGAACCAACCCAGATGCCCCTCAGTTGATGAGTAGATCAACAAGATGCTGCCATCAGAAAAAAATGACTTCGTCCCATTCATAAGGATTTGGAAAGACTTGGAAAAATCATATTAAGTGAAGTAAGCCAGATGCACAGGAACATAGGCTCGATGGTTTCCCTCATTTGAAATAATTAGTACACATGTAAGACTCTCCTAGCAGAGGATTACAATAGCTCAAAATCTAGGTACATAAGGTCATATAGGAGGAAGCTACATGAAATTAACTAGCATACGGAAACAAGAGCTTGATCTTGTGCGATATGTTTTCCCTGGGAATTTCAAGATTTTTAAATATCTTCAGGAATTTAGAATTTAGATATCATTGGCAGCCATTTCCTTGTATTTATTGCGGTTCACATGTAAACAGCTTCTTGAATCAGTAGGTATATCTTTTGCTTTAAAATTTTGAGATTTTTAGATGCTTTATAATATTGCACATTTTGAGCTCTTAGCTTCATAATTGCTAGACAGATGTTCTACCACTTAATAAATGGCCCTATTCTTTTTGCATGCTGTAATTAGTATTTTTTAGATGATATCATGTGTGAGCCTCAAACTGCAGTCTTCCCATTTATACCTCCTGGGATTATGGATGTTTACCACCACAGCTGACTTGTTCATGGAAATGGGAGGTCACTCCTACTATTCCTAACCAGGACTCCCTTGGGCAGCCTTCTGTTCTCCTCTTCTGAAAAGCTTGGAATCAAGCATACACCACCATACCGGGCCTGAAGTTTCCACAATTTCTTTTAAGAATTTATCTGAGCTCCCTCCTTGCTCATTAATGTCATAAGTACATATTTTTGCTTTAGTGCTACTTTCTTTGAGAAGAGTGTCTCTCTAGCTTTTTTGATTTTCCATCACAATTGTCTCAAAAGGTGTTTGCTCCTGCTTCTGAAAGCATTTTTAAAATCTTTGTTGATTTAAAGTTGATTCGCAGTCTTTGTGAGGCAGTTCTCACTTGTCTCTTATCTCACTGTTGGCATCTGTTATATTCTGTACTATCTTAAGATCATTCTGGTTTTTGCACATGCATGATTTTTTTCTATTGAAACCTGGAAAGATTAGCTTGCATTCTTAGACTGTGGATCTTAGATAAATCAATACTTGAATTTGCTTTTTCTGAAAATTTTCTGGCAGAAGGATGATGCTATATCATTACTGCCAGAATGTTGTTAGATATCCATATTTGACATTCTGCCTCTTTTGATACCCAAAGCAGGGCACACATTACTGCTGCCAGGAAAGGGAGTTCTAGTTCTACATATTATGCCTCATTCTCAGTCCTGTGAATAGTGACCAAGTTATGGTTCTCCATTGAAACCTTTCTCTAGGCCACCTTGCTAGAATGTCACCAGAGGATATCTGAGGGGTTTACTCAGCTTCATAGATCACACACACACACACACACACACACACACACACACACACACACACACTACAGATCTTTGAGACCTATTTATGAAAAGCATTTCAGTATGTTTCATGAGTCTCACAATGTTTATGTTTTTAGCAAGAAGTTACTAGTGTGGCAGATTAAAAACAAGGAAACATGGAGAAGAAAAGGAAATATATTTTCCTGATCTAGAGGGATTCACATTCTAGTAGTGTCCAATAGTTCTGGGCGGCCCTGTTGTGTATTGTTTATAATTTGAAAATATGGTGATATTTCTGGTTCTATTTGAAACACAGGTATGTTTCAGGGCTCCCCCTACCAAGATATGCTACTCAGGTTTCTGTCTCTACCTTTCACAGAGACTTGTCACAGTTTGACCACGGTAGTAAAAGATAAAGTATTTCATTTCCAACATAGTGTCTAATGGCTTTCTCTGTTGAATTGGCTCATCCAATTGTCACACAGTTTCTGTGCTATGTTGGAAATGATCTATCCAACTTGTGGCAGGGGTGGGGAAGAGAAGTCAGGAAGGGAAAACATTGGGGAGAATGAGGGAGGGATGATACTGTCTAAAAGGAAATGTATGGAGTACTTGACTCATGAAGCTGTAACTCTTCTATATATCACCTTTACAATAAGATTAGGAAAAAAACTAGAAGGGAAGCTTGATTTAGATAATGTCCACTTCAAACCCATTGTAACTTCCATGCAAAAGGAGGTATGGCTGGAAAAGAGTTAACCTTGCTAAAAGAGTTAACCTTGCTATTTTAGATGAGTTTTTTTTTTTTACTAGTCTGGCCCTCTGCAAATTCATTAAAAGTAATATAATTTCTGTGTTTTCTTGTCTATCATTTTATCTATTCTGTCTTTAGGGTATCTTGTTAGTGTTGAAATGGTTTGTGCTAACACTGGGAGGGGTGGAGTGAGTGGAATTTTACTAGTGTATTTCCAGGAAGAACATTTAGCATCTTGGAGGTAGAGTCCTAAGAGCTTTGTGAGTGTGCCAGTCTGGACCATCCACTTAGCCTTTACTTGTATGAGTGAGGAAGAAATCCACAGTTTCCTCTGTGGCATTTGGCTAGCATATAGGTCATTTCCTCAGTCTCCTGGCTGTGGAGGTTGCCCTTTTGCTGGTTCCCTGATGAGGAAGATCAGGATTGGGGGAAGTTCATTTTAGTGGCACATGTTGAAAATTTCAGGGAGCTTGAGGATGATTTTTTAAAAATTTTAGTGTGAATATACAAGGCAATGTGGAAGCTGAACGTGCTCACCTTGTGATGATTCTGAGTTCTCTGTCCCATTTTCTTTCCAGCTTTCAAGGTCTTTTTATGCACGTTTGAGCTATCATGCTCAGAGATATTCAGTGTTCTTAATGGAAGGCAGAAGGATTAATGATAAAACTGTTGACTTAAAATTTTTTGCAAGTAAAAGTCCTGGGATTATTTTCCTATGTAAATTAAATTCTCAGGAACAGGGCAAGATCATTTGAGACAGGAATATATGTATCACTTAAAAAGTTTTAATTCACAGGTATTTTTATTTAATCATGAAAACAGCATGAAGACAATTTCTCCCTCCCTCCCTCCCTCCCTCCCTCCCTCCCTCTCCCTCTCTCCCTCCCTCCCTCCCTCCCTCTCTCTTGAGCCAGTGGCTTAATTAGTTTACCCATGATTGATGCTCTATCATTTGAGCCATAGATTCATTACAGCTTTTTATCTTGTTAATTAGAGATAGAGTCTTATGGACATTTTTGTCTTTTACCAAGGCTGACTTCAAACATCAATCCTGTAGGTATAATAAGCCTCTTTAGTAGCTAGAATCACATGGATAAAGCAGCACCTGCATAAGGATATATAAATATATAAAATGTATTCAAAATATGATTTGATGATCAATTTAATGATGCAATTAATATTATTGAGAGTAGGGGGCAGGGCTTTGGCCCAGCAGTTGAGTGTTTGCCTACATGCATGAAGCCCTAAGTTTGAATCCTTGGTTACCACATACACAGAAAAAGTCAGAAGTGGTGCTGTCACTCAAGTGCTAGAACACTAGCCTCGAGAAAGCTCAAGAACAGTGCCCAGGTCCTGAGTTCAAGCCCCAGGACTGGCAACACAAAATTATTGAAAGTGAAACTTGATACATGTAAATTTTACTCTCCTAAAAGAGGATTACAATAGCTCAAAAGTTAGGTACATAAAGTCACATAGGATGAGATTAGATGAAAGGAACTGTAGTATATAGAATCAAGAGCTTTATCTTTTGTGATTGTTGTTCTTAATGTACTATGTTATTTCTCTTCTCTTTGGTTGCCTTTTTGTTAATCTCATGTTGTTACTGTATCTGACTTTGTTACCTGGTATATTGTACATATTTATTTGTTTATTTGAAATGGGAAAGGGAAGTGGGGGAAACAAGGTGATTGGGATGGGGTGGGGGATAGAATAGGGACAAAAACATGAGAAGGGGTATCAATGTGTGAGAAGTAATGCGCCTACTACCTGGTGAATGTAACTGTAATCCCTCCATACATTATCCCAACAATAAATAAATAAATGCAAATTTTATGTTACAAAAGGAATGTTATATTACTCTGCAACCAATGTCAATTTAAAATGAAGAAAGCTTTGCACTAGTGGCTCACCCCTGTTATCTGCAATAATCTGAAGGTTGAGACCTGAGGATCTTGTTTCAAAGCCATCCCACAAAATTCCAGGAGACTCTCTTCCCCCAATTAACCGGTAAAAAGCTAGAAGTAGAGCTGTGGCTCAAGTGGTAAAGTTTCAGCCTTGAGCAAAAAAAAGCTAGGCAAGGAAACATGATCTTTGGTTCAAGCCCAAATGCTGTCACCAAAAAAAAAAAAAAATGAAGATAAAATTCTCTAATTTGAGCCTACAAAATATTGAAATTTCAATGTATGAATGTTAACAGATTTAAGTTTATCTAACATGTAGTAAACATGAAGATTTATTAAATCCAATCATTCTGTATGAAACAAATTTTAAGTGGATAAAATAACCACTTGATAACAATGGAAGCATCATTCCATTACACATACACGCACACACATACACACACACACACACACCTACATAATGACTCAACATCAGCTTGCTTTTTGTATATATCAGACTACATCATCAGTACATATTTTTAAGTTCTTACTAATCCATTCCATTCTCCATTTAGGCAATGTATCTATAGAGTTCTTGTAGAGTAAATAAAGTTCTTGACTTCTTTACAGCTGTGTCTTCCCTGGATGAGTGATGCTATTGCTGTAGAAGACCGGCTTCCTGCTACTTTGCTAAAAAGTTTGCTTCAACACCTTACAGAATGCTTGTGATAGTTTTATTTACTTTCACATTTTCTTTGCATAATGGTAAGACATCCCCTCCAAATGAAAGTGGTTAAGGATCCTCACAATTGCTGTGAGGATTGTCTGGTTTCTATGCTCAGCCTTGCAGGGTGGATGGGAAATTGTAATAGATGTTAATTAACTGTAATCATTTCTCACAATTATTTTTCCCATTTTGTTATGATGCAGCAATAGAACTGAGTAATGCAAATTCATAAAAGACATTCTCTAAAGTAGCATCAATTTTGCATGAGCTTGTGTGGACATGGAGCTTCCCCATGTGCAATTTCACTTTCTCCTTATCCATTTCATGGTATGAATAATTCTTGAATGGCTTAATGCCCACTATCCTGACCAGACATTAACATTAATGTGGCTTACCCTTGAATGTCAGCATGTTGTCAGCCTGTCTTTACATCTTCCTCTCTTCCATCTGTCTTTTCTTTTTGCAGTCTGCTGCTGGTCATCTTGCAAATGCTTACCATCAGCACTTCCACATCTTCTCCCTAACTTCTGATCTGGCTCCCCAAGCACTGCTGTATGCATCTGTCATGGAGACATTGCACTTGAATAGCCAAGCCAGGTTGTTTGCCATGTGACTGTTTTCTCCACAAAGAAGGGTTGTGCTCCATCAGGGAAAGAACCAGATATTCCAGATCAGGTTGTTTTGGAAAAGCTGTGCCTGCTCACCACCACATACTTCCAACAGGATGACGGTTGGTGGTCAGGAAGGTTATTATTTTGTCCTCTCTCTACTTTTGGTACATTCTTGGGAAATGAATTGAGAAGATGGATGATATTTAATTAGGAATACTTGTTTCTGGCTATCAGTGTGCCTCTTTAGAAAGCAAACTACCAACCAGTTGTTTCAAATTGAGTTTTTCAATTGGTATTATCCATTTCTTTAAGTGATTGTGATGGATAATTTAAATCCAACTTTGCTGTGATTATAGTGAACTGTTTTTTAAGCATGTAACAAAATATATACAGCTATTCATACAAATACCAGTGTAATTTCCTATTTTTTTCCAAAATTCGACATGTCTAATACTGCATGATAAAATCATAGCATAAAGTTATAGGTTTTAATGTGAAAGGAGACACCTGAGGAAGACCACAGGAAGGAGAGGTGCCGGTTATGTTCTGTGAAAGTGAATGGGAAACTGAAGGTGTTAAATGATTTGCATGCATTTTTAATTAAATAAAAATATGAATTTGCTTATAAAAGAAATATGTCTTCAGCAGAAATGGTTGGTTGATGGGAATGACATATAGCACAGCACTAAGCCCTGTGCATGCTAGGCCTTCCTCAGCTGTCTCCCTCTATTCTGTTCTTATATTGACCATTGAGGAAAAGTTCAGGAAGCATCAAATCCAGAAAAGAGGAAATGAAATAGTTTCCTTTTGCTCTTCTGCACACCTGAAAACCCTGGAGATGTCCAAGAGGCAATGGAAGGAAGACACTAAGAAGTGTTCAAGGAAGTTGGAATTGACTTAACACTGTCCTGCCAGTAGGAGCCATCTTCAGCCTTCCATAACCTCAGCATAGCTTCCGTAGAGGACAGTAGCTTTAGTCTTTTCTGATCAGCCTAGCTGATAGCCTCAGGCAAGCCTGATCCCCACCCACCCCACTGGGGATGAATCAGGGGTCCTTTTGAATACAGGAGGCCAGAAAATACCCTCCATTTCTATGGTGCCAGACATTCCCCTGCCCAGTGGAAATGCTGGGCAGAAAAGCAAAATTGATATAGGAAACAACAAGAGTGTTGTAAGTATCTTGAAAGCTCAGCAATACAGAATAAAACATAATAGTCTAAAACAAACAGAGCCTCATGAAACTACAGAAACATGTAATCAGAGGTTTCAAATGTTGGGAGAACTAATGGTGAAAATTAATTCACATCTTTTTGTTGTTTGTTAGGGACCGACCGTGGGGTCAGTGACCTTGACTGTGGGGTCAGTGACCTTGGACCCACACAATTGTATACACAAGGAAGTAACTCTTATCATGATTTTGGGCTGTGTCAATCACTTCTCTTTTAACTTGTTTGGGACTTGATCGCTCCTCATTTAACCTATTTGAGACTTGATACTGTTTGTATCAAGTTCCCTAGTTTAATGAAGTGTATTTAAGGTCAGAACTTGAAGTAAACCGGGCTACAGTCTTGGACTACAGTCTTCTTAAGCTGTGGCTGCTGATTTGGGCTGTAGCCCTCCTGAACCCTGTTTGTCTCTCTTTTATTTTTTCCTAGTCCCTGCCCCCTATTTCAGGAACCCTGGTTCGCTGCCCTCTGCCCGGTAGTTGTTCATTTTCTTTCCCAGGCTGACTTGGGATTGCAATCCTTAGATCTCAGGGTCCTGAGTAGCTAGGCTTACAGGTACAAGCCACAAGGAAAGAAAAAGGAGACCCAGCAATAGAAAGCCATTTTCAAGCTCTCCAGTTTTCCCTATTTAACCTAAGTCCACAGGCAGTATCATGGAAAATGGCACAGATGGCTGAGATGGGCTGAAGTGCAACTTCCCAAAGTATGACAGTGCTTTATGCTATCTTTCTCTGACATTTTTAATAAGCCTTCCTATCACCTTTACTGCAACAAACAAAATATCCCTACAAATCTGTAAAAACTGTCAAATGTAAGAAACCTCATAAGATATATATATATATGTATATATATATATATATACATATAAATTAAAAGTCAAAGCTTCACACCAAGCAAATTATTTTCCAATGACTTAAAAATCTATGATACTGAGAAAACCTTTAAGACATTCAGATGACAAAAAGATACATTCTCCAGAGAGATGAAAGATTATAATAAAAGCAAGCAACTTACTAAAATAATTCGAATCAAAATGAGACAGTTGAATAATCTCCTTGTAGTACTGAAAAAATGAGAAAAGATTGCTGAAGAAGAAATGTGAAGTAGTGTTTTAGACCTAATATGTAAGAATTCTTCTTAGAAAACACAGTACATACAAAAATTCTACACTTAAGCAATAGGCTGCATAACATTGGGAATGGTAATTATGTGCATAAATACAAACATTAGTGCTGAATTTCTAAATCTCACGAAAGTACCAATTACTATTGAGTAGAAACATGACTCAAGTCATAGAGCACCTGCCTACAGACTTCAATCTCTAATACTGAAAAAAAGAAAGGAATATTTACATAAAACAGTCATTTATATTGAGATTGCATTATATATTACATCACCACACGTAGGGAAACATGTCACAAAAATATTCAAATGTACTATATTGTTTGAAAGAAAACTCTAACTCATTATATAGCTATATGCTAACCTCTATATTCATTTTCTCCTCTATCAATTTTTATTGAGAAGAGGGTTTGAAATATTCAGCAACAAAGCTGTACTTCACTTTCTATAGTTTTCTTTTTAATATTTTTTGTCTGTAAGTAGTTGTACAAAGGAGTTGTCATTCACCAAAACAGTTTATGAATACAAAGCATGTTGATCAATGTCACCTCTTTCAACATTCTAACCCCATCCCTCCCGACCTACCCTTTTCCATATTTATCTTAATTTTAGGTTATGTAATTTGTGTTGCCTTTTAACAGAGCAGTTTATATGTACAATACATCTTGGTCTATGTTATCACTTCAGTATCTTTTTTTGTTTTTTTATTGTAATATATAGAGGGTTGTAGTTATATTTGTAGGTGCATTACTTCTCCCACATTGATACCCCTTCTCATGTTTTTGTCCGCGTTTCCTTCCCCCCACTTCCCTCCCAATCATCTCCAGAATATGGAAACAAGAGCTTTATCTTGTGTAATTGCTCTTATTAATGTACCATGTTATTTATCTTCTCTTTTGTTACCCTTTGATTAATCTCATATTGTTACAGTATCTGACTTCATTACCGGGCATATTGTGTATACATTATATTTCCTTTAGACTTTTTTTATAGGTGACTTCATGACCATAGTTCAAAGAATGCTATTAGCTGAACACGTAGTCAAATAAAATCATATCCTGGAATACTTGGTTAACCAGACATACAAAGGAAACATAGATGATGGGAACAAAGAACACATAAGACAAGTAGAAAATTTATTAGAAAATATAGAAATAATCAAGGAGGATTAATATTCCATTAATAATCAAAGAATTGTCACTGAATGGGAAACGTGTTTTCCCAAATACCGAATTTAATTTTACAGAGATGAATTAATTCATGTAAATATATTTCCTTCTAATGCTGAGGAAAAAGAGTTGATACTTCAATAAAAAGAAGGAAAGAGAAAGAACAGAAAAGAACATGGGTAGGAATGGTGAGAGTTGTTTCTGAATGTAAAGGAGTCCATCTCTCACAAGGACAATCCAATATACATGTTCAACTACTAACAGTGTTCACACTATGGCCATGAAGTCAAATGTGAAATTATCAGGACAAGAAACTACTTGAAAGTAGAATGAGAAAGAGACATATTAGGGTTTTTTTTGAGTATTTTAATGCCCCTTTTCTCAATAAATTGGACTGGAAGAGAAAAATGTGTGAAGTTAGTGTATTTTAATGCCCCTTTTCTCAATAAATTGGATTGGAAGAGAAAAATGTGTGAAGTTAGTTTATATCTACTATCAACTAACGTGGATTAATTGTAGTCATACAAGGACCCTCTCCAAAACAGAGCAACACATGTTCTGCTCACATAAATGTTGAATACTTCTAATACTGCTACTGTTCGGAGCCATAAGAACAATCTATATTACTCAGGATTTTCAGAAAGATGCATCCAATAGGAAATATGAATAGGTTTCCTGCATGTATAAAAGATAGAGCAACAGAGAAGTTGTAGCCTCAGATTGGGAGAAATCAAATCCAAATATATAAATCAGGAAGCTGGCAATCCTGGGAGGTGGAATTTTGGTTCTGAAGGAAGAATCAACACCCATGTTTCCGTCAAACACATAACTTTCTCTGACCATCAAGAAGTTAAATGGGAAATCAACAACAAGTAAAAAACAACTAGATTCATGTTGCTCATCCTGGCTACTTCAGAGACTGAGATCTGAGGATAATGGTTAAAAGCCAGCCCTGGTAGAAAGTTCACAAGGCTCTTATCTCTAATTTTCCAGTCTCCTCTAAAAGAAAGGAATAAAAGAAAAAGGGGAAAAAGGCAGAATTAGGGCCGGGGGTTTGGCCTACTGGTGGAGTGCTTGCCTAGCATGCACCAAGGCCTGGGTTCGATTTCTCGGTACCCCATATATAGAAAGAAGCCAGAAATGGTGCTGAGGCTCAAATGGTAGAGCTCTAGCCTTCAGAAAACCCAAGGACAGTGCTCAGGCCCTGAGCCTAAGCCCAGGACTGGCAAAAAAAAAAAAATCCTAGATAGATACAAAAAAGCAGAAAAATGGAGATTTATGTTTATAAGGAGCAATGTAATGAATATAATTAATGATTTAGGTAAATATTTAAATGTAAAAGAATCTTATATAACAAGTACTCAACAGTAAATCCAACAATTTACATGGAATGGAAAAATTCCTTCATTCCTTCTTTCTTTCCTTCCATCCTTGCTTCCTTCCATTTTTTTTTCTTTTTTCCTTTCTTTCATTTGTGCCAGCAACAAGGCTTGAATTTTTGACTCTGGACTCTGTCCCTTAGCAGTTTTGATCAAAGAAAATGAAGCCACTGTTCCATTTATGGATTTTCACTGGTTAATTGGAGATAAGAGTATCATAGACTTTATTGCCTAAGCTTGTTTTTAACAGCTCCAGAGTAGCTTGGATTACAGGCCCGATCCAACTCACCTTCAAGTCTTTCCTACAATTTTCTCATCTCTACCAATGTTAAGTTCTTCTTTTTAGGGCCCAAGTGGGCCATGCTATTCCTCAGAGTAAGAACTTTTTTAAATTTTTGCCAGTCCTGGGCCTTGAGCTCAGAGCCTGAGCATTGTCCTTGGGCTTTCTCAAAGCTACAACTCTACTACCTGACCCACAGGATCACTTCTGGCTTTTTTTCCCCTATATATGTAGTACTGAGGAATTGAACCAGGCCTTCGTGCATGCTAGGCAAGCACTCTACCACTAGGCCACGCTCCCGGCCTTAGAGTGAGAACTTTTCTCTAAGATGCCATGTTCCAGGAAAGAACTTTTACCTTCCCCAAGGATTGAAATCTGTCAGTGTCAGATTCAAACACACACACACACAGAGACACACAGACACACACACACAGACACACACACACAGACACACACACACACACACACACACACACACACACACACACCACAGAGTAACACAGGACAGTATTAATTGAAAACTCAATCACATACCAAAGGTGAATAAAAATGCAACTTCAGTTGAATACTGGGATTTTTATTCGATGTCTTTAGTGTTGCTTCAATGAGTTATCTTTTTAAACTGAACTGATATATGCTTACTGTCACTGTCAATCATACAGAGAACATTTCCTATCAAGTATATTCTACCACGGATTATATAGAAATTCTAATGGGAACTTTTCCAGTAGGAAAAAAAATTCTAGTAGTAAATTTTCTAGAAGTTTTACAGACTTAACTTGGCCAGCCATTTTTTTCCAATATTTTTAAAGTTATGTGATTTTACAGAATGTAAATTATCCTCTCCAACATGCTACAAAAGCAAAAGTAAGAACTACACTTTGAAAAGGGGTCACTTCAATTATATAAGGTCCAATTCAAAGTTTCACCTTCAGCCCTTGCAAAAAATAATGTCAACCATCATTCCTCAAAAAAAAAAAAAAAAAAGGAAGGTACATCCACTGAACAGCCTTTGAAGGGAAGAAGGGATTTTTTTCCAGTGGGAAATATGCTAATTAACAGGCATATTTAAAAGTCTAAAATAAACTTCAAAGGTCCAAGACCATCCTTTACATACAGAGTTCATCACTTAAAGAGAGGAATAAATACATAGCAATTTCAAAGAAAGAACGAAGGGGAACATTTGGTTGTGGACTTGGTAGTCACACGTATTTGTTAAGGAATATAAACATAACTTCCTGTAGTAAAATTGAATGTTTATTATGAAATAAACGTGGGAGAGAACAGAAATTATGTGGCACGACACCACAGGAAGCTTACACTTCAGAGTACCCTCAGCCCTCTTCAGGGAACAGGCATTGATATGTGGTAAAATAGAGAGAACTGGGAGTCGGGACTGAGAGGATACACTTAATAAAAAATCTTCTGTCACAAGTAAGGTCACAGGTAGCCGGAGGTGATGTCAGGTGTCAGATGTCTGTCAGTCCATCCTCTGAAGATTATTTATTCAAGGCTTTGGTATAATCAAATCATTAACACCTGACAGGTGGGATAGCAGAAAAGTGACTTTGGAAGTCTTAAGCTCCTCCTCAGGACCAGACCTTGGAGGAAGAGTCACTGTACTAAGAACAAAGATTTCCTGAATTGTATTTGACCTCCCGAGTATGGTTTTGTTTGTGTGAGTTGGTAAGTTAAATGCTTTGCTTTGGAAGATTTTTTGACCCATCTTAGGCTGGAATGAAGTATACACTTAATCCTTAGATGAGTGGAAAAATTCAAAAAGCCCATCTTGTAACATTTTATGAACCTAGTGGCCACATGTGTTGGCCTCTTGTAAGCTGGAGCTTAATTACAAAGCTTTCTCTCTCAGAGAAATCTATAATCTTATCCTTCATTTTAGGTTCCACTGCATTTCCCATTGCTTATGGCTGTTTCCTGTCTTTCCTCCTTCAAGGACTTTAGACTCAAAAATGCACTCATATATATTATGGAGCCTGAGCCATGGTGGAAAAATGAAGAGTAAGAAGCAATCATAAAACTATTGAAAACTTGGAAGGTATCAGAGCTGTAGTAATTTTAGGACTCTTGTCAGCAAAGTAAAAGTTTGTAGCAACTGCACCGCTAATAACGGAGAAAAAAATGGCTCTGCAGGGATGTTTCTAGATGATTTGTCAGACTCTGGTGTAAGACTCTGGTGAAGGCATTCCTCCATGTTCTTAGCAGCACTGAAAGACACAGAAGGGACCTTGTCATAGAAAATCTTGCTTGCTTTTCCCTGAATGAGATAGCTGAAATAATTTGCTTTTAACTCAGCCTACTCAGAACACTTTTAATATGTTGTCCTTGCTTGAAGAAGACTTGAGCGGGGTGGGGGCGGAGAGAAAAAAGAAAAGAAAAACAGGCAAATGGAACCTGTCATTTGTTGTAATGAGCAATAGAGTGTTAAGGAAATATAAGGAGAAGGACAATGAGGAGGGAAAAATTCTGAAGTATTCCAATGCATTCCTGACTATCCATATGCTATTCACACAATAAAGGAAGGCCATGTAGCCATTTGGGAAAGATGGGGAAGGCCCACAGTTCTTCTTTTGGCACACTGAGAAGACTGACAGAGATTGGAGTTTGTGACAATGAACATTGAAGGGAAGAACCACAGATACCCAGAGATTATCCATAAAATGTTCAATCCGACAGTTAGGCTCAGCAAAGAATACCTATTTCTTCAGTTGGTGCATAAAAGTTGCTGAAGCAAATGCACAGCAGCAGGAAACACTGGGATAAAAAGGATAATTTGATTTATATAGTTATATTAAAAAATGTATACAAAGAAATGACAAATTATGGTTCACATATGGAGGAAAAATGGGAATTGTCCCAACGGTAAATGAAAGTAGCTACAACCTATATGTCATATATTATATTATTATATAATATATTTAAATATAAGCTAATATATAGCATATAAACTTAATATATAATTTAGAACTAATATATGCAGATTTAAATCATTATATTTTACATTCAAACTTGTGTACTGTGTAACTTTACTTCAACATATTTTCAAGATTCCTCATTTTTATTAATTTTTTTAATATATGGGAAAGGGAAGGTATTTCAAATAAAAACTTAATTTGCACTGACTTTAACAAAAGGAAAGTATTCTCAATCATGATTACTCTGTTGTTCTCTGTGTGGATTCAAATTTGGATCCAATATTTTCTCAATGTTAACTTGAGACCTCCATTTAGTATTGCTTATAAAATATTTCTGCCACTGACAAATTCTCTGCTTTTTAAAAAATCTAAAAATGTGCAAATTTCTCCTTTATTTATGAGTGAATTTTATCCAAATGTGGAAAACTTGGTTTTCATTCTTGTGCATGTTTATCAGTGCATGAAGCTAGAATCTTCTAAAATTCATGATTTCTGATATGAAGTCAGTTGTTTTTTTTGTTTTTGTTTTATTTTTGCCAGGCCTGGAGCTTGAACTCAGGGCCTGGGTACTGTCATTGGACAACTTTTGCTCAAGGCTAGTGCTCTACCACTTGAGCCACAGCATCACTTCCAGCTTTTTCTGAGTATGTGGTACCAAGGAATCAAACCCAGGGCTTTGGGCATAGTAGGCAAACATTCTACCACTAGGCTACACTCCCAGATCAAGAAGTCAATTTTTAATGTAAAGGAAGGTACTTGTATTTATAAGTATTCTTTCTCTTTTTTTCATAAAGTTTTTTACCTTTATTTTTGCTTTAATTTTCATTTTGATGTATCTCGATCCAGGTATACATTTAAATATATTTATTTAGAATTCATTGAGCTACACAGATTGTAGGTGAATACTTTTCATCAAATTTTGAATAACTTAACCATTATTCAAATCAGTTTCTTCCTCTCCTTTTTTCTTCTCTCAAGACTGCTATGGTGAGTACATTCGTAAGTTTGCTGTGAACAGAACTTTGAAGTACTTCTCATTTCTCATTCTTTTCATTCTATGCTCATAATAATCTCTATCCCTTTTTATTCAAATATATTTCTGTGCCAGACAAAAGATCTTTTAAAACCCTCAGGTGAATTTATCATTGCAGTTATCATACATATTTGCTGAAAGAATATTTAATAAACATATTAAATATATATCTCACAGTTAAATGCATCTAAATATAAATGATGCATTTCCTATATATAGCTTGAATAAATTCAATTTATGTACAAAATATATTTTTTCTGGAATAATTTTTAACATGAAAATGTATACTTATCTATAAAAAATCATCTCTATATTTAATAGATTACATATGCTTCATTGATATTCTATAATCGGTATGATATCCTTACTGTTTTTAAATTGTTAACCACAGTTTTGTTCCTGAAACAAATTTATAGTATCTTTTTGAATGTTTTATAACCTTTGAGTAGTTGTACAAAGGATATTCTTTAAATGCCATTTACCAATTTATAATCTGAACTATTTTTTCTTTCTTGTTCTTTTCTTCTTTCTGTAAATAATCACAGTTGCCTATTTCCATATAAATATTGGTAATTTTTAAAAATTAAAAGCTAGAGAGCGCATAAGTCATAAGTATGGTGAGATGTACTCAGAGGTAGAGTCAGGTGTTTCCATAGTCCATTGTCCCAGGCCCAGTCTTGTTAAAACAAAAAGCCCTTGATGTCTGGTGAGTGGTGTAGTTTCCATTTTCTGATGTTCATTTTGATAATATTTATTTATATTTTCAGATGCATGAAGATATTGTGTCTTTCATTTTATTTTTTTTATTTATATATATATATTTTATTGCAATTAGTAAAAGGGTTACATGATATTTGCCAGATAGTAGGTGCATTAATTCACATACATTGATACCCTTTCACTTGTCTTGGTACCCATTTCCCTCCCCCCCCCAGTGTGTTTCATTTTAATCCTAATTTTCCAGCCAGGCTCTTTTCCATCTCAAATAAAAGAACAATCATAAAATAGCTATCATTTTGTCAACAGTTTTCTAGTGCTTAGCCAATTTCTACACATAGGTTACAGCATTTTGTCCCGTTGATCTGATCTCTGAAACACCAAATATTACATCAGCTAACAGGAGATATTTCACAATGAGATGTGCATTTAGAAATAAAATATTGACTGATTTGGGGGATGGAATATCTCACGAAATTTGAAAAGAACCCTATCATTTACGATGCTGCCAATGTGGGCTATGGGAGCATAGAAATCCATGCTTGCAATTATAACTAGAGAGAAGATGAAGACAGGAAAATCTCGATTAGCAATCTACAAAAGTTATACTTATAAGTTATACACAGAAGAATCAGACCTAAAGATGGTGTTTCAAAGCAAGCCTGGACAGGAAAGTTTATGAGATTCTTATTGACAATCAGCAAAAACAAGAAGTGGAGCTGTGGCTCAAGAATTAGTGCTATTCATGAGGGGGAAAAAAAGAAAAAGCTCTGAGCCCTGAGTTCAAGCTGTAGAACTGGCACAATATACTAATATATAAAAAGGGTTAGGAGTGTGCATCAATTAATAAACAATTTACCCAGTAAATGTAGGAGCCTGAGTTTGAAATCTAATACTGTCAAAATATTAATAACTAAAAGTATAGAACTCTGTCTTCAGTAGTTTCTTTTAAACAATTTTCAACTTTTGTTCATGTATTAAATAAATCATGTATTAAAAAATAAACAAATTGAAAAGATGGATTTTTATCTATTTAGCCCATCTTTTCTTTTTTCTGTTTTTTCACTTACTTTCTCTTTTCTTCTTTTCCTCCCCACTCTTTCTTCCTTTCCTTCTAGCATAGGTATGATTCTTCTCTTTATTCACAAATGGAATAAAGATAATTTGTGTGTGTGTGTGTGTGTGTGTGTGTGTGTATGTGTGAGTGTGTGTGTGTGTGTGTTTGCATGGTGCTAAGGAATTGAACATAGGGCCTTATGCATGCTAGGCAAGCACTCTCACTAAGCCACATTCACAGCCAATAAAGTCATTTTTTTTGAGATTCTTTTATGTTGGTTGAATTTCTTTTTTCATGCAATTATCTTCTAATTTGTTTCTTCTTATAGACTCAGATAGCCTTTTGTCCCAGGACAAGATTGATTGGAGAATCAATCCCATATTTATTAATTTATAGACTATGACTCAATTTTTTATTTTTTTGTTTTTGTTGTGGTTGTCAGCCATGGGACTTGGACTCTTGGCCTGGGCGCTGTCCCTGAGCTCTTCAGCTTAAGGCTACCACCTCTGGTCATTGTCCTCGAGCTTTTCCGCTGAAGGCTACCACCCTACCCCTTGAGTCACATTGCCACTTCTGCTTTTCTGATGGTTAATTGGACATAAGAGTCTCATGGATTTTAGTGCCCTGACTAGCTTTGAACCACAATCATCAGATCACAGCCTCCTGAGTTGCTAGGATTACAGGCATGGACCACTCTTCCCAGCTCTCTTAATTCTTTAATAAATAGGTGTAGCCAATAATTTTGTCCATGTCTTCTTTTCTTTGATAAAGTGCGTAATTTTCTTTGCAAAGCAATTCTCTTTTTCTTCTATACCTAAAACTCATACAGAAAATTTACAACTTTTATTTGCAAAGGATGTTTATTTCATGAATAATAAAACTTAGGACACTACTAATTGAACTATATCTCATAATGAAGCAAGTAATATAAATTTACTTTGGGGAAGATTTTTAAAAACTAGAAGCAGTCAATTTGCTGAAAATTTGAAAGACGTCTTGATCCTCTTTGTCTACACAGTTATCATGTATATCTTGTTATGAACATTTTAAAGTGCATTTTGTCATCTTTAACCATCCATCTATGTATTAAAGCATTTTGTTTTGTAGCATTTTTTGTAGTTTATAATTTCCATAGATTTTTCAACATGCTTATTGTTAAATTAGGTTTTATGATTTTAAAATTGACTGTCAATGTGTCAGGATTCTATTCTAAATAATATTTTAATGTTGGGTTGAGATTTTTTTTTGCTGTCCTGGGCTTGATCTCAGGACCTGAACACTGTCCTTGGGCTTTCCTCAAGGCTAGAGCTCTTCCACTTGAGCCACAGCACCACTTCTAGCTTTTTTCTATGTATGTGGTACCAAAGAATCGAACCCAGGTCTTTGTGCATGTTACCACTAGGCCAAACTCCCGCCCCTAGGTTGAGATATTTTTAATAGCCTTAGATATCTTTTGAATTTTTTTACTATGACATATTTTTCTGAAGCCTTTCTTCACTCTCTTGATAATTCATTTATTCCTATACCCTGTCAGTATTTTGAAAACTTTTACCCATGTTCTGTTTTTCAGGGTCAGTTGCCTATTTTCCATTCTTGACATTCATTATGTATGTGAAAAATTCTTAAATGATCTCTTTTGGTACCCATAGGCATTGGAATTAGTTGGCCTTCATATCATGGCTGCTCCAAAGGATATAATTGCTACAGAAGTGACTAAAGGTAAAGGGATAATTATGATAAATGATGGCATTGAGTTTTGTGATAGTCTCATGAGAACAAATAGACATATGAATCAAAGAAGAATCTGTCTTCTATATCAAGGAAGCAACAGGGAATTAGGATGTGGAAAGAACACAGTTGTTGATCAAAACTGGAATAGATAAACTTGGGTCAAATAGAACCTATGTAAAAAATATTTTCAATAGTTTGAAAATAACATTCATTTAGATTTGATTCATATGTCTGAGACAATTTGTGTAACTGAAGTGAATTTTGTCTTGACAATTGAAAAATGTGGTATCAAAAGCGTATAAATCATTGACAAAATTATCACCACACTAACTACTTCCATAGTCAACTGATTTATGATCATATATGGTCTCATCTGTAACTATATTTACTATTGAAGTTATAAGAACAACAGAGTTATTAAATTTATCATTTTTCCCTCCATGAAGCCCATGCCAAATTTGTCAATGAGAAGTAGGATACTGTTGAGGCAAATTATTAAAAATTGTCTTGAAGGTGTGTAATAGATAGAGGCTGAGAGATTTTTGAAAAATTCTAGGAGAAAAACCTAGATTTTTTTGAAAAAACTCTTAGTAGCAATATGATTCTTTTTTTTTTTTTTTCTTTTTTGTGGGTCATGGAGCTTGAACTCAGCCTGGGCACTGTTCCTGAGCTCTTTAGGCTCACCACCCTACCCTTGAGCCAAGCCCCACTTCCCATTTTCTACAGGTTAATTGGAGATAAGAGTCTCAGGCCCTTTTGTACCGGAGCTGGTTTTGAACCTTGATCCTCATTTCTCAGCCTCCTGAGTAGTTACGATTACAGGCCAGAGCCACCACGACTGGCTTAGTAATGTGATTCTTTTTTTCCCAGGAGTAATTTATTTATTTATTTTAATTTTGTTGTTGGGGTGATGTACAGAGGGGTAGTGGGTACATTACTTCTTGAGCACTGTTACACCATCCCATGTTTTTCTCCCACTTTCCCTTCTCCCATCTCCACCCACTCATCTATTTTCCTCTTACCTAGACTTTTTTAAATAAACAAATATACAGATACAGTAGCAACATGAGATAAGTTATTACGGGAAAAGAATAGAAAAGAAATAGCTTCACATAGTACATTAAGAACAACACTCATTCACAGAAAATAAGAGAAAGGCTGGATAAGTGGGACTGCATTAAACTGCAGAGCTTTTGTATGGCAAAAGACATAGCTAGTAAATTAATTAAGAAGCCTACAGAGTGGGAGAAGATCTTCACCAACCACACAACGGACAAAGGCCTCATATCTAAAATATATCAACAGCTTAAAAAATTGAATCACTCCAAAACTAATCTCCAAAGTAACAACCATCCCATTAAAAGATGGGCCAAACACTTAAAAAGAGTCTTCTCTGAAGAAGAAACAAAAATGGCTTATAGACACATGAAGAAATGCTCAAAATCTCTGGTCATAAAAGAAATACAAATCAAAACAATTCTAAGATTCTACCTCACTCCAGTTAGAATAGCCAGGATCTGGAAAATGAATAACAACAGATGCTGGAGGGGATGTGGCCAGGAGAGATCACTACTACACTGTTGGTGGGAGTGCAAACTCATTCAACTACTATGGAAAGCAGTATGGCAGTGCCTCAAAAGGCTAAACATAGAGCTCCCCTAAGACCCAGCAATTCCACTACTTGGCATTTACCCAACTATCCAGAAACTAGGGCATACTAAATCCACTAGAACAATAATGTTCATTGCAGCATTATTCACCATAGCAAAAATATGGAACCAACCTAGATGTCCCTCAGTTGATGAGTGGATCAACAAGTTGTGGTATTTGTACACAATGGAATTCTATGCCGCTGTCAGAAAAACCGACATCGCCCCATTTGTTAGGAAATGGAAAGACTTAGAAAACATCATATTAAGTGAAGTAAGCCAGACTCAAAGGAACTTAGGCTCAATGGTTTCCCTCATTCATCACAATCAGTAGAAACCTTGGGCTCTACTAGCAGAGATCTGCAATAGAGCAAAACCTTGATCCATAAGGCCATACAGTATGAAGCTAATTGAAAAGACCTCCAGGATATTGAAACAAAAGCCATATAATGAATGATTGTTGTCCTTAATGTACCATGTTATATCTCATCTCTTTTGCTGTCCCTTGGTTATCTCATATTGTTACAGTACCTCACTTTGTTATATTGGATTTATTTGTATTTGGTTACTTGAAATTGGATAGGGAAGGGGGGAAAACCAAGATGGGGGGGGGGAGGGAAGGGTAATGGGGACCAAGACATGTGAAAGGGTATCAATATATGTGAATTAATGCACCTTCTATCTGGCAAATATCATGTAACTCTTTCATTAATTACAATTAAAAAAAAAGAACAACACTCACAAAGATAAACCTCTTGTTTCCACATCCTGAAATTCATTTTGCTTAGCCTCATCAACTCAAACCTAAATGTTAAACATGCTATTTGAAGCTGGAGGGAAATTGTTTTTGTTATAAAAAAGAAGAGAACCTAGCTGTGCTCTAATGTTTGTTGAGAATAGCATATATCACTACTAATCTTGTATGATTAGATGAGATTTTTAATCAAAGTAGCACAGAGGGTTCCCCTTGTCAGTTTTGTAAAAAGCCAAAGAAAATAATAAACTGAAAAAAGAGGTTGCAAGAAAAACATAAGCAAACACATAAACAAAGAAAAAATCTTAACAGCTGATGGTTTAGAAGATTCTCAACCTGCTCAGACAACTTATTCAAAAACAAGGCCAAGTTCGTGGCCAAGTAACCATTTGCTAAGATTAACTGTGTGACTCATACATCCAGTAAAACATTTCAACAAAGGCCAGAAAGGAACTAGGGTTTCCAGAGTGTATTGATTTGTCTTTAATAACTTGGACCTACACGTTTTACTCAAGAGGCCAACTAGAGAATTTTACACTACAGGCAACTTCACAAGCATGGTTAAACAGAGCAGCAGGGATGAACCAAAATAAAAGCAAAGTGAGCTGGGCACCAGTGGCTCATTCTTGTACTCCTAGTTACTCAGGAGATTTAATATCTGAGGACCCATATTTGAAGCCAGCCTTGCAGGAGTGTCCATAAGATTTATCGCCAGTGAGCCACCAACAAGCCAGAAGTGGAGTGGTGGTTGAAATTGCAGTGTTAGCCTTGAGGTACAAAAAGGTACAGGGACAGACCCTAGTCCAGAGGTTAAGTTCCTGGACTCTAGGATAGGGGAAATGAAATGTATCCTTGTGGTTGCTGTTTTTAATGTACTATGTGAGCGGGGTAATGTATAGGTGGGTTACAGTTACATTCACCAGGTAGTAGGTGCATTACTTCTCAAACATTGATACCCTTTCTCATGTTTTCGTCCCAATATCCCTTCCCTACCTCCTCCCAATCACTTTATTTTCCTCTTTTCCTTTTTTTCTTCTCCTTATAGTTTATTCTCTGTTGTTGCTGTATCTGACTCTGGCACCTGGTATACTGTATATACATTTATTTGTTCATTTGAATCAGGGAAGGGAAGGGGAAAAACAAATTGAGACAAAGGGCAAAGGTTGAACCAGTGCAATGCCGGGGCCTACCAGCAGCAAATTGGGGTTCCTGAAATAGGGGGCAGGGACTGGAAAAAATAGAAGAGAGACAAACACATGGGGTCTGGGAGGTCTGCAGCCCAGGTAAAGACTGCATCCCCGTTTATTATCAACTCAAAGCTTAGCTTATATCCCTTCTTGAAACCAGGGTACTGCCAGATATTACATCCTGATGGTTAATCAGGGAACTGTTGGGGGTTACATTCATATGGTAAATCTCAGATCAATTGAACAGGACAAGGCCAAAAAACAATAAGACAATAAAGCAATTATCTGATGCAAATCAAAGTACAGTTTGATTCCACTCTGGCTCCCAACAGTGCAACAGCAATACTCACAAGACAATAAGCTGGAAATGACATTCACGATTTGGGAGGGGTGGGGGAGTAAAGATAGAGGGATAAAAACATGAGAAGGGGTATCAAGGTTCTAGAAGTAATGTACCCATTACCTGACAAATGTAATCGTAACCTCTCTACATATCAACCCAACAATAAAATATAATAAAAAGTCCCTCAGTTGATGAGTGGATCAACAAGTTGTGGTATTTGTACACAATGGAATTCTATGCTGCTGTCAGAAAGAATGACATCGCCCCATTTGTTAGGAAATGGAAAGACTTAGAAAAAATCATATTAAGTGAAGTAAGCCAGACTCAAAGGAACTTAGGCTCAATGGTTTCCCTCATTTGTCATAATCAGTAGAAACCTTGGGCTCTACTAGCAGAGATCTGCAATAGAGCAAAACCTTGATACATAAGGACATATAGTATGAAGCTAATTGAAAAGACCTCCAGGATATTGAAACAAAAGCCATATAATGAATGATTGTTGTCCTTAATGTACTATGTTGTCTCTCATCTCTTTTGCTGTCCCTTGGTTATCTCATATTGTTATAGTATCTCACTTTGTTATCTGATATATTGAATTTATTTGTATTTGGTTATTTGAAATTTGATAGGGAAGGGGGGAAAACCAAGATGGGTGGGGGGGTGTGGGGGGGGAGGGAAATGGGTACCAAGACATGTGAAAGGGTATCAATGTACGCGAATTAATGCACCTTCTATCTGGCAAATATCATGTAACCCTTTTACTAATTACAATAAAAAATGCAAAAAAATAAATAAAGGCTAGAAAATTATTAGCAAAAAATTAAAAAGGCAAAATGACTTTTTGTGTTGGTGGGGCCATAACTGTCAGCATATGTGGCAGTAACAGACAATAGAATGTAGCTAGGGCCAGGGCCAAGATGGAGGAACATAAGTGCCAAATCTGCAAGCATGACCAGAGATGGAGACAAGGGTGAACGTTCTAAGCCCTTAAGCTTTAAATTGCATTTTAGTCCATAATATTTTGGATATATGATCCTTTTTCCTTTAAAATTTTTCCTTTTCAGAATGTATCCTTTATGGCTGACACACCATTGAATTTTGCAAGTAGGTTACTGGGTCTGGTTTGATTAGTTTATAATAATTTGACCATTAGGCTTGTTGGTTTATTTGCTTGGTTTTGTTGGTAAGGTGCTATGAACTCAGGGCCTCCTGCTTGCCTGACTTAATTGTTCATACCTCGTGCTCTACCATCTGAACCATGCTCATTCACAGCAAGTTTTTTTTTTTGCTAGATTCTTTGAAAATAATTCTTGTGAACATTTGACATGGTCTGGCTTTAAAGTGAGACTCTCCAGATTTCAGCTTTCTGAGTATTTAGAATTACATGCATGGAACATCAACTCCTAGCTTGAACAGTAGTTATGTTTTAAGGTAAACCATGCTTCAAAGAACAGTGTATCTTATTTTGAGCGTGTTTGAGTGATTTTTGAGTCTTGTATTTGACATGGAAACTGAAGATTTAATCCATACTCCAGAGTCTCATGTTAGGTCATGACATTTGCTCCAATAAGCCTTATCAAGAAACATTATATCACGTAGACAAATTATGACATGGCAGTCATGGGAAGATAGAATATCTTCAGCAGCCTTCTGACCTGGGGTTAAAAAAAAAAGGAGGAGAAAAATGGTGGAAAAAAATGCAAAAAATATATATGCAAGCACGCGCACACACACACACACATATACTTATACATATTTATTTAAAACAATCTCCATTAACATATATCAGCTGGTTGATAATAGTTCAGTCTTAATCTCTAGTGCTTGTGTGGTCTGCAGCTGTTGCCTGTGCTCTGTAAGATGATAGGAAGGCATTGTCTATGTGAAGGTCAGTTTATTTGTGTCACAAGATGACTATTGGTGAATCTTCTCTTCTCTGGATCCTAACCCCAAGGTAATTGTAATGTAATGACAGTAGGGAATGCAAAGTGGGGGAGGATCTATTAGTTAATTCCCGGGCCCCAGCAAAAGCTGTTTTTAGATTGCCTCTTATAAAATGATTTAAGTACATGGGAATATTGTGTATTACACAAGGACTTAAATTTCGCAGAGACAGAGGGTAGAGTACAATATATAAAAAACAATGTTCTCAAGAACCCATACATTGTTTTTATCCTTTCTTATCACTCTGGCTGTAAATTCCAATACTGTATTGGAAAAGGTTTTAATTTTTCACCATTTAGTATAGTATTGGCTCTAGGTTTGTCATACACACCATGTGTTATATTGAGTTATATTTCTTCTAGTCAGAGCTTTTTTATCATAAAAGGATACCAAATTTTGTCCAAGGTCTTTTCTGCATCTATTGGAATAAAAGTGTGATCCTTGCCTTTGTTTCTGTTAATATGCTGTTTGATACTCATTGATCCACATAATTTGACTATCTAGAGTGTAATCTCACTTTGAAGGAGATTCTTTGCAAATGCAATTAATAATTCAGGCAAGATGAGATTATCTTGCAATATATTTGACTTGACTCATAATCCAATATGATTAGAGAGCTTGTGAGAATGGGTAATTTAGATTAAAAAAGGGATAATTTAGGTTTAAACATGCACAGAATAAGAATAATTTGTGGAAGTTGATCACTAATTATTGCCAGCCCAGGCCCATAATCCAGGACACTGGTGCAGTACAACTCTTCTCACAGCTACCCAGAGGAGCCATATCTGTAGGCATATTTGTCTTAGATCCTTCCTACTCTCAAGAAATTACAGATGATATGTTTTTGTTTTAAAAGTCAATTAACTTTGTGCTAACTAGTGATCAAAGCTCTAGAAAATTAATAGAGGTGATAACAAATAAAAGAGAAATTCTTAATTCTCAGTATTAATCTAACATTCACGAACCAGCAATTCGCAAATTGGATATTTGGCCTCTTATACTGTTCATGAACAGAAGCTGTTTAATCTAATTTTTTCTCCTTAGGTTCTAATTTGTTCTTACATCTTTATATAGTCTTTGACTAAATATTTAAATAAATATTATATTAGCAATTTGCACTTCATGTAAGTGGCATTACTTTTTGATGTAGTAAAGTAATTCACATTAACTACTTGGCATGTTTAAATGTGTACCAACAATTCTCTATCTCAGCAGCAGAATGTTTTTTTTTTCTCAAAAAACCATTCTTAGTTCTCATAATGCAGACTATTTAGTGTAAGGAATTAAATAAATTTGACACAATTCCTAACCCACATTTCTGGATATAAGAAAAACAAGGGAAAGATTTATTACTTACAAGTTATATTTACCCCCCAAAAAGTATTGTGTCCAGAGATCTAGTATAATAGATCAGATAATTGAGAAATTATATTTCAATGTTGTAGCTTTTCATATTATTCACTTATGACTTTGCACCAAAACATCTGACCACAAATTTTTACTTCACCAATATCCATATTTTCGTTTCAGCTTCAGCTAAATGTCATCTGCTGATGGAGTTTAATGAAATTGTTTCAGAGCCATACAGTACTATATATCCCAGGAAGATTTCTGAACCCTTGCTTCTAACATTTTCCCCTTTATTCAGTGAGCATTGACTTCAACATCATAATTCATGACACAGTTCTATATCCTAAGTTTCAAATTTGTAAAATTCATTTGCTTCAAATAATCCCTCAATTTATTGTAAGAATGTTGAAGGCAATAGACCCCAAATCTTTACTTAGCACTGAGTTCTCTTAGGTTACTATATTAGCTGATATACATTTTGGTATTTTTTAAATTTTGCTTAATGAATACAGTCAAAGTTGAACAGAAAGTAAACATATGTCTAATCTATGGTAGCACATAAGACTTGATAGCTATTCAAAATGAGAGATCTTATAAATTATGATTTCACAACTAAAATATTTTTTCATACTTGTAATATAATTCATATTTGCAATGCATAATTTTAGCAAAGGTAAAATAGTATTTCTTCTGTTCAGATTAATATATTGCTAATTAATTCTACTACCTTGTCTTATTTTCCCCATATATTAATAACTGAAATCATTTTTGTCAAGCATATTTATTTCTGGATGCATTCTTGAGTAGTCATATCAGCATTTTACCTTAGAAATGTTACCTTTTTGTTTTTATGTGCCATGACCTAAAAATAAGTAATAGATTAGAAATTATTTGAAAAGTGACTGTAAGGACACAGAAGAGAACACTTACAATCAGTAATATTTTTAACAAGGAGATTGGGGTAGGGTTTCACTATTATCTCTATTATTAAATAACTGAACATCTTATTTCAGAAACACCAACTCTCAACATCAGTTCTCTAAATGTAAAGATTTAGATCAGAGCAACTTCACGTTCTATTACTGTGTCACAATACAGTGCTTAATTATTTTCCCCAAGAAGCTTTTAAGTATTGAATAAATGGAGAAAATTGGAAGGAAATATGGTGCAGTAAAGTACTGGCAATTCATGATTATTTTTTTTAAAAAGTAGACCATTTTTTGTGTTGGGATGATGATGATTTACTTCACAGGTAAGTGCTCATAAATTAAAGCGTGTGAGATTTTCTTTCAACTAATAAGTAGTCTAGTAACAGAAGAAAAACACTTAAATAAGAAGATTCTCATAACTACATAGACATAAAAATCTATGATGGGCTGTATACCCTATAGAAGTAATGTATTATTACATATATTAATATGTATCTATGACATACAAACCCTCAGCTTAACTTTAATTATGTTCTAAAATCTATGTGCCAGTGATTGTATATAGAGATTCCCTTCTTGAATACTTGTTTGTTAAACATGACATCTAAAATATGATGTAAAAATCAATGTTAATAAATTCTTTAATAAAAACCTAAACAAAAAGAATATTCACTAGATACTATGTTGAAAATGAACTATGAAACTTGTGGGTGGGAGCAGGAGGGAAGGGATGACATTGTTTAAAAAGAAATGTACTCTTTGTCTGACTTACTATCACCCTTCTGCACACATGCAGAAAGTTTTTAAAAAGTAAAAAAATGAATATTTTGTTTTCTGTAAAATGTAATTTTCTACTCATTCCATGAAAATAAATCATAGAAACCATGTGTGACTGTTTGATATTAGTTATACTTTGTCTTAGCTCTTTAGGCAACTTATTGACTTTCATCTTTTTCTCTTGAGTTGAGCTAGTCACAAGTCTGGCAAACCTTTTGAGTGCTGGACTTCTGATTCAGTGTTTCCTCTGAGAAATGTTATGTCCCAAGGTGTGGATAGGTGAAGGAAAGAGAACACCTAAGGAATACTCTACACTCCACTTCTGAAAATACATGTGCACAGAGGTCTGTTTTCAAAGAATTTGAGAGATTGAACTCAATGTCATCTTGGCAACATGTCAATCATCTCTCGATATTAATAGCCCCATTTGCACAGTGTTTAGTCTATGTCAGCTCTATGATTCTGTACATCTATATGATTTAATCAGTACTATATTTCCACAGCAAGGTAGTACATATTCATGTACTATGAGATTTTTCATGTAAAATGAGATTTTTGAGTATAGGGAGAGGTATGAACATAGAGAAGATTCAGTAAGAATATAATTTGATACAGAATGTTGTACTTTCATTTCTTCTAAGAAGATCAATTTTAGAAACTACATTCTTTTTTTCTGTTTATTTTCCATAGGAAAGCATGGCTTATTTCAATTGCTAGTATTTTTTTTTTGCCAGTCCTAAGCTCTGTCCTTGGACTTTCTCAAGGCGAGAGCTCTACCACTTGAGCCTCAGTACCACTTCTGGCTTTTTTCTATGCATGTGGTACTGGGGAATCAAACCTGGGTCTCCGTGCATGCTAGGCAAGCACTCTACTACTAGGCTAAACTTCCTGCCCTTCTAGTATTTTTTTTAAGTAACATTCTGCATTTCTAATAAGAAGGAAACAACAAGGGAAACATGCAGTTGGAAAGATCTTTCAAAAGGAAAGGAAAAGAATTCAAAAGAAAAAGAATTCAAAAGAAAAGGATTGGAGAATTTTTGCCTAAAGAGTAATGTGCAATTTATATTGAGGAGAAAGCACATAAAATCCAAACATACAACAGCCCATTTATAAATGAGCCAATGAGCTAAAAAGAGATCTGACAGAAGAAGAAGTAAAAAGGCTCAACAGACATCAAGAAATGCTCCACATCTATGGCCATAAAGAAAATGTAAATTAAAAATCATTGAGATTCTACCTCATCCCAGTTAGAATAGCTAAATCAAGAAAGCAAGGAAGAGAAGATGCTGATGGGGATGAGAGCACAAGGGAACTGTCTTACACTATTGGTGGGAATGTACACCTGTTCAACAACTCTGGAAAGCAGTGTGAATGTTCCCAAAAGACTAAACAAAGAGCCACCTTGTGATCCAGAAACCTCACTTTTGGGGGTTTATTCAAAGATTACAAATTAGGATATAGTAAACCCACCTGAACAATTATACTTATTGCTGCACTACTCAAAATAACCAAGGCATGGAACCAGTCACAATGCCTGTCAATGCATAAATGGATCAAGAAAATGTGGTATATATACAAAATAGAATATTCATCTAATAAAAGGAATGATGTAACACCTGTTGCAAATAAATTGAAGGACCTGAAAAGTTATGTTCAATAAAGTAAGTCAGGCCCCGAAAGATAAAGATTACATTTTTTAGTCAGCACTGGTTGCTTGTACCTGTAATCCTGCTACTCAGGTGGCTGAAACCTATGCATCTAAGCTCAAAGCCAGCAAAGGCAGCAAAGTCTATGAGACTCTGAGTTCCAATTAACCATCAGAAAACTGCCAAGTAGAACTGTGGCTTAAATTAGCAGAGCACTTGAGCCAAAGAGCTCAGCACAGAGTACCTGAATTCAAGCCCCACCACTGACAAAAACAATTTACACGATTTTGTTCATTTGTAGAATTTAGAATTAGTTTATAAATATATAAATAAGTACATTGGAGGGTTTGCAAATATTCACACATGTATTACCTGAAATATAGTGGATCCAGGGGAGAACTCAAAGAGTATAATTCAGAGGACTGTGTACAGAATTTTTTTCATGCATCAACATTTTATTTTTTCCATATATTTTTTTATACAAGGGTTACATTCTATTCACCAGATAACGAGTGCATTATTTCACATACATTGATACCCTTTCTCATGTCTTCCTGTGTATAGAAATTTTATATGCAGTATTTGAATATTAGAAGGTGGTAGAAATTCTGAGAGGTAGCACTTTGTGGAGATATGCAGGAGGTCCTGTCATCTCTGTCTTTTGCTTCTTGGCCACAAAATGAGCAGTCATGCTTTGCTATTCCAGTAAAACTGTGTGGCACAACCTCAGATCCAAAACAATAGTCAATTGATCATGGAATCAGACTTCCACAACTATGTGCAAACAATGCTTTTTGTCTGTGAAGTTATTGTCCTCAGATATTTGTAATAGCAATAGAAAGCTAAATGCACACATGGGATCCTAAGGGACAATCTAAATCCAGAAGTAGAATAAAATCATCTGATGCCTTTATCAAGATTTAAAAAGCACTGTTAGCACTCAGGAAATGAGTTTGGTACTCCAGAGGTCTGTATGCAAATTAAAAAGGTAGGAAAGTGTGATCACAGTAAGATGAAAACAGTGAAGCTGCCCAAGAAAGCCAGTGACAAACAAAATGGATTTGGCATTTTTCTAGGTTTTATTACAAATAGAAATATACCAATGAGATGTACTATAGAAATGTACTATAGAAATGTACTTCCCTGTCTACCACCAGACCCTGCTCCCACTCACGACTTGTCAGCCCAAGATCAAGGGTGTGACTTGCTTCTTATTGTGCTCTGATCAGTTTGATGAATGATGACTTCATCAGCAATACTTGGAGCACAAAATGTCAAATGACAACATACACGTGCATGAGTGAATGCATGGATTAATGAAAATGAATGGCCAGGGCCATATGTTTAAAGAAAGATCTAGAATCCCAGACTTGACTCAAAGTGAATAAGGGTCTAGAAACTTCTGATTTTAAGCATACCAAAAATCCACAAGCTTCATAGCTACAGCAAAGGATGCAGATATTGTAAAACAAAACAAAACAAAACAAAAAACAGAAAAAAGTGAAACAACAACTGACAAAATAGCTCAAATTTCAAAGCACTTGGGAATTTAATAAATTGTTTAGCACTTGGGAATTTAATACATCTTATCATACCTTTTTGCATTTGATTAGCTACCCTGCTTTGTGGGGTAGGAATTATGGCTGCCATCGTCAAAATGAGAAGACGGCCTCTCCTGTTGCAGAAAACACACAAAGATCTCTGCCTTCAGACTCTTTGGTTCTACAAGTGTCTGAAACTATATAGTGTGCACATGTATATAGGTGAGATTGTGGCTGGGTGTCACATAAAAGCCACCTTTCTACAACTCCAGTTTTATCTCACTGGTACACTGATCTGTGTGTAGTTCTTTCCTAAGGCACTATCATATTGGATTCAGTGCCTCACAGGAGCTAAGTCTCCCCAACTCCAGTATTGGTATATTGTTAAATTGAAATATAGGAAATACATATAATATCATTATGAAAAATATCTATAGTGAAATGCCACTTCTGCCTCATCTCCTGGAAACAGTGGGAAAACATTTACCAGCCCACTGAATAAGAGAGTAGAGTAAGGAATTATACAAAGAAAAAGAAAGAGATACTGAAATCTCTGTCTGGGCATCATTATTGGGCAACAGCTCATAGAAAATGCAAGTATAGAAATAAGCAAATGTCCCACTATTAAGGGATTCATTAGCTGTGTTAAGCAATTAAGTTTCCAATTTGCAGGCTGTAGGAGACATTGCTAACAGAAAATGTATATGAGAGGAGCAATATTAGCTTATCTCTTTATTCAATTTTATTTTGGTAGATTTCTGTTATCATAGTCAGCAATAATTTAAAAAATGAAATAGAAATTTCCAGAAATTGCTAACTCCTAAGTTTTAAATTTGCATACAATTCATTCTATATTGCACAATAAGATCTTCTGCTATCTCATTCCCTCCCAACTGGCACTCGAATCATCCTTTCCTCAGGCACATTCACACTGTGTCTGCACTACTTTCCCACCAGTCCCTTGCAGCCCTGTGAATTATCAGTTCAATCATTGTGACAACACAGTAATTACGATGAAATAATTCTTTTTTTAACAATGACTTTACAAAGTAAACTTTCCCTACAGTACATTTTAGTAATTTTTCTATTTTGTGATTAATTAATTTTGACCATGTATTGCCTCTAGTTTATAAAATAAGTGCTATTCTTGGTATTTATGTATTAAAGAAAGTACAGGATACCTAGGGATAGGTACTATTTACAGTTTCAGGCTTTACTGAAGTATCTCTCCTGAAGATAAGGAGAGATTAATACATGTCTATTTTTCTGTAGCCAGTAAATAGAATAGAGAGGACACAGTAAGTCAGCAGAAGGCTGTGCCACATCTAAGGTGAAACAGATTCCAGCAAGAGGCTGTGGATTGACAGGGATGGAGGGAGTTAAAAATAAAAATGACGTAAATATCAGGACATCAAGAACTGAACTCCGTTGATGAGGAAAAGGAGTGTCAGGTGTAAGAAGTAGCTTTCTAATTTGGAAGAACTGATTACTAAAGATCAAGGAAGTCACCCCAGATTTCCAGGTGAAAAAATAGCACATTGTTTTGACATGGAAAATTTGAGGACTACACCATAAAGACAATAGGCAGGGAGAAACTCATTCATTTTCTCACAGGCTCAGGGTAGATTTCTAAGTTGCAGATATATATTCAATATTCATTGCTTAATGAATCAAAACAGTATTTTTACAGTGTGTCACTTTCCCCTAAGCATATTAAACATGAAATATTAGCCAGATGATAGTGGCTTACGTCTGTAAGCTAGGTACTCAAGAGCCTGAGATCAGAGAATGGTAGTTCAACTCTAGCACAGGTAGGAAATTCCAAAAGATTTTATCTCTGATTATCTACCAAAAAAATTGGAAGTGGACCTCTACTGGCATTGCAGTAGCCTTGGACAAAATGCTCAAGGACAATGCTGAAGCCTGAACTTTTAGCCCCAGCACCTCCTCTGGAAAATGGACACCAAAAAATCAAAACAAAAAACCCCAAAGAACAATAACAAAGATCCCTTAACCTCTCTCTAGTCTCATAATTAAAAATAAATCAAGAAAGTCAATGATCTACCTTGATCCATAAAACAAAGGCTGGTATTTGTACCTTGAAAGGAACGTTGGACACACTACAAACTCATAAGGTGAACATCACCACAGGAACTTGCAGAGGGTCAACTCCAAATCTATTTTATTAGGCCTCAAATTAGTCATGAACTTGTCATGATTCAATTTATATATTCATTCACTATCTAAATATAATGAGTTAATGAAAAGTTACTGTTCATAAGAAAAATGGATGTCACCTGAGAATACAAAATTATGACACCATTCATTCAGTGTGGAACTAGAACAACATAACACTTGTTTCATAAGTGAAAGAAATGGTCTAAAATACTGAAGACAACAGAAGCTAAGGATGTGAGGGCAGGGAGGACTGCTTAGTGGGTGCAAGGGGAGGCATTTTTGAAACAGATTCCTAAACCTGGACTTTATTGAATACAACGCATTAAAGTCCTCTTCCCTTGAAAAGGTAAGTTATTGCCTACCCTATTTCTAGGCAAAAATGATTCTGGTAAGAACTGGGAAGGATCCAAGATGTTACCCTACTTCCAATTTAACAAATTAAATGTTTTGTAAATGTTGTGCAGAGACATCACACGTCTGGGTCATAGACAAACATTCTGGACAGAAGGCATCTTGAATTCATGACCCAGCCAATTCCCTTTCTCTGGGCTCATACATGAGCAACAAAGCTCTCCATAGATACATGCTGTGTATCCACTATCTGTTCTTCTGATGTGTGAGAAACCTCCAACTTAGGTAACCTATTATGCCTTTTTGGAAACTTTTTGTTGTTGTTGTTCGTTCGGGGCTTTGAATTCAGGGGCTGGGAGATGGACCTAAGCTTTTTTCCTCAAGGCTAGTGCGCTGCCACTTAAGCAACAGCATCACGTTTAGTTTTCTGCTAGTTACTTAAAGGTAAGAGTCTTATGGTCTTCCCTGGCCTGGCTGGCTTTGAACTTAAATCCTCAGATCTCAGCTAGGATTACAGGCATGAGCCACGAGTACACAACTCTGGAGACTGCTTAAATCATCTCATGCTGTATCAAAACTGCTCATTTCCAGATATTGCTCACTAACTAAACAATAGCCAAAAGATCACAAGAATGCCATCTGCTCTGATATCAAGAAATAGAGAACTACAGGAGAGGCCAGGGAAGGAGAACCAAGTCTAGAAATCCCAACCACACATTTTCAATGTATCTTGGCTTTTGAAGAATTCTTATCAATAGTTTGCTGTAATATCTACCACTGCTTCATCTACCAAACAGAAGCTAGGGTCAGATCTCACAAGACTGTTCCATATAATGTCTATTTAGACATGTATACAACAAGACTTCAAGCAGCAGATAGTAAGTTCAATCCTATCCTCTATGTTGGAGGATGTTGAAGTCAAACATTGACGTTCAATGGGTTAATACTAGTAGTGTGTAGACTCTAGGAGAAAGATCAGAGGTAATTGTCAGGTGGACAGATTGACTATTGAGGAGAGATTGACATGTATGATTCACGGGGCAAAAACAGTACCACTAATCAAGTTAGCTAAAGTTAAAGAGTGCCTCTTCTTGTAGACAAAATTCTCCAAGGGCTGTGCAGGAAATCCAGCTTAGCTGTGTTCCTGGAAATCCTTCCCACCCTCAGTAACTAGGACAGCCCCACACTGATACATCTTGAGTTATCTCAGTGCTCCATGGCCTTCTGATGACATTTACTTTAAACAAGCTCATTGCTTTTTGGGATAGATGAGTTAGTAGCCTGCCATCACAAATATAAAAGTCATAAGAATGTATGAGACTCTGAGGAAAAAATACTGTTTCAATTGCCCACCTGTACCCTCAATGTAACCTATGTTATTTTAGACAGACACGTGAACCTATCTCCAATGTGGTTGCATAGCTGGCTATACTTTATGTCTCTCAGCTCATTTTATGAATAAAATTAATGCTAAAACTATTTGAAGGGAGAACAAGAGGTCATGCAGTATAGATGGCCCCCTTCTATATGTCCAAACCCTCAGTCTGGTGGTATTCACTGGACCCAGAGCATACTTACGGGGTTATTTGGTAGGAGTGTTGTAGAAAGACATGCAGAGGTGCTCTGAATACAGTGCCTGGGACTTCCTCTGTTGTTTCCAGTAGAGTCTTCAGTGGGGTTAAGGGTGTTATGGGTCAAGTCATGGTCAGAGTTGTCCAGGAGGCATTCTATATCCAAAGTAAACTGGGACATTTGTAGAAATTCAGCATAAATTTAGCAAATGGCCATGAAAGAACACATACTATTTCGCTGGGAATATCTGAAGGGAGAAATCCTGAAGTTCCACATCATTCATACCTCTCCCTTTCTTGTAAGTAGTGAGGTCTAAAGTACTTCTTCCCAAGGCACTGGGGGTGGATCTCTACAAAATCAGGACATTCTCTTCCAGTACCTATGCTTTCAGCTTTTGCCTTCATACCTCCTCTATCTCTACCACAATCTTTCATCTGAAGGAGGGGGCATAGTTATTGTTATAAAACTTACTCAAAATTAAGATGAAATCTTTGAGCCTCTTATTGCCTGGTTTTATCCAGAGGGTAAACTGTTACAAAGAAGAATGAGAATGGTCAGGGAAGAATCTTCAACTCCCAAGGCTCTTCTATGTAAAATCCATTCTATAGTTTTTCTAAAATTTAAATTTAATTGTATTATAAAGATGATGTACAGAGGGGCTACAATTATATAAGGTAATGGATACATTTCTTTTTGAATTGTTGTTACCTCCCTCATTTTCTCCCATCCTTCCCCCTCCCTCTTCCTTCCCCACAATTCCTTCCTTGCCCCAATCCAGTTGTAAAGTTTATTTCCAGTGATATTGGTAGCCCAAGTTTGTCAAAATATAATGAGGGAAATGGTGGCCAGATCCTCACAAACAGCCCTTAGATTTTCCCACAGACTAGAGTGGTGATGTTCATATCTGGCCAAGCAAAATTGGTCCTGTAGTTAATTGCCACAGCAGAATTCTGACTAACACTCTTATCTCAACAAGATAAAGCTCAAGAACACTGTTTGCTGCTACATAAGCTACCTGTGTTACAGAGAATACTCTAGATGTATCTTAGAGTAGGTATTCCCTCCTCCCTGTGTGAGAGATGGAAGCGTTTCAGGGTTCTGATTGTTTGAAGCTCATTGCTTGATCAGGATTATAGAGGTGAAAGGCATGCAATGTGGGGAGCTCCTGCCACTGAGCCCCATGGATGGTTCTTGTTTAGTAGCTTCTCCTCCAGGTCAGCTGACATTGGCTGTGATTCTCTTTATTTCCTATTTTCTTCAGATCTCAATTCTCTTGCAAGCTAAAGAACTGCTATTGATTTCCTGCTTACTTAGCTTTTTTTTTCTTGTATTAAATTTGGGAATAACAACTTACAAGCTTTTAATGTATTGGAGTTGAAACAATCTAAGCATTTTAACAAGCCAACTGGATGTATTTAGGCCTATTAAAATAAATACACAGTTTTTCTTTAAAATGGTTTATATAAACAACCATGAGAAGTGTTCTATGCAATAGTGCATATAGAAATAAAATAGGTAAGATGTCAATTGCTCTTGGTATAGCTATAAGTAAGTAATTTTACTAACAATTGCAATGGAGTACTATATCTAAAATCAAATAAATCAATTTTATTTCCACAGACCAACATAAATTTCAGGATATAATACAAAAAGATGAAAATTTCATAATATCAGTGCTATTTTGCTATATGCAGTGTAACTTATAATGCATAAAACATCAGTGTATAGTTTATAGTACACAATACCAAAGGATTCATCAAAATGGAGGAATTTCAAGATGCCACTGTCTCTGGCATATAAAAAGGACAGTACTAAGATGTAGCTGTACCTACAAAGATTATAAAAGTTGGAAGACTGCAAAAACATATCAAAATTTTCAAGTTTAAGCAAGAGCTGTATAAAAATGCTTGATACATGATATTCTATTACACATATTAAGCATGCTTCATAATCCTCACAAATGAAAGTCTAAATGTGATTTGATTTTTCCAAAGCACAAATACTAACGGACGTATCATAGACACTTGTTAGACAATTTTGTACCATGTTATGTTATAAACACATCTGAAATATTAACCCATAGAGAGATTGTTAAGTCATTATTCCTTTCCAAAATGTTAGTATCTTTAGGGTTTTGTACCTGTAATAAATCTGTTTTCATTGGATTATCTCTTATTCAGCCCACATGATAAACCAATCTGTACACCTGTCTATCCTTGAATGCAGTGGACTATGTATGTAGAATATTAAAGCTGACAGACTCAAAGATTTTATCATTAAGCCCAGGTGCTGAGTTCAAGGCCCAGGACCGGCAAAAAAAAAGATAGGGGATGTCCAATCCCTTATCAAATTGATTCTTCTGCATATCTAATTCTCTGAAGCCAAAAAAGGTGCTTATTTGTGTTTTAGCTGTTTCGGAAGAAAAACAGGAGATGGAAAAAGTGGGCAAAGTTTTGTATTATCAGCTAAAGGTTGAAGCCAACTTTTATAATCATGGAACATGTGGTGGAAACCATTCAGAGTCTTACTCATTATATTCATAAGAATTGTTGTATATAAACTTTCATCTTCTCTTGACAAATAAGAAAATGCTGACTCTGAACTTTAGCATCATTTTCAAATCACAGGACTAGAAGTTTTAGGGCTGCTATGAAAAACCAGAACAATCCATCTCCCAAGTTCTTATGCTTACTATTTGCATTCTCTTTCTTTCTCTCTCCTTGTTTGTCATAGAGCTTAAACAGCGCTATTTATATTTTTTTGAACTTTAATCAACACACTTTTCAGTACGGATCTCGGCTATCTTTGAATAACTCAGATCTTTAATCAATATTCTTCTACAGCACATAAATATATATTTCTTGTATGCACAAAACAAATGGGTTTTTCCTATGTTTCTCAGGTTCCTGAGGAGCCTCATGGTAAGTCAGCATGCACAGACTCTTTATGTCTGTTCTTTTCCTGTAGACTTCTTGTCCTACCAAACTCTCCCCTCTGTGCTCAGAGGTATGTCCACTGTCTCTGCAATGTCATTGGGTCTCTTCCATTTTTAGATCTACAAAGAACCTGTGGCTATTGGTTCAATAACATGTCCATCTGCATCTGCATTAAGCAGAAGGCCTCCCAGGAACATCAACTATTGCTAGGCGCCTGCTCCAGTATATAATGACCTATTTTCCCTCCTTTTTCATACTATCTTTGCTCATCTCTGGGTCATGAAAGGAAGAAGAGTTGGGCTAACTTGTCCCTGTCCTACCCATCACTGCTCCCTTGTGGCAGAAAGCCTCCCTTCCTGAGGTTCCTCTCCATTCCATCTGCTTTCCACACTGCCCTACAGCAGCCTTATCTCAAAGACTTGGGATTCCCTTTGAAACTTTGTTTTAAAAATATAAACAAAGAAGGTTAAAAACACAGAGGGATCAATTAATACTACTGCAAGGGATCAAGAAGGACATCAAAAAGAGGGAGACATTGCAGCGCAGACTTGAAGTATGGTTAATTCATTAATAAAATCCTCACCAAGAATTGAATAAGAAATAAGAGCAGTTCATTTTCCACACAGTGGCTAGTACCACTGCTGTAGCTGTTGACCCTGTTCATCTACTCTGTGCCCTTCTTTAACCTCACAAGTGCAAACAAACAAGATGAAAATAAAATAAATAAAAACCATCAAAATAAAATAAATAAAAACCAGGGACAATGGCAACTAAAAGTGTTTCTTGTTTTCTTTTGTTGGCGTTCATTTCAGAGAATATTATTTTATGTGACTGATCTTTTATACATCGTTATTGAGCCTTTGTTAACCACTTTTTTATTAAAACTTTTTATTAAAACTGAGTTTTACAACATATTTCAAATGTCATGTTCTATAAACAAGTATTCAAGAAAAACATCTCCATATGCAATTACTGGCATATAAATTTAAGAACCTAATTAAAACTAAGCTGAATCTTTGTATGTCATAGATATATATCAATCTATATAATATAACATATCATTTTTGCCTATAAAATATATATCGTATCATAGACCTATAGCTCTATGTAGATATATTTATATCTCCAAATTCATGTCAATGACCTAGAGCACCCGAGTATTGAGTCATCACTCTTGTATTGCTTAGATCTAATACTCACATATCGAGGAGACCATGTACCTTTGTTTCTTTGGTCTTGACTTATCTCCCTTAACATGAGTTTCTCTAGTTCTATCCACTTCCTAGCAAATGCCATTATTTATCTTGTCTGTTGGCTATGTAGAATTCCATTGTATATATACACCACATTTTCTGTATCCATTCATCTGCAGTAGGGCATCTGGGTTGTTTCCATCACTTGGCTATTGTGAACAGTTTAGCGATGAATATGGCTGTGCAGGTGTCCTTATCATATCCTGGGTCATTATGCTCAGGGTAGATCTACTCAGGTAGATGCCTAGGAGTGGTATGACTGGGTCGTAGGGAAGATCTATTTTTAGTTTTGTGAGGAACCTCCAAACAGCCTTCCAGAGTGTTTGTACTAGTTTACATTCCCACCAGCAGTACAGGAGGATTTCTCTTTCTCCACATGCCCATCAACCGTCAACCAGTCTTATGTATATCCCCCTTTGGACTCAGTGTGTGAAGGTCTAGGTCCTGTATCATGTCCCAGGGTGTGCATATATATCATATACATGTACGTATATAATATATGTATGTACATATATAACATGTACATATCATATGATATCATATCATATATGCATATATTATATATGACATATATTAATCATTCAGTGTTTTCACTTGTAGATTTATAAGCATATGCTAGTTACCACAGATGAAGGAAATTATGCAGTCTATTTTTCTTTGGCTCTGGCTTACTTCACTTCACTTAATGTAACTTTTTCCTGCTTTATTTCCTTACCAATGGTATAGTATCAAATGAATACCAAGAAGCAGGAGTTTGTGCACTTAAAAAAGAGTGAATTCAAGGTGAGTGGATAGATAAAAGGAGGGAGGAAAGGTAGGCAAATGAAGTCATAATACTAAATGTGAAAATGTGCTTCATGTGAAAATGAAGCAAGATAAATTCAGAGGGTGGATGGGTTTAGGAGATGGGGGAGAATGACAAAAATGGTGATATTGATCAAGATGCAATTTTAATGCTGGACTCCAGTGGCTTATGCCTATAATCCTAGCTATTCAGGAGGGTAAGATCTGAGGATCATGGTTCAAAGCCAACCTGGGAATAAAAGGCCATGAGACTCTTATCTCCAGGTAACAATCAGAAGACCAGAAGTGATGCTGTGGCTCAAAGTGATGGAGCACTACCCTTTGAGCTGAGTTCAGGGACAGAGCCAAGACCCAAGGGGTTAAGCCCCATGACTGACAAAGAACAAAAACAGAAACAATTTTAATCACAGAATGACATCTTGAATTGAAATCTTTTATATAGCCATGCAAAGATAATAGTAGTAGTAGTAACAATAATAATAATAATAATAATAATAATAATAATAATAATAATGGCAAACATTAAATGTAATGAGGATTTGCTCCACCTTTGCCTCCCTGGGTATGCAGTGGCTCAGCTAACTTGTAAGCCAAGGTTGTCTATCTGAACTCCTCACTTCTCTTTCCTTCCCTTCTACCTCATCCCTGAAGCCCCCAAACTATATACTATACTAGTATTCTGAATACTAGATTCTGAATAGATATTCAAAGCAAGGCAAGTATGCTAATGTTGGCCTTTTGAGAATAAAAAGTGGGAACATGTATTGGAGAGAAAATTGGCTTTCCTTTCAAATAAATCAGATTGAATCCAACCTCCCAGGGTTACTAAGAAAAATCATCCTAACAGAACTTCTACTTTCTTGTATTTCAGTGGGGATTAATGTATTAGCTTCTATGTGCTGTTTCAGATTTAGAAACTATAGCTTGTTGCATAGCAGTAATAGTAAGATTAATGCATCATGAATGTGAATCTGATGGTTTAAATGAACTCAGTACCTGATTTGGTGGCTGTTTAACCTTAAATTTAGTCTTCATTTCCTGTTCTATTTTCCCAATGTAGGAAATGCAAATGGAGATTTTCAGGTGTTAAAATTTGGTGTGAATTTGAAATTGGAATCGGGTGCAGAAAAAGTAATAGATTCACATAAGTTATACATATAAAGCAAGTATGTACACACACATATATTATTTGATCTGTAAACATTATTTTGCTTTTTTTTATATTTTTCATTTGTTTATTTTTATGCCAGTCTTACCCAGGTCTTAAACACAGGACATGGGCAATGTGCTTTAACTTTTTTACTCTAGGCTGATACTCTACCACTTGAGAAATAACTCCACTTCTGGCTTTTAGTTGGTTAATAGGAACAAAAACCCTTACATATTTTCTCCTTGGGCTAGCTTCAAATTTCAGTCCTCAGATATCAGCCTCTGAAGTAGATGAGGTTATAGGCTTCAGACACAGATTCCTAGGGACTATGTCATTTTTGAGCCCCACCAACAGCATAGTTTTATGAAATAACTTATCAGTCTGAAAAAATGTCCTAAAATGAAGGGATTTGAACAGAATATTTCCCCAGATCACAGGCATGTATCTTTTCCTGTTTGTTAAAAAATTGGAAAGACTCTGATATTACATGACACATTTTAAAAAGGCAATTTAAATTCTCTTCTCACTCAGTCAGATTTGAATGAAAGCACTTCAAGTTTTTATTTTATTTGTCTTTTCAGAGGGGTGAAAATAGAGTTACTATCACAGAGATAACCCTTATCACTTTTCTGCGAAATGATTCTACAGCTCAAAAATTATTTTGACAATAAATATGTCTGGTTTTGGAAATGAATCCCCACCACTTTATTCTCTTGGGAGTGCCTTCCCCCAATTCATCCATATCAATACTTGATAGAATCTATGGCATGTTACACAGAAAATAGTATAGAAAATGGAGAGAGATGATTTCTCTAGCATGCCAATTAATTTTACTATTAATATTACTCATCTGTCACCAAGTGTCAGTGGCTCAGTGCCGAAAATCCTAGTTACTCAGGAGGCTCAGATCTGAGAATCACAGCTTGAAGCCAGCTGGAGCAATCTGAGATTCTTCTCTCTAATTGACCACCAGAAAACTGGAGGTGGAGCTGTGGCTCCTGTGATACAGCCCCAGGCTTGAGTGGAAAAAGCTGAAGAACAAGGTCTGGCCCTAACTTCATCCGAGTAAACACACACATTTAGATGCCAAAAATCTTTCTTTGTAACGTTCCCTAGTTTCTGTGCATAGTATTTCTTGGTCCTATAGTGACTTAAAAATCTGTTGCTTTTCATTTTTTTTTTCTTTTTGCCAGTCCTGGTGCTTGAAGTCATGGCCTGGGCACTAAAGTCAGGGCCTAGGCTTTCTCAAGATTAGAGCTCTACCACTTGACCCACTGCACTACTTCAACTTTATCTATGTATGTGGTACAGAGGAATCAAACCTGGATCTTCGTGCATACTAGGTAAGCACTCTCACTAAGCCAAACTACCAGCCCCCAAATCTGTTGTTTTTATATACAAGTTGTTAAGAGCTCTAGAGACTGAGGGCTGTGTCCTATTTATGACATAAATCTGTTATACATTCATGGGCAAGTATTGTAAACTTTCTTTGCTTTGGTTGCTTTTGTCAACTGGGGAAAATATTTCTAGGAAATAAAACACATAGAAATGTTTGGAGGGGGAAAATAGAATGACGGGAAATCATATTCTTCTATAAAACAAATTTTACATTGCTGCATTATTACATTAATTAATACACTAAAATGTTTCAAAGTAGGAAACATTGGCTGTCATTGTCAATATTGAGACTCAGGGTTATGTCCTATTCTACATATTATTTTCAGGTCTAGGATTTTTTTCCTAAATATATATGCATATATACAAGTAAGATGAAAAAATTATTGAGAAAGTATTACCCAAGTTAATGCAGCTAAAAGTAACCCTGTTCAGAATCTACCCATCTTTGTAAGTACCCCCTGACTCTATCGTTCCACTGAGGCACGTCACCATCTGAATGTATAAAACTGTAACTCCGTGTAACAAGGACAGTTTAGTGACTTTATTACATGGGGGTGGTGGCACAGCCCACCAAACAAAATTGTTCACACTACTAAGTGGTATAATGCATGTTATATGATACAATAAAAACACCTGATGAAAGTAGACATTACTGATTCTTTTTTGATGATCCTCAGTTTTGAATATCTAAACTATTTGAAAAGATTTTGTGGCAGACAACTTACTTAGATAATCACATTGTGTTTCACATAGACATTATTATTATTATATTTAATTTTTTGCTGGTTCTTGGTCCTAAACTAAGGACCTGAGTGTTACCCCTGAGCTTTTGTGCTGAAAATCTAGCACTCTACCATTTGAGCTATAGCCTTTTGATAGTTAATTGGTGGTTAAAGTTTCATGGACCTTTCAGCCACATATGACTTCAAACCAGGATCCTCTGGTCTTAGCCTCCTGAGTTGCTAGGATTACAGACATGAGCCACTGGAGCTCAGCATTATTATTTTAAAATTATTACATTCATCCTATTTGCTATGAGATTTACTGGCGTGGAAAGGATGAATCTATAATTGAATCAAAGAAGCAGGATTTGCTGAGCATACTAAAGCAATCTAAATGCATATTAGAAGTGGTAAAAACTGGTCATGGCAGCACTTGCCTGTAATCTCAGCCACTCAAGAGTCTGAGGCTAGAATATTACTTGCATTTCAGACTAGGAGTTTGAACCAGAGCTCTAGATCAGTTTGGGAAAAGAGACAAATTTGCTTAACTACAATAACTACAATATACTATAACTATAATAGTACAATCTGTTCAGTAGAAATATAAGAAGCTAGAAATAGAGAAATAAAGGGTGACTTTGTGTATACTGTAACAACAACCAATGTATTATACTGGATATAAAATAGGACAAAAATAATACAGATTACAAATGGAGTTTAGAAAATACTGGCGAAAAAAAGATCTGATTTAAGAAAACCAGAAAATATTCCTTTAGACAAAATCATAGGTAGATTCAGGTGCTGTTTCCTGTTGAAAATATTTGCGTATCTTTCAAATCCTCACTTACTAGCAAAGTACTTCAGTCATTTGTTTGTGACCCCTCTACCCTCCATGAAAAGGGAAATCTCTAGGAAACTTTTCAGAGACAAACTCTTATACACCTCCACTCTTACACACATCACCCTTTTCACATGGATACAGGTCAATGCGAGGAATACTGCAAGCTTCTTTGGCAGCAAGCATATTTGTAAAAATGGCAAATTATGTAAATGTATTAGAAAATCAATATGTGTCCCCAGGAGGAAGCTTGAAAAGAGACTAGCTTGGGGATCTTCATATAGTGTTCTGTCCTGAGACTATGGCAGGGTCACAAATAGAGCCCCTGGGTTAGGTTGGCCATCTGAGAATATTCTGGACATTGTCAGGTGGGTGTGTCCAAGAGGACATTCAAAAACTTCAACTGAAGAGAGTTTAATAAAGGGTTTGTTCACAGAGATATGAGTTTGGCTAAGAATCTTAAATTGGGGAAATACATCAGTGATACAATGACTAAAAAGTCATTATCTCTCAAAGCCCAGGGAGGAGTAAAAGAATTCGTCATTCTAGAACCTGTGTGCACTACTGCTTTGGGCTCGACCTGCTTCTGACAAAGGATGTCCTCCAAGGAAAAAGCCTGAACGGCAAAATTACTATGTAAACCAATCTTGTCCTTCTGGATTCTGGTACTGATATGGGCGTCCCATTGGCTGAATTTGGCTGAAAGCCAGAGTGGAATGGAGCCGACATGCAACTAGGGGCCACAAGCACCTTCTGTGGTGGTCTCATCCTCATCATCGTTCACACATTCTCTCCTACCATCCAACAGCTTGGCCTCCAAGACCATGATTGCAGGGATGCAGGACGCTGATCCTCACAGTCTTTAGTACTTCTGACTATATCAAATATGAGGTGAAGAGAGGAACATTTATGCATCAATCTACAGAGAAAAATAAACTTGTAATGTTAATTGCTTCAATTCATATAGTAACCTAGAACTTTAATTTCTTGATGGTTACATAGATTTATTTCTTAATAAGATCTATAATTATGTATAAATCCATTGAATAGCCCCCAAATTCTGTGCTCTTCCTATATCTACTGGAGGTATTAGAGATACTTACCTAAATATGGCTCCATTGCAGGGAGTAAGAATAGCTAAGTCATCTTCACAAGGAATGCTATGCTAGCCACGTGTAATTTGGCCTGTAAGTATCACAGTATTTCTAAAGAATGAATGAAAAAGTGATGAAAGTGATACTGGATAAGATGGCATGCTATCAGCTATGTCTGGTAATCAAAAGGAAGATTAAATACTCAATTAATTGTTGCCTTCCATTATTACAGGTTGAATAGAAATTGACAATACCCTGGGATCATTTAATGACTAAAATTGTTTGTGTATGAAACCTGCATTTTAAAAAATCCCCCAAACAGAACTTCCAATATTTGTTGTTGGAGTATCTGCTACTACTATACCTCCAAACCTTTTGTCTATGTGAATGGAAGCATCCTCTAAATGCAAATGTTGGAAGTAAAAAGAGTGCAATGACCTAACCCTGAGCAAACTCAGGGGTACAGGTACATATTTATCTAACCTAAGGACCCGAGCTCCTCTGCAGCACATTCTCCTTGTGGCTACCTTTGATAAAGTGCTTGTACTCTAGAGCAGGTACTGGCTTTCCCAATGAAATGCTTTCCTGCACACTATTTCTTGGTTGAATTTTATTGTGCATTCAGGACGATTCTTTTCTGAATGTTGTTCAATGAAATATTTATAACATTGCAGACTATTAAATAAACAAGCAATTCTATTCTGGGTTTATTCATCTGCCCTCAGAAACCTTTCAGTTCTGCCGAGTTCACTGTTTAGGAGACCCATGGAGCTCAGAGGATGGAGAACCCATGCAATGTCCTTTGTATGCCTCTCATTCTTTATTTACATCATGCAATATCTACTCAATGTGAAGCTAAAGAGCTAAAAAAAATGGGACACATTCTTTTATGAGCTGAATACATAGTAACCTTTTGTTGTATTTGATTTAGACCATTTGCAATAATAAAAATCCTAGATTAAGTCTTAGTTTTTTTCAGACTGAACTTCAATTTTCTCTCCACTGAGAAAGTGAGTCAAATTCTTATTTATACTTGACAATATACATACTGAAAAAAACAATATGTTAATTATGTTTACTTTTTGCTGTGTATGATTTTAATAGTGGGGCTCCGAATCTGAGCTGTCCTTTAGCTTTTATGCTCAAGTCTGCTGCTTTACCACTTGATCAGAACTTCCTCTTCCAGTTCTTTGCTGTTAATTGGAGATTAGAGTCTCACTGGTTTTCCTGCCTGAGCTGATTTTGAGCTGCAGTCCTCAGATCTCAGCCAACTGAGTAATGAGAAGGATTATAGGCATAGATGTCCGATGCTCATCCATAAAAAAAAAACATGCTTTTGTGTATAAATACCACATCTTGTTGATCCAATCATCAACTGAAGGGCATCGGGGTTGGTTCCATATCTTTGCTATGATAAATAGTGCTGCATCGAACATCGTGTGCTAGTGGATTTAGTATGTCCTTGTTTCTGGACGATTGGGCAAATGCCAAGTAGGAATTGCTGGGTCATAGGGGAGCTCTATGTTTAGTCTTTTGAGGAGATCTATGCTTTAGTCTTTTGGTTGAACGAGTTTGCACTCCCTCCTGGCCACGTCCCCTCCAGCATATGTTGTTTTAAATTTCTTGATCCTGACCATTCTAACTGGAGTGAGGTGAAATCTTAGAGTTGTTTTGATTTGCATGGAATTCTATGCTGATGTCAGAAAGAACGACATCGCCCCATTTGTAAGGACATGGAAAGACTTAGAAAAAATCATATTAAGTGAGGTAAGCCAGACTCAAAGGAACATAGGCTCAATGGCTTCCTCATTTGTCATAATAAGTAGAAACCTTGGGCTCTTCTAGCAGAGATTTACAGTAGAACAAAACCTAGATATTTAAGGCCATATAGAATGAAGCTAAATGAAAGGACCTCCAGGATATAGAAACAAAAGCCATATGATGAGTGATTGTTGTCCTTAATGTATTATGTTATCTCTCATCTCTTTAGCTGTCCCTTGGTTATCTCATATTGGTACAGTATTTCACCTGGTTATCTGATATATTGTATATATGTATATTTGGTCTTTGAAGTCCAATAAGGAAGGGAAGAAAACAAGATAAAGGGCTGAGATGGAGGGAGAGAAATGGGGACCAAGACATGTGAAAGGGTATCAATGGATGTGAAATAATTCACCTTCTATCTGGTGAATATAATGTAACCCTTCTTTTAACTACAATTTAAAAAAACAAACAAAAATATGTTTTCAATATTACTTATGGTAGCTCATTAAAATATTCTGTGTTTTGCAAATCCAATGTTTTAATTCAAGCTCATCACACACACACACACACACACACACACACACACACACTTACACACACATACACACTCACACATTTTTGGCCAAGTCCGAGGCTTGTGTTCAGAGCCTGAAAGCCTTGGGCTTTCTAAGTCTAGAGTTCTACCACTTGAGCCAATGCACCACTACCGGCTTTTTCTATGTACTTGTTACCAAGGAATCAAACCTGGGTCTTTGTGCATGCTAGGCAAGCACTCTAACATTAGGCCAAACTCCTGGCCCTACATATATTTTTTTATACTGTAACACCTTATTCAGTGTAGCTACTTCTTATCATTCCCTACTATGAAAATGAGCACAAAGTTCTAGAGATTTGAGATTGTACATGTGGATAGTGTGACTTTTTATTTTGAAGAAGAAAATATGCAGACAAGAAAGTAGTTTGGAGGTGAGTATCACGAGGATATAGCATATATGTTAGGTCATTACTAGAGAAACACAGAAACAATGGAGGAATGCAACTAGATATGAAAATCAAAGTGAGTGAAACAGCAGAAATGGATGGGAGAGAGGCATTGGCTTAAAAATGGAATTTGAAGTGACAGGATTTCAAACCCTGGAGTGTAGCTATAAATAAAGAGCAAGAAGGTGTCAAGGCATCTGAGACTTGGAGGTTGTAATATGGAGAGATAAAGGAAGACCCAAGGAGAAGGAGAGGGTGGGACCCAAGGGCCGTAGGACAGTGAAGGATCTGGGCACATGTGTCTGGGATCCTGTCTGGCTCTTCCGCTTAGGTGATGTTGTCTGATAGATCACCCCCAAGGTAATTCCTATGGTGTCCATTGTTGTAGGTTCTTTGTAAAATCCTGGTCGTTTTCTCTTTCTGTAACCAAGTCCCTTGTCTTTTCCTTTCCAAATTGGTTTGATGTTAAAAAGTTCTTTTCTTCTCAGATGATGATTATCATTATCATTAAATGATGATTATCATTTTCATTATTGTTGTTGTGCTAGTAGTATTGGTGTTTGAACTCAGGATCTGGACACTGTCCTTTAGCTTTGGTACTCAAACCTGGTGCTCTACTGCTTGAGCCACAGCTCTAATTCCAGGTTTTTTGTTTTTTGTTTTTTTTTGGTTAATTGAAGCTAAGAGGCTCAAAGACGTTCTTGTCTGATCTGGCTTCTAGCCACAATTCTCAGATCTGAGACCCCTCCTGAGTGATGACAAATGTAAACTACAAGTACCTAGTTCATGTCAATTTGTTGATTGGATTTTCTCCACTTTTTTTTTTTTTGCTTTTTCAATCATTCAACTTTATTAACATGTAAGCTCTTGACAGTCCCCCAAATAAATATCAGTTTGTAAAAATAGGCCATTTTAATATTTCATTTTTACAATTTAGTAACTAGTTTTCTTGATTTCAGATAAGTAAGGCTCTTTGCTAACAATCAGAAACAACACAGTGATGATGATTTTCCTGATTGGTGTGTATTCTTCAAAAATTGTGAGTTACTTGTATGAAATGTCTGTTAAACTAGTAAGACTGCATTGATATGTCCATCATTTTCAGGATTGTAGGTGACTTGGGCATATTTACTGCAAATAACCTTGCCTTCTTGTGTCACTAAGCCCAGCTAGCTCATTTTCACTTCAATGACTGTCCATTTGGTAATGACACCTAAAGTTGTAAAAATTGGAGATTGGGATTCTTTTTTACTCCAAGTATTGGCAGGCAAAAGGTGGATTTCAGTTCAGGATGTGTTACATGGGCCTTCTTGAAACAGAAGCTCATTGGTCTGACCAACCTGAGGAGGCTTTCTTATAAATCCATCTCCAACAAAGCAGACTTAACTACCCTCTTTCATGCCTTCTTTTTTCTCTTCCCCAAAGGAATAACTTTTAATACTTCTATTTCTCTCTGGGAATGAACTTTGGGCACTTTCCTGCCTTCTCTTTCCATTTTTGTTTAATCATTTTTGGATAGTACTTTTGCTTGGGATTGTCCTTCTCTGCCCAGCAGATAGGCAGGTACTGCTACCTGAGGAGTTTTCTTGTCATCTTTTTGTTTGGTGTTTCTTTTTTCATTTGTATTTTCTCAGGATGACTCTGTTTGTGGTAGAGCTTAGCCTTCAGGCCAATCATTATTATTATTGTTGTTATTATTATTATTATTGTTATTTTGCCTTCTTTGTTCATAAGCCTCTTGGTTCCCTTTTTTTTCCTTCTTCTTCTCCTAGTAATCCAAATGATATCCATAGCATTTATGGTGTAATTCAATATATTCATTTTGTGGCATGTAGACAGCCAGGGGGCCACCTGATGCTGCCTCAGGAAGGAAAAGAAACTGTCAGGTTTAGGGTCTCAAATACCCATGAGCAGCCTCTGCTCAAACAAGAACTGGAAAGCTTTTTCCATGTTCTTTTTTTCTTACATATCCCAGAGGTCTAATCCAGTGGACTTCATTACTGAAGATGATGTATCTTTTCAAATCATAGGAATAGCTGTGGCTCTCTGAAGGCAAATTATTTTTTTTTGATTCAGCCTTTAGTCATCAGTAAGAGACAGTGGCTTAGAATGAGTTACAGAAATCAATTGCTACAATGTAAACATATGCTGAATAGAAACTTGTGCTTTTCAGTGTTCAAAGCCCTACATAGCCAGGTGCTGGTAGGCTACCAGCCTATGACCCTAGCTACTCAGGGGGCTGAAATCTGAAGATAACTGTCCAAAGCCAGCCCAGGCAGGAAAGTTCATGAGACTCTTATCTCTGATTAACCACCAGAAAACCCAAAGTGGTCTTTGGCTCAAAGGAGTAGAGTACTAGCCTTGAGCTGAAGAGCTCAGGGACAACACCCAGGCCCAGACATCAAGTCCTATGACAAAAATTAAGAAAAAAAAGAGCATCCCAAAGCAAAGCCCCACAGCAGATATGAAAAATAGTAGTTTTACAGGGAAGAGATGTAGAGCTAGAGTCCCAGAATGTATTTTGGATGAAAAGACACTAGTAGGTGACTATCATACTACTGCACACTTTATCAGCTGCTGTGTTTCACAGATCTTACCTTGAAGATGCATTTGGTGTGAACTGTGCCTCTGAAGGAAAATTATAACAATGTTTTTGGATTTAGAGAATTCTGAACCATGTCATATAAACAATTACTACATAGACATAAAAATCTATGATGGGCTACATACTCTATAGACATAATGTTTTATTACATAGATTAATATGTATCTATGACATACAAATACACAGCTTAATTTTAATTATGTTATAAAACTTAAGTGCCAGTGATTACCTTCTTGAATATTTGTTGTTAAACATGACATTTGAAGTACGATGTAAAAATCAATGTTAATAAATTCTTTAATAAAAAAGAAACAATATTTGCTAACTGCTTGACTTGGACCACTGCATGGCTGTTCCCTGGATCATTTCCTACTCCAAAAGTGAAGATAACATAGCTAAACCATTCATGTTACACTTTCAAAAGGAGCCAAGTGTTTCTGAGTAAATAACTTTGTAATTTAAGATGTTTCAACTATGATAGTGACAAAATAAATGAACTTTATTCATTAAGAAAAGCAAAGGCAGGTTATATGCAAGGATGCAGCTTTTCAAAAAAAGGAGGCTGATATAGTATGAAGCTAATTGAAAGGACCTCCAGGATATTGAAACAAAAGCCATATAACGAATGATTGTTGTCCTTAATGTACTATGTTGTCTCTCATCTCCTTTGCTATCCCTTGGGTATCTCATATTGTTACAGTATCTCACTTTGTTATCTAATATATTGAATTTATTTGTATTCGTTATTTGAAATTTGATAGGGAAGGGGGGAAAACCAAGACGGGTGGGGGGGTTGGGGGGGAGGGTAATGGGTACCAAGACATGTGAAAGGGTATCAATGTATGTGAATTAATGCACCTTCTATCTGGCAAATATCATGTAACCCTTTTATTAATTACAATAAAAAATTTTAAAAAAAGGAGGCTGTGAGACGCTCTTGTAAGAAGGATCAGTTCTATAACCAGTCATATCAGATATATGCACAACAAAGCATCATTGTTCTATCCAGAAAATCTTCAGGGATGAAATTTGGTGAGATGTTTCAATAGTTTGCCAAGTTGTAGGAGCTGAACTACTTCTCAAATATAGGTGTTCTACATGGAATATAGGTAATTCTTCAAAATTCAGCTACATTTACCTTAATAAGGCTATAATTAATGCCCGGAAAAGTCACTTCAGACAGAGCAAAGGAACTTAATTGGAGCGATTCTGCACCCCACAGAAAAGACCAGCAGATGAGGTAGATTTAAGCACCATTATCAATGGTCAAGGTTGGCTTGCAGTCAAGGTTGTTGCAAACTAACCCACAGGATAGCCACCCAGCAAAGTATAACAGAGCCTTAAATGTCCATAGTATCCATATTGTCTTGGCTGCTTTTGGAAATTTATCTAGATGAGAACTATTGGAGTAGCATTCCTTTCCTTCAACATTTTATATTAATGCTTATATTTATCTTCGAATGGGAAGGTGAAGATCAGATGGATTAAAGTAATGAACTTAGTACCCTTACTTTTCAGCTAAGGAAATATGATTATTCAACTAGAATCTTGCTTATTTAGTCATGATAGTTCATTACTGTCATGCAAGACGCTGAGGTCAGGAGTACTACAGTCCTAGAACAATGTGTATGGGAGGGATAATTTGCAAGATTCTATCTCCACAGGAAAGGTGGAAAATGTAAAAAGGACCGCAATTCAGGCAAAATGCTAGACTGTAACCACAAAAATAGTAATTAACCAGAGAACAAAGGATTGGAAATATGGCTCAAATGGAAAATTAGCTGCCTAGCAAAGCAGAAATAAACAAAAAAACTATTTTCATATAGGCATAAAATAAGATAAAGCATTTCTGCTTAACTTTATCCTATTTGCAAATGGTTATTAACTGGTCTGAAATTCATTCATGACAGAATCAACCTATTTGTTTAAAACTGGTAATTAATATATAAATACATCAAGCTTTATATTATTTGCTTCCTGCCCAATCTGTTGATATAATGGTAATAGAATACAACTTAAACTATGGTCATAATTATATTTACTAGGAAGTGTAGTAAATGAGTAACTTATGAGTGAGACAAACTTCAGACTTGAAAAGTGGTAAAAGAGTTAACTTTTGGCCAGGAGTTTGGCCTAGTGGTTAAAGTGCTTGCCTAGCATGCACAAAGACCTGGGTTCAATTCCTCCAAACCACATACATAGAAAAAAGCCAGAAATGGTGCTGAGGCTCAAGTGGTAGAGCTCTAGCCCTGAGAAAGTCCAAGGATAGTGCTCAGGCCCTGAGCTCAAGCCCAGGACTGGCAAAAAAAAAAAGAGTGAACTTTTTCTATTGTCTGTTCAGGGAAAGAATAATTCAAAATTCATGAGGCAGTGAATCAGGTGATAAGCACCTGGCTAAGGCATAAAAAACTTGAAAGCTAGGCCACTATTTGAAAGTTTAATGTCCTAGGAACACTCAATCTGCTAACACATTCACCACCTCACACTCTTTATGGAAAATTGCATTTGGTAAACTTTACTGAATTAGTAAAGAGCTGGAGCTTGTGAGAATGAAGCATACCTTTTCCAGCCTGTCTGCCACTTCAGTGCATTGAATTGGCATTGGGAGATGAACCAAACAAAGCATTTGTTTCCATAGAATTTTCATTGAAGGAAATATAGGACCTCTCCCAAAATGCCATTTTTTATTGTAGCACACTGTTCAAGATGCTTCTTCAGCAAATTCACCTTACGCATTCTTGCAAAGGATAAAGTAAGGGATTCTGTCATGTGAAAATGCTAAGTACCCAGAAGAGAAAGTGGCAAGTAAACAGGATTAACATGTTTGTAGTATATGTAATCTTTCTTTGTATTTTATTTGACAAAAATATGTTAGAATAGTATAAAGATAATGGACTGTTATTATTTATGTTTTTTAATATGCTATGAACAATATTTTTCATGTATTTTTTATTGTAATTAATAGACAGGTTACATTATATTTACCAGATAGAAGGTACATTACTTCACATCCATTGATACCCTTTCTCGTGTCTTGGTCCCCATTTCCCTCCTCCCCACCCCCACCCCTCATCTTGCTTTCCCACCTTCCCTATCCAATTTCAAATAACCAAATACAAATATATCCAATATATCAGGGAACAAAGTGAGATACTGTAACAACATGAGATAAACAAGGGACAGCAAAAGAGATGAGAGATAACCTAGTACATTAAGGACAACAATCATTTATTATATGGCTTTTGTTTCTATATCCTAGAGGTCCTTTCATTTAGGGTCATACTATCTGGCCTTATGTATCTAGGTTTTGTTCTATAGAGCCCAAGATTTCCACTGATTATGACAAATGAGGGAAACCATTGAGCCTATGTTCCTTTGAGTCTGGCTTACTTCACTTAATATGATTTTTTTCTAAGTCTTTCCATTTCCTTACAAATGGGGCGATGCCATTCTTTCGGACAGTAGCATAGAATTCCATTGTGCATAAATACCACATCTTGTTGATCCACTCATCAACTGAGGGGCATCTGAGTTGGTGCCATATCTTTGCTATGGAAAATAGTGCTGCAATGAACATTATTGTGCTAGTGGATTTAGTATGTCCTTGTTTCTGGATGATTGGGTAAATGCCTAGTAGTGGAATTGCTGGGTCATAGGAAGTTCTATGTTTAGTCTTTTGAGGAACTGCCATACTGCTTTCCATAGAGGTTGAATGAGTTTGCACTCCCACCAACTGTGTAGTAGTGATCCCTCCTGGCCACATCCCCTTCAGCATCTGTTGTTATTAGTTTTCTTGATCCTGGCCATTCTAACTGGAGTGAAGTGGAATCTTAGAGTTGTTTTGATTTGCATTCCTTTTATGACCAGAGATGTTGAGCATTTCTTCATGTGTCTATAGGCCATTCTTCAGAGAAGACTCTTTTTAAGTGTTTGGCCCAAAAAGATGGTTGTTACTTTCAAGATTAGTTTTGGAGTGATTCAATTTTTTGAGCTGTTGATATATTTTAGATATGAGGCCTTTGTCCATTGTATGATTAGTGAAGATCTTCTCTCACTCTGTAGGCTTTCTAGTTAATTTGCTAGCTATGTCCTTTGCCATACAGAAGCTCGGCAGTTTAATGCAGTCCCACTTATCCAGACTTTCTCTGATTTGTTGTGTTTCTGGGTCCTTATTAAGAGAGTTTCGACCTGTGCAATGGAGACCTAGTGTATCTCCTATTCCTTCTTGTAAACTTTTCAGTGTATTTGCTTTTACTTTGAGGTCTTTGATCCATTTGGAGTTAATCCTGGTGTGGGGTGACAAAGAAGGATCCAACTTCAGTTTTCTGCAGGTGGTTAAGCAGTTCTGCCAGCACCACTTGTGGAAGAGGTTGTCTTTCTTCCATTCTATTTTGTTTGCTCCCTTATGAAATATTAGGTGGCCATAGGTCTGTGGGTTAATATCTGGGTGCTCAGTTATATTCCATTGGTCTTCAGGCCTGTTCTTGGGCCAGTACCAAGCTGTTTTTGTCATTAAAGCTCTGTAATAGACTCTAAAGTTTGATATTGAAATTGCTCCTGTGCTGTTCTTTCTGCTATGAATTGTTTTTGCTATATGGGGTCTTCTATTATACCATATGAAATTTTGGATTGCCTTTTCTATTTCTTTAAAGAATGACATTGGGATATTGATGGATATTGTGTTGAATTTGTAGATAGCTCTTGACAAGATTGCCATTTTAACAATGTTAATTCTTCCAGGAGCATGGGTGGTTTTTGCATTTCCTCAGTTCTGCTTTAATTTCCTTTTTCAGGGTTTTAAAGTTTTCATCAAAAAGTTCCTTTACATTCTTAGTTAATTCCTAGGTACTTTATTTTCTTTGACTATGACCAAATTTTAAAAGGTCCTCTAATTATTTTAAAGGTTGACAGTTTCAGTACAATGGCTCTTGCTCAAGGTCATCCCTTTCATCATACATCCCCAGCACTTCCAAGCTCTAACAAACCCTCAAGTTACTCAGCTCCATTTTCACATATGCATAGTGAATAATGTAACTGTATCTGTAATCAATTTTGTGACATTCATCAAGGTGCATTTTATTCAAAAATTGACAGGTTGAATTGAAACTCAATAAGTTAAGGATATTAGAAACTAATCCTGTTTAGTTAGGAATAAAAACAATATCACTAAATTAAAATGTTATTCTACAAATTGAAATAAAATTTCCCCTTGAATTTGAAGCATCAGTGGATGCAATTTATGTGATTGGGAAGTATATTAAGGTAAATCCTAGTGCACTAAGTTTTGTATTATAATTAATAAGACTTAAGCTTCTAAAATATGTCCTTTTGGAAGTGATGTAAAATACAGTACTGAATTCTTCTCTGCTCTGCTTTCAGCACTTGAAAGCCAAAGATTCACTTTGTTTTTTTTCCCACAGTCTTTATAACTGATGATACAGATATGGTGCTGGGTACCAGAGGTTTTGCTCTTTGTCTGTCATGAGAAAGTACTGCTAAGAGGACCACTCATAAAAAAGATATAATCTGTTCCATAACATTCAATATTACATTGTACCAAGCACAAGGGTAAATTCTAAATTCCATGACTAACCAAAAAGTAAGCTAAAATGTATAAGAGTAACTTAAATCATAATTATTAGTACTCTATTTTTCAATTTGGCACCATCTTGGTGTTTATAAGCAAAAAAGTTGCATTTGTCCAAAGAAATTTAGAGGAAGTAATATTGCACAAATCAAAGACTGAATACCCTAAGACTATTTTACAGACTTAATTTACAGGATCTAAGTTTGAAACATGTTACAATAATATTTTATATGGAATCAGCCCAGGTACTCCTCTGTGGATGAATGGATCATTACAAATGTGTATATTATTTGTGAGGAAATGGAAAGTCTTGGAAAAAATCATATTAAGTGGAGTAAGCCAGACTCAAAGGAACACAGACTTGATGGTTTCCCTCATTTGTAATAATTAGTATATACCTAGGTCTCTCCTAGCAGAGGATTACAACAGCACAAAACCTAGATACTTAAGACCACATAGGATGAGGCTAAATGAAAGGATCTCTAAGATATGGAAACAAGAGCTTTATCTTGTATGGTTGTTCTTAATGAACTATGTTATTTCTCTCTCTTTTGTTGCCCTTTGATTAATCTCATATTGTTACAATATCTGACTTCATTACCTGGCATATTTTATATACATTTATTTGAAATAGAAAAGGGAAGGAAGAAAAGCAAGATGGTTTGGAGGGGTTTTGGGGAGGGAAATGGGGACAAAAATATGAGAAGGAGTATCAATATGTGAGATGTAATGCACCTACTATCTGGCAAATATAACTGTAACTCTTCTATACATTGCAATAAAAGTGTGTATATAGGAGGAAGATGGTGCCGAGACAATAGGGACACTGCCTAGCTCTCTCCCACAAAAAGAGAGAACCAGGGAATCCCACGAGCCAACTACCTTAAGAAATCCACAACAACAAACTCAAGAAGCAACGGAGAAGGACTCAAACTGGAAAATAAATCCAGATAAAGCCTACATCCAACTTTCTCAAAGAATTCGAAATGTGAGGACCCCTCCCCCACCCCTAGCCACCGGCTCCAAGCCGGGAAAAGTGGCAGCAGAGGGCGCCCAGCTGTGCAGCCCCGACCACCACAAAAACCAGTATAGACCAGGCCAGCAAGCGGCAGCAGCCAGATGCAGGAACCAGCGCAGACCAGAACGGCAAGCAACGGAACCCAGATGCGGAGCACAGGCGGTGGCTGAGATCCGAGAGGAGCCCACAGTCAAAAGCAGAGGAGTGAATAGCCCAGCAGGTAGCCCAGCGGTTCCCAAACCCATTGGGAAAGCAGAGCTGGTGGCCAGCTATAGAACTTAACTCAGACCCTTCCACCCCACCCAAGAAAGACTGGCAAGGGCAAGGGGGCAAGGAATTTAGAATCCTGTCCCTTCCCTCAACAGCCCCCTCCCCCAGGCCATTGACTAGAGACTGACAGGCGGGCAGACCCTAAGACCAAGCACCCCACCAAGGGAGGTGGAGGTGTCCCAGCCCCCACTCTCCCAACAGCCTCCTCCCCGAGGCCGAGGACTGGAGACAGACAGGTGGGCAGGCACTAAAACCCAACACCCCACCAAAGGGGGCGGAGTTGTCCCTGCTACCACCCGCCAAATAGGACATTGACTGGAGACTGACAGGCGGGCGGGCGCTAACCCAGGACCTCACCAAAGGGGTAAGAGGTGTCCCAGCTCACCCGTCTAACAGGTTCCTCTCCCAGGCCACTGGATCTGGAGAGTGGGGGGCTCTGAGACCCTGCCTTACAAAAGCTGGTGGGGTGTGCAGCAGTCGAGGAGCCAGCATCTGTCCCACTCAAATCTTGAGCAGGGCACCCTCCGGCTGGGAATCCCCAGCAAGACAGCACCAAGGGGCCCCCACAGTCACAGACTCTGGCCAAAGTGGCGGAAACACAGCAGGGAACTGAAGGGCAGACCAGTAGCCGAGCTCACCTTCTGAGAATCCAAAAGGCAGGGCTCCGCACTTGGAGCCCATGTCCTCGGCTGGGCCCCACCCCTGGGAACAGAGCAGAAACCGGCTAGTCCATCTGAGAGCTCCTGGAAACCCCCAAACTCCAGACTCTTGGCTGGGGGGCCCGCCCCTGGAAACAGCACAGGAAAACCAACCATCCGTCCAGCGGGCTGAGACTGAAGCACGCAGACCCATCCCATGGCCCACTGTGAGGCCACTGGTTGGGCTGAGAGGTAGTTGTGCAGCAGCACACAGCCTCTGGGAACAGGCCGAACACCTGCAAAAACTGCAAACTCTGACCTAGTCAGTAGTAAAGACACTAGACCCGAATACCAAGGAATTGATCGTAAATGCTGCAAAAACAAAGAAAGAGCTATACTACAATGGGAAAAAAATTTGAATTACAGCAGATCTCTCCACACAAACCCTAAATGCAAGAAAAGCTTGGAAAAATATCATTGATGTCCTGAAGACCAACAACTGCCAACCCAGACCGATATATCCAGCAAAACTAGCATTTACATTTGAGGGAGAAACAAGAATATTTCACTCCAAAGAGAAGCTTTATGAATACGTGCACACTAAACCAGCGTTACAAAAAATTAATTAATTGAGAACAAATTGTAGAACATCAAGAACCCCCATCAAGAAGCAAACATCTATAATTCACTAAACACAAAACGGGAAAAAAGAGAAAGAAAGAAACTTAGAAGTAAAAACTAATAACGACAATGGACTTCTCCATAATCTCCCTAAATGTGAACGGGCTGAACAATCCAATCAAAAGACACAGAGCAGCAGACTGGATTAAGAAACACCACCCATCAATATATTGCCTCCAAGAGACCCACCTCACTGCCAAAGACAGAAACAAATTCCAAGTGAAAGGATGGAAACAAATTTTCCACTTCAATGCACTATGCAGAAAAGCAGGAGTAGCTATCTTAATCTCCGACAAAATTAACTTCTCAGTAAAATCAGTACATAAAGACGGCCATTACATATTAGTAAAGGCTACAATCCATGCCCATAATAAACATTTACTCCCCCAACACGGGAGCACCCAAATTCATCAAACAAACTCTCTTAGAATTAGAGAACAAGATAGACTCAAACACAATCATAGTGGGAGACCTCAATATAACACTCTCAACAAAGGACAGGTGAACTCAACAAAAGTTAAGCAAAGACACTATTGACTTAAATGACACCATAATCCAGCTGGGCTTAACAGATATACACAGAGTCTTCTACCCAACAGCGAAACTTTTTACATTTTTCTCAGCAGCACATGGAACACACTCCAAAATTGATCATGTAATAGTTCATACAGAAAACCTAAGCAGATACAAGAGGTCTGATATAATCCCATGCATTTTATCAGACCACAGTGGAGTCAGACTAATTTTGAACAATGCAGTCAAAGTCAAAAAACATTCTATCACTTGGAAACGGAACAACAAACTTCTGAATAACTCCTGAGTAATAGGTCAAATCAGAAAAGAAATTAAAAACTTCTTTGAATATAATGACAATCAAAAAACATCACAGAGGAACTTATGGGACACAACAAAGGCAGTTCTAAGAGGCAAATTTATCGCACGAGGAGCGCATATTAAAAAGACAGAAGAAGAGCATGTAAGTAACCTAAAAAAAAACACCTCGAGGGGCAATAAAACGTTAAATCTAAAACAACTAGAAGGACAGAAATAACAAAAATAAAATCAGAAATATCAGACATTGAAATAAGATCTACTATACAAAAAATTGATAAATCAAAAAGTTGGTTCTTTGAAAGAGTCAACAAAATAGACAGACCCCTGGCAAGATTAATAAAAAAATGTGTATATATACATAATAGAATTCTCTACTTTTTAAAAGAAGGAACATTATAAAAGCACAAATATAAGAAAGATTAAACAATTAAGATATATAGATACCATCTACCTTTATACATATACGTATGAATTATATAATTCATATATAACTGAAAACAGAAAAGCAGAAACAGTTCAGATATGAAGAAATGTCTAGGCAAGACATCCAAAAGTTGCTCTACAAAGCAACAATAATTGATCATATTCCCTTAGGTATTAATGCGACAGGATCTAGTCATCACAGAAGTGATATTAACTTCTGAAAACAGGCCATTGCCTGTAATATCTAAGGTGATTTAAAAGAATTGGGGATGTTTTAGTAAGAACATGATTAAGGCTCTATGGCTTGTATATGTTCGGTTAACGTATGTAAGGTGCTAAACCTTATTCCTTTGATTTTGGGAGTGATGGAATTACTTCATTACTTTAAAAAATAAGTCATGCAGCAGAATTGGAAAGCAGAAAATTTAAGCTTAAAGAAGACTAATTGAGAGGCATTGTGGCAAGGTAAGAAAATAGGCTATAGTTCTCTTTAACCACATCAGAGAAGTGAAAAGAGAGAGGAGATGTAAATGTGATGTACTGAAGAAGTAAAATCAATACTATATGGAAAGTAGATCAAGGTGCAAATGCAGCATTTGGAACAAGATCTCAAAGCTAATACAGTGTTCTTTAGGTTAAAAAGAAAAAATCAATTGTGGTGTTAGAATAAATAAAATTGGGTTTTCAAATGTATGTCATAAACAATTGTCCTTTGGTGGTAATAGCTAAACATTAAGTAAAATTGTCATGATGGAATTTAATTTATGTTGAATCAAGTGCTGATGATAAAGAGGAGATATCTCTCTTCCCCCACCATATTTTTATTAGCATCAATTAATGAACACAGATGCTTTGATTTGACATGCCCACATATGAATACACTGTATCTCCATCAATCTCACATTATCCATTACTTTTATTTCCCCCCCTTCCAAAACCGTTTAAACAGGACTTACTGTTCTGTGTTCACAGAAGTACATAAAGTATTTTGACTATGTTCACCTTGCTTCACTCTCCCTGTTCATTTCTTTCTATAAAATGTATGTAAGGACTCTCAGAGAAAGATGAAGGTATGTTTAGATTACAAAGAAGAATAAGCATTCTTGGGAATGGCCCTTGGAATAATACTCAGAGTTTGTATATAATTTGCATTCCAGAAAGAGCAGGAATCCTTGCACTTCAGAAAGAGCAGGAATCCTGAAGGAAGTGTGGATAGATGGACAGCCTGGGAAAAGACTAAGTGGTTATGTTGCAACTTGCTGATCTGGTTTATGCTAATTCTTGTTAGCATATGATCATTTAATTTTATTCATTATTTTAGATTAGTTATAGTATTTCAAAAGACTTTAATTAAATCATTTTGTTAGTTACATGGATGGAGATTTCTTTGTTAAATCTTCACATATATTTATAATATATTCAAATCAATCATCCTGTCAATTTCTCTGCCTCTCCCGCACAAAACCCTCCCCCAAAGATTTTCTTTTCATTTTCATTGTTACAAAGAACCTATGTCATTAGAATTCAATCTCCTTCAGTTTCCCTGTCATCCCAATTCCTTCTCACCAATCCTCATCCACCTACTCTGTTTCTCTTCTGTCTCACCTTCCCAATACTTGTCAACAAACCAGTCATTTTTTAACTACAAAAAGTAAAGTATCTTTGTGTTTTTGTTACTATGGAGTTGTTTGGACAATTTAAATAGGAAGTGTAAAGGGATTCTTCATGCCCTATTGGTCAATACCTTTCTTACTATCAGACAGGCATTCTTAGTTTAGACCTTTAATCTTAGCTACTAAGGAGTTCATTGGAAAGAGAGGAAGAGAGAGAGAGATAGAGTCAGAGCCAGAGAGAGAGACAGAGACAGACAGAGACAGAGAGACAGAGAGACAGAGAGACAGAGACAGAGAGATAGAGACAGAGAGACAGAGACAGAGAAAAATAGGGAGGATAGAAGGGAGGGAGAGAGGAAGGAAGGAAAAAAGAAGGAGAAAGAAAAGGAAGGAAAAAAGAGAAGGAAAGACAAGATGCAGAAAGAGAGGAAAGAAAAAAGAAGAAAGGAAGGGAGAGATGGAGAGAAGAGCAGGAAGAAAATTTGTTTTACTGAGTGTATTATGAGATGATCATGGTAGTGATAATGGTTTTGATAGGGATGGTGAAAATTAATCCCTGTTGAATGTTTCTACTTAAAAGTCAATTTTATTTTGTTTTTTGTTTTTTGTTTTTTGCCAGTCCTGGGGCTTAAATTCAGATCCTGGGCATTGTCCTTGGACACTTTTTGCTCAAGGTGAGTGCTCTGCTACTTGAGCCACTTCCAGCTTTTTCTGACTACGTGGTACCCAGGAATTGAACCTAGGGCTTTGTGCATGCTCGGATAGCATTCTACCATTAGGCTACACTCCTGGCCCAAAAATCAGCATTCTTAAGATTATATTTAACTATACAAAGAAATTCACCTGTGGAACCATTTATCACAAGCATGATTCAGTTGTGGTTGAGTCACTATCCTAACGAAATCAATGCCATTAGTCAACATAAAATTATCACCTTTCTTTTTTTCCAAGTTTTGTTCACATTGTGATTCTTTTTTTTTTCATTTATTTTTTATTATAGAGGTAATGTTATTTGTTATCTTTCTCCAAGTATTTTTTTCTAGATAGTAGATTCTATTGATTCTTTAATTTTATTTTTTTGTAGTTTTTTTTGCCAGTCCTGGGCTTGAGCTCAGGGCCTGAGCACTGGCCTTGGACTTTCTCAAGGCTAGAACTCTACCACTTGAGACTCAGCACCACTTCCGGCTTTTTCTATATATGTGGTACCAAGGAATCGAACCCGGGTCTTCATGCATGCTAGGCAAGCACTTTAACCACTAGGCCAAATTCCCTGCCATGATTCTTTAATTTTTAAAAATCTCATTTTATATACTTAAAAATTGATAATGTAATAGATACCTTATTCCTTAGATACTTGGAGACTTTCAGCATATTACCCATAAAAATTAGGTTTGCTCTTGTTTTCTTTTATTATTTCAAATATGGATCGCAAAGTTTCCTATAAGTTCCTTTTGAGTTTTAATGTTTAATTTACTTCTTTTGTTAAGTGCCTAGTGAATCTTTACTGTTGCATTTGTTCATCCAATGTCCCACCAGCAACTTACTTTTTGGTTGTGTGAATATTTTACATTCTATTCCATAACCTCATTTTTGTCCGCTTGAGTCTCAACCCTTTTAAATGCTTATATTCACATTTGTCTGTCTGCAGTATGTTCCCTGTTCAATCTCCTGTATCTTATAAGAACCAAGGTGGATCATTCACAAGATTGACTTGAGACATTTGCCATAGGAAATATTTTATTACCTACCTTAAATCAATCTAATGTGGTGGAGAAAAATATTATTAAAATAATGCCTGTATCACCTGCAATATGGCTACCTTTTTTGTTTAAAGAAATATTTCCTTAAGGCCAGAAATAATTAGATCAGATTTAATAGAGACATTCCAACACAGGCTCAGTGCTTTGTCCTCCTGGGAACTTGTAAATCATAAATCAAAAGTATGATTATACTTAAGAAAGTTTTGTGATTACATAATTGCTTATACTTTCTTTATAGTATTGGTATTTCACTTTTACTTATTTAACAGAGACAGAAAATTTTAAGAGTACGTCTCATGCTTTTGGCCTTAGAACCTGCATTTGTGCACATAAATCTGTATAGGTTTATATTCATGAGGACCTTGTTTGTGTCCAAATGTGAGCACTTTTGTTTTGGGGAAAAGTCATTATTTCAAAGCAAATCCTAATGTCTTTCTGAAATAAATGTATTTATTAATTCTCTGTAATTTTAAACTTGTTTTTGCAATGTATTTGACTTCTGAATTATGTATATAATATATATCTGTCATATTTATTATATATGTTATCTAAATAGCCTAGTTCAAATATATTGATATGACTCCATATATGCATACACATATTTGTATAAATATGTATATACATATATGTCTGTAAGTGTTAAGCTTAACAAAATAATAGCCATTGTTAGGTTTAGTATTCTTATCCTTGACTGCACTTCCTTAAATTATGCATATTGTTTGGCTAATAAGTGTGTTACAGCACTAAATAAATTTAAGAGAATGACAATTCACTTTTTTGCTAGAGGTATCTGAGCTCTGGCAGGAAAGGAGAGCCTGGTCCTAACTAAAGAAGGCTTTATACCAAGGTAAGAACAGGATCTGTCTCATGAACTACAACACATACCGAAGTACCCAAGATCAACTCTAGATAAGATTTTCATGCCTCTTATTGTTGAAAGGGCAAAGACCTAGTTGCCAGAACAATGCAAGAGCTGTAGCTGTATGCAAGATGAGCCATGGTGTTCCATAATGGAAAGAAATTATACCTATTGTTCTTCCTGCAGGGTTAGTTGGCAGTGGAGTACTGCCTTCCACTCTCTCTTCCCTGTCTAATGTTCTCTAGATGTCCAAGTGGGAACCACAGTTCTGGAACCCATGACTGCCAGCCTTTAGTTCAGTATTGATTCATTTGATTTTAATTTCATTCTTCTGAGCTCAGAAAATAGTCTCCCTTTCATAAAGAGAGACTTCACCTTCAGAGGAAAAGGAAGAACATAGGACTTGATGCAATTTTCTAGGGGTCCTGAACCCCAAATGAAGTACTCTATTGCACACTGGGAAAATAAAATAAGACTTACTTTTATGTATGTATGTATGTATGTATGTATGTATGTACTAATGTATTTATTACATTGGTATTGAAGCCTGAACTCAGGGCTGGGTTTTGCCCTTTACCTTGTTTTGCACAAAGCTAATGTACTAACACTTGAGACAAAGCTCCATTTCTGGCTTTTTGGTGGCTAATTGGAGATAAAAGTCTACAGACTTTCCTGCCAATAGGGCCTTCAAACTGTAATCTTCAGATCCCAATTTCCTGTATGTCTAGGATTATAGACAGGAGACCCCTGGCTTTAATATTTTATTTTGTAGGACATATTTAGCTCTTCTTCTATACTACTTCATTGTCTTATGAAAAAGAAGCAATATCAAAAGGAGAGGGACACATCAGTAAAAATAAACTGCTTTTATTTCTTTTTTATGATCACAATTAAAGTTTTATCACCTAATAATTTTACTCATTAACATCCTTACTTTCAACTTCTTGCTTTTTTCCTGTGGAATAAACTTTTGGCTTTTAAGTTTTTATTAATTTTCTGTTAATATAAAGTGTTTATGTTGTTGCCAGCTCTGCAAAGAAAAAAAGCCCTTATATTTTAATGACAGTGAAATCCATTCATAGTCATTAAATTTGAAAGTTTGACTGCTTCTAAACACCTTATTACATAGATGTTTTTGTAATGCTGGCCAGAATTTGAACACAGAGTCTTAAAATTACTAGGCAAGTACTTTACCACTTGAGCCATATCTCCTGTCCTTTTAGTATTAGTTTATAGTTAGGGTCTTGAACTTTTGCTCAGGGGCTGGTCTCTGACATCTATCCTCCTATCTCTGTTTTGAGAGGACTTGTGATTACAGGCATGCCTATCCAACCTAGTCCTAATTAGTCATATTTGTAAACATACATAATATTTTCATTGCTCTATATCTCTTTGAGGTAGAATTTGTTTTTCTTTATTTTATTTTATTTTTTTAATAGTTGTGAATTTCTATGCAACACAATGGTTCCAAGTTTTTTTTTCTAACCAAACCACTTTTGTTTGCTTTCCCCACAATCTAAAAGTATTTGAATCTCTCTGTCTCTCTCATTTTTGCTTATTTTTATTTTTTGATTTATTGTAAGTTGATGGACAAGAGGGTTACAGTTACATAAATAAGGTAATGAGTTCATTTCATTTGGAACACTGTTACCCACTCCCTCATTTTCTCCTGCTTACTCCTCCCTACTCCCCTCTCCCCCCAAGTTGGAAAGCTCATTTCCAATAGAATGTGTAATGAGTATCATTGTTGCATTAGGTCATTCTTTGTCCTGCTGTTTCTGCGATTCCTTTTGCCTTTCATGGATCAGATAAATTTTTTATTGTATTTTTGTCGGGATAATATATAGAGGGGTTACAATTACATTCATCAGGTAATGAGTGCATTACTATCCCTTCTCATGTTTTCCTCCCTCTACCCCCTCCCAATCATCTTGTTTTCCCCCTTCCCTTCCCTATGTCAAATAAACGAACGAACATATATACAATATACCAGGTAAGAAGTCAGATACAGTAATCACATGAGACTAATAATATACTATTATTGAACCAATAAGATGGACAGATTAGTCCTTCTTTATAGTTACCCTGTTCTGTTCGGAGAAATTCATTGAGATAATCTGATTATTACCTAAATGTTAAATATAGTTTGGCTCTGGTGACAGTTGTGTAACAGATAGTGGAAGTCCAGATTAGATATGGTTTCACTGAATGAAAGCCTTAAGACCAAGCCTTCTAATTCCTTACTGGTTAAAAAAAAAGTAATCGTCCCTGTGTGGAGGTGAGTGTTGGTGGCTCATGCTTATAATCCTAGCTATTCAGGAGACTGAGATCTGGTCAAAGTCAGGCTCAGGAGGGAAAGTCCATCATGAGACCCTTACTTCCAATGAACCAGAACTGAATCTGTGGCTCAAGTGGTAGAACATCTAGCATGGAGCATAAAAAGCTCATGCCCTGCATTCAAACCCCAGGACTGGCCAAAAAAAAAAAAAGTTTTCCATATGGAACACAAACTCACTATCTCACAAACTCATTATCTCACACCTGCCTTTGATTTGTAATGATAATTCATCATCAACAGTGGAAAGACTTTGGACCCAGCTATGTGAGTACTCTGGGGACCAACGATCTGTTTCTTTGAGGTCATAATTGTTCCTTGAGGTGTCACTCCTGCTGTTGGGGAAAGTCTTCTGTGCATTGTAGAGGCCTAGTTCACACTGACTGGGCAGGGTTACTTGATTTCTAAAGGAAAGGTTTCTTGGGGAGAATTCAGCAAAGTCACACTGCCTCAACCTCACATGCCAACAGGAAACAGGCAGAAATGTTTTGAGTTTTTTATTTATAGGAGGCTTAGCAAGACTAAAGGAGAGAATATATAACTTAAAATATGCTTACTAATTTTTTTCTGTAACAACTTAGTGGAAGTAGGAAGTGCTTAAGATTTTCAAAACCACATAATGTGACTGCAAGAAGTACTGTGTAATTAGCCATATGAAACCATATTTCAAAAGTATTTTTAACCCCTAACAGACATTCAATTCAAAATTTGATGAGAACTTAGCATGGTATTATTGAAGATAACGTTATTGAACATGATGAGATTTCTCGCCCCCCATATCCAGGAAACTCATTGTCATATTTAATTTGCAGTAATTGCAAGGAGTCATAAGAATATTTTGGTCATTATTATGCTGTACAGATGGTAGAGGAGATATATAAGACAAGGATTCTATCTTCATGTAATCTTCTCTTCCTTTGAGGAGAGGATAGCTATTCAAAAGCCACCCATACCAAACTTCAGATCATAAAGAACCACTTCTATAAGTTCTTTTATGACACTAAATGTCAGTACTATAAGTCTTTATAGGTTGGAGATTGATGGAAGAGTAATATAGTACTGGAAGAGATAGGTTACATTTCCTAGGGAAAATCTGTTGTGGTGGTTGATGACAAATAAATACAAAGACATGAAAGAAAGAGTGATAATATTTAAGAAGAGTGAAACTGTAGGAAGCATGACTTCCTCATCCCCAGAGAAAAATGGAACAAAGATTTGGCTCTTTTATGGGAAGTCTAGAATAGCAGAAGCTGGATATGTTGACAGGTCATAAGAAAGATTTGTTCAAATGACCTTGAAATTCAGAGATCTATTGACATGAATGAGAACGAAGAGTTTACTGGTGCTGGTGTAGAAATCCTTATGGTGTATCTTACTTCTTTCAAATTTGTGGCATTCTGGCTTCTATCACTTGAATATGAAGTGATATCCCAAAGGGGAGGGGGAGAAGCTCCTGTGTCAAAGCTCTAATCCCTAAATGGTGGTGTTTTGACTAGATCATGAGGCCACTAACTCTATCAGCAGATTATTCTGTTGATGGCATTATTGGGAGGTGATGAAAATTGAGAGACAAGGCCTGCTTGGAAGGAATCAGTCACTGAGTGGCAATGGGGATTGTGGGGAGACTTGCCTTTGGAATTTGTGTTCCTGCTCTATGAGATTCTCTCTCTTTTATCCTGTAGTCTATGCACAAGCCTAAAAGCAACAGAGCCAAGTTCCCATCAGTTGGAAACTTTCAAATTGTAAAACCAAATAAACTTTCCTCCTTATTTCTCTGATAGTAGCAGTAATTGAAAAGTGACATAGTATTTAAGAGCAAGTACAACCCCTATCTGCACCACAAACCTCATCCAAATTTACACTAAATACAGGATTTTCCCATTGATTTTTAATTTTGCAGAATATATTTTATTTATTTAGTTAGTTAGTTCATTGTGGGACTTGAACTCGAGGCCTGGGTGTTGTCCCTAAGCTCTTCAGCTCAAGGCTACTGCTCTAACCCTGGAGCTACAGAGCCACTTCCAATTTTCTAGTGATTAATTGGAGATAAGAGTCTCCAGGACTTTAATGTCTGGGCTGGCTTTGAACCATGATCCTCAGATCTCAGCCTCCTGAGTAGCTAGGATTGCAGGCATGAGCTACCACACCCGGCCTACAGAATACATTTTCATTTTAGCGTAACTTTAGTTTAAACTCAGAGAAACAGGCTTACTTGCTTGCACTTTACTAATTGATCCATATCTCCAGCCCTGCTTCTTTTTACTTATTTATCTATTTTTTGATGGTTATTTTGGAGATGGAATCTCTCAGACTTTTTTGCCTGTGCTAGCTTCAAACAATTATGTCTTGGATTTCAATCCTTTGAATAGCTAAGATTACAAGCATAAGCCACTGACACCTGGTCTTAACACATAAATAATAATCTCAGTAATTATGTGGAAACAAATATCTCTGTAGCTGTCACCTGATTAAGATAAAATACTATTTTCAATCCTTGCAAAGGCAGAGTCATGAGTATCAACTTATAACACTTTGGATATCTTGACCATGTATGAATTTTGTGCTTTTTTTTTTTTTAAAGCAAATAGTAGTTGGTTTGATTCTTCTTCATTTTCTGAATTTCTAGTTCTTTGATTTCATTAATTTGCATTATTCCAATAAGTAGATACATCTTGAGCTATAAATTCTACTGTGATGGACATTTGAGTTATTTAAAGTTTTGGATAATATAATCATGAATATTTATTATTATCATAATTTTATCTTAATGTAGCTGTATAAAGGAATTGCCATTAGAGAAAACATTTTATGAATAAATGAATCTTGATCATTCTTTTTTATTTGTTTGTTTTTAGTCATGTTCTCAATATTTACCCCAGGCTGATCTCAAACTTGTGATCTAACCACCTTAGCCATTTGAGTGATGAAATTATTGGAATGTACCATCATACCCCATGAACATGCTCACATAGATTTTTGGTGCCCATATACAAGCATTATTGCTTAAAAATCTTAGAGTTGAAATTAGTTAATTTTCCATGGTTAAGCAAAGTCATTGGATGAATTACAGTCCTACTGACTTCATTCTGAGCACAAATTCTTTCAATCACCGCTTGTTTTATCTTCCTAATCATCATGATGACTTATGTTATGATCTTATTCAATATTGTTAGTAAAGAAGCAAAAAATTAACATGCTTTTTATTGTCTATATGAATGATTCTCATGAATTTTGACTTCTCTATTTTCAATTCTATTTCATTTTCTGCTTTGGTTATTGTAAATTATGGATTATTTTATATTCAAGACGCTAGTCCTTTACCTAGTATAAATTTCATGCATGTCCTCTACCATATAGTGGCTTGAATTTTCTTTCCTGTATCCATTTTGAAACACAGTGTCATACTTCTAAAACTACTATTCACTAGTCCAGTTATGGATCAGGCTATTTGTGTCTTCCTGGAAACTTTTTATCTTATCAAGACACGTGATAATTTAATTTTTTCTATTTATTTCTTTTTCCATTTTTAATTTATTTTTAAATTTATATTGGAAAGATGATGTAGAGAAAGTAAGTTATTTAAAACAGGTAATGAGTATATATTTTTGAATGGGCTTGCCCCCTCCAGTTTCTATTGAGGCGTTTAGATTTAAGTAGAAGCATAATTAATTCTAGCATAGTCATTATGATATAAAAAATGAGATATTTGTTCAACAGTAGGAAACTGATTTAATAAGTTAGTTTTTTTCTTTACCTTGTTCTTGATTTCAGCTTTCTTCCAAATTTAGGACTAGCATATCCCTGGTGGCTCAGATTTGTAAGCCTGGTTGCTCTGCATGGAGTGATGAAGGGTGGGGAATACCTATGTATGACCAATAAATGAGTATGAGCATCTATTATTCTAGCATTGTGGGAAACATAAATAAGTGAATTACAGCCCAAGAGGATGTTCAGGGAGGAAATAAAACTCTATGTGAAAAATGGTGAATGGCTGATGTAGCCTGGCATGAGAGCCCCCTTCTAACAAGTATGAACCCAGCAGTTGGGTCTACAATACATACAAACATTGCCTCAGTGCCCCTCCCTCTTCTGAATGTTCCTTTTAAGACAGGCCTTCATCTGAATCCAGAAAAAAAATAAGGAAAAGAAATGACAATCGTGAAAATGAAGGAATGTAGCAGTTGTACTCACCAGTCACCATGTTGAAAATAAACTACACAACTTGTGGGTGGAAATTGAAGGGTAAACCTGGGAGAGAGAAAAGGAACGATTGGCAAAAAAATGTTATGGTCCCATAGAAAACAGAAATCTTCAAAGGAACATTTTTTTTAGGATTCACCATTGGGCTCACTATTCAGTTTTGGTTCACAAGTCTATGCACTGAAATGACAACAAATGCCACACTGTAAAACCTGCATCCCTAAATGTTAACTTCAGATTTCAGCAGCCCAAAGTCCCTTCCAGCAATGTGGAAGCTGTGGTGGCTCACACATCTTGCTGCAGCCTTGGAGCTGGTAATTACCATGCACAGATTGCATTAGCACTTCCTGACCCTTCTCACCCACGTTGAAGGTCCCAGATGCTGCCACCTCCTTAAAACTCTAAGGGTGGCAGCAGTGTCCAGGACTCCAAATCTCATAGCCCATTACTGCAACCACAGCATTGTAACAGAAGCTTCTGGAATGGACCCAGCCAGTAGAAAGCAGTGTCCCAACAGGGACCTGACACTTTATCATCTGCTTCCATTGGGCAGTGGAAGCTTATTCTTCCATTCCTTGATACCACCATATCTCCAGTCCAGGAGAGAGCCTCATGGAGGTACATCCCAATATTTTAGAGGCTGCTGTTACTCATCCTTTGGCACAGTCCTATTCTGCTCCCTTCTTACTGTGCGTTTTCTTCTTCATTCTGTGTCTTCTGAAGTTTCTTTGTTATTTTTTTCTGGATTAAAAAAATACCAGAACAGAGACTGGAACTCAGGGCCTGGGCATTGTCCATGAACATTTTTGCTCGAGAATGTCACTCTACTACTTGAACCATACCTCCACTTCTCGATTTTTTGTGGTTAATAGGAGATAAGAGTCTCTTGGAATTTTTTGCTTCCAGGCTGTCTTTGAACCATGATCCTCAGATCTCAGCCTTCTGAATAACTGAGATTACAGCCAGATGCTGGCTTATCTATTTATATAATATTAACCTGAATATAATACAATACGAAGAACACTTATTTTTCCATGTGTATACTATTTGCTCATTTTATTCCAGGCAGTGGCCAGGACTGACAATTATGCAGGGTATTCTGCTGTGACCTTAATGATGATGGCTGGGCTGCTTTATGTTCCTGGCTTTACTTCCTTCAACTTCCTGCTCCCTTTCATACAAGCTCTGACTTTCTGGATTTCTGACTACAACAAAGTATTTAAACAAGTAAATAAGATGGATATCAGATTGACACACTGATGATGAAGCTACTGAGGAGAGGAGGAGATGGAGCAGAGTCACTGCATGATCTAATCACCTCCATGACTGTCATTCTGTCAGGAACATAGGAATCTGTCCTCACTTTTGTGGGTGGAAGCTGGCAGAAACCCCTAGAAAGACCAGTTAGAATCTCTAATGGAGAAATTCTGTTAATTAGTGTTCATTCTTTTCTCTCAAAGAACAACACTCACTCAAAAAAGTAAAATATAAATTTTCTGCTTAGAGTGTTTCAGTATTTCTGGAATATGAGCGAATCTTTGAACACACTAAAGAAAGCATAATATTTCCAATTTTAACCTTAACTCAAAAGACTTGAATGCAACAGGGAAAGATAAAGTCTTCCATTTAAGATTGGTTCTGACTCACAGATTCTTGGGACAATAGAAATGGCCAGATGAGTTCCCAGTTCACTAATCAGTGGATAAAGAGATTAAATATGTCTCTCCTCTATAGAGTCATGTGAAAATATCACTTGTTATGATCCAGTTTTCATCATCTTCCACATCTGGAAGCCAACATGGTATTTCTAATTGCTCTGCTAAAACATCCTGAGCAGATAGAAATCACTGTCTCCCCCCTAAAAAAAAAAAAAAAAAAAAAAAACAAGGGTGAGCATTAGAAAAATAAATTGTGAGAAACAATATGTCTATAACTAGCTCTTCCAATAATTTAATCATCCATACATGTCAGTACTCAATCTAAATAGCCAGAAAATTTAATGAGGTACTTTAATCTCTCTCCCAAGGAAATTCTTCCTGTTGCAGTCAGGCTTTAATGGCTGGGAGGGTCAGTGTGGGGAGAAAGCAGATATATAAATATATATATGTATATATATATATATATATTGTGTGTGTGTGTCCATTATATCTTACAATCAAGAACTTTTCTTTAAAAACTCTTAGGTCTTTCGAATTATTATTAATTTATACAAATCAAAATATTGTGTCAGGGTTTTTAGTCCTAGGTCCCTCCTGACCCACAGGAGGGATAGAGTGAACACGCCCCCGAACAGGAGGAGCCCAGAAAGGAGAGGGCCTTCTGACCATGGGCACCCAGCCCTCCCTTGCTGGAGGACAATCAGACACATCAGGGATTCCTGTTAGGGCAGGAACTCGTTTATTGAGGAAGTCCATTCAGCTAATATAGGGTATAGGAGCCTATCAGCACAAAGGTGGGCAGGGCGGGGGAGGCCCACGTGTTTACCCTCTCACTATTAGGTCTCAGCAGACAGTGATAAAGCAATAACACATTCGTACCCAATGGTGATCAAGTCTCAGCAGAAAGTGATTCACAATACCAACGATATAGCTCAAAGATAGGCATGGCATTCATACATGACAGCTCATTTTTTTGGTGTGGTTATTTTACTCAGTGATGCAGATTCATGGGTCAGCCTGACCCTTCACTCGGCTCCCAACAACATTGAGATTCCACCTCATTCCAATTCAAATGTTCAATATGAAGAACACTAACAATGAAAACTGCTGCCATGGATGTGGGGGAAAAGGAATGTTATGACATTGTTGTGAAACCCTAAACTTGTTCAACAGCTTTGGAGAGCAGTATGGAGGTTCTAGAAAAGACTAAATATAGAACTTCGCTATGACCCAACAATTGTATTCCTGGGCATTTACTCAATAGACTATAAACAAGGCCACATTAAAGACACCAGCACAATCTTGTTCTTTGTAGCATTTTTGTCATAACCTAGATATGGAATCAACTGAGATGCCGCTCAGTGAATGAATTGATCAAGAAAATGTGTTATTTATATGCAATGGAATTCTATGCTTCCTTCAGAGAGAATGGTACTGTACCATTCATAAGAAATGGAAAGACTTAGAAAAATTATACTAAGTGAATAGCCAAACTGAAGAAACATAGGTTGCAAGGTTTCCCTCATTTGTGGTACCCAAAATGTACCTATAAATCTACAAGTAAACACACTGGATGGTAAACGACAACAAATTATACTTGGATATGATAAATTATATAGGACTCTAAGCATTCACAAAATGAGACTGAAGGAGAATGTTCTCAGGAGAGGAGTACAAAGGTACAACACCTATTTGTATCTGACCATATAGAATAATATTTCTTGAAGTGAACTTTAGGAAATGGAAACAAGAGGATTTTTTCCCTTTTTTCCTGTTTTTGTTTTCTTTTTGTCTTGTTCATTCATTTGTCAGTCTTTGGGAGAGACAGAAATAGAGGGACAAAAGGTGATTAAATGCAGCAGTGGTACTCACTGCACACTGTTAAAAATGAACTACAATTTGTAGTTGAAGATGGGGGGAAACTGGGAGAAAGTCAAGGAAGAGATGATATTTTTAAAGAAGGTATCTTCTCTTTATCTGACTTACGTTACTGTAAGCCCTCTGTATATCATCTATATAACAAATTGAAAAAATTAAAGTTAAATAAAATAAAATAATGGACTAGGTATAATTCAAAATAATAAATATAGATTTGCTGACTACAGTGCTAGACTAATCTAATGAAATGTATTTTGATACCAATTTTGTAAGCAGAATAAAGGAGCAAATTTAGGTGAATAGATATAAGCACATTTCTCGTAGAGTAGGAAGAAGATAGTATTATTACTGTCAGATGGACAGGATCTTCTCATGCTCATCATGCCACCATGTCAACAAGTGTCTTGTCAAGGGGAACCATCAGAGTACTTGGGGAAGCACCTCGGCAGATCTGTCAACTTTGTGTGGAAAAATCACATGATCTGCGAGTTACATAATCATGATGGACAGCCAGAACATCTTAAAAAAGGGAAGTATGTTCTGACAGAGAAGTAAAGAAACTTTTGAGCAATGGCATAATGCAAATGTAAACAAACATACACACAAATCTTTGTCTGTATAAAAAAAGAAAATAAGGGGCATTTCAGAATCCAGGTTTGAGACTGCCATATTTCATTTTCTCTGAAAGAAAATGCCATGAACTACATTGTAATGAACATGTTAACATGTTAACTACTAATAAACTGGTACCAAATTCTATAAAATGGTGATGAAAGCCAAACAAAATTAAACCTTATGATTTCTGCAAAGTACTACAAATTAAAAACCTGTCCAAAGCTAAATAGTAGCAATAATGTCACACCCAATATTCATACACATGTTTTTCAATGAATATTTATTGGGAGAGAAGGAAGAGGAACAGATTTTAGATGGCTTTTGTCACAGGTACTATATTAATTACTTGTTCAAATAGACCAAAAAATAAAAATTGAAGTCTTAACCAGTCATTGATGGCTCATGTCTGAAATCCTAGCTAATCAGTAGGCTGAAATCTGAAGATCATAGTTCATAGTCAACTCAAGTAGTAGTCCATGAGACCCTTATAGCCACTAAAATTACTACTACTGTAATCACCACTACTACCAACAATACAACAACTGGACATGGAACTATAGCTCAAGTGATAGCCTTGAACTCAAAAACTCAGGGAGAGTGTCCAGGTCTATAATGCAAGTTCTGAGAATGGCAAGATGATAATAATAATAATAATAATAATAATAATAATGGTCTTAGAAGGATGCTGGTAGCTCACATCTGTGAGCTTACCTATTCAGGAGGCTAAGATGTAAGGATGATTATATATACCCAGCTTGGGCAAGAAATTCTGTGAGAATCTTATCTCTAACCAGAAAAACTCTCTACATGTGGCTCTCTACTTGTAGCTCCAGCAGTAATGTACCATCTGTAATTTCAAATCACAAGAAAGAGCTCACAAAGCCATGAGTTCAAGCACCAATAGAGACACAATATGTCTTCACAAGTAATTGTGTATTGAGAGAAATATCAAATTAAAACAACAAAAGGTAAGATATTTTTTATTGCAAGCCTACAGGAAATAATGATCTGAAAACAACTATGTAAATGTAAAACATATAACCCAGTTGTTTTTCAGTGGAGCAGATAAAATACTCAGTATGGCTTTAAATTCTCTGATGATAGATTTTATTCATGTATGTCCAATGTGACTGATAGCTATGGTAACTCTGAATTGACATATTATTATCAACTTGCATGATTTTTATTAGAAAGATCTCACCACTGGATATGTTAACACACGATACCATCTGGTGTAAATACAATTAATCAAAATATACTTGTCATTACTGAAAGGGATAAAAAAAATGTCTCTTATCTGATTCTTTCTAGTCTGAGCATATAGAGTAACATTCAGATCAGTCATCATGCTTGTCAGTAGAAAGGTGATTGTTGATGAGTTATGGAGTGACCTGAGAACTTCAGTCTGCCTATCACAACCAGAGTTGGGTTAGGGAGGGAGCTCACTTTTCCAGTGAACCTTCAAACAGGAAGAGCCATACACTGATTGAACCTGATGTAGCCACTGAAGCCCTGCTGTGCGAATCTTGTTGTCTTTGTTCCTCTGAGTGTTTGTTTTAGTTTGCTTTCTTGCTTGTTTTGCCCCCACCCCAGCGCCATCTAGAAATGATATATCTGGTCACATAACACTTACTTTACTGCATATAAAGTGCTAAATAACAATGATGCAAACCTAATTTTGAAAGAGCTATTCCTTTTTGAATCTGTGGTATATGAATTCTATCGGAGGCTACTGAATGACACTTGTATTTATGGAGAATACTTTCCAACAGCACAATAGTAATTACTATGGTTCCCTCTTGCACAGAGGACCTAGTTTGAATGTGCTCCTCTTCTAACAACACCCATTCTCTGGGATCCAGTGTCAAGAGCTTGGTTGTGTGGTGGTGTTAGAAGGTGGTAAAAGACAGATGAGGGGCGGATGTAGGGGGAGGGAAATGGGGACCAAAACATGAGAAAGGGTATCAATGTATGTGAAGTAATGCATCTTCTATTCTGGTGAATATAATGTAACCCTTCTATTAATTACAATAAAAATATATGAAAAAGAAGGTGGTAAAAGGCATATAAAAGATGAAGAGGGACCAATGGGAAGTAATTATGTTATTTGAGGTGTGGAGCTAATAAGGAGTTGGTTTAGTTTTCTTGGGACTATAGTGAGCTCTTATGGAAATCTTGGACTGGGAATTTTTTCTTCCCAAGTCCAAATGTTATTTATAACAGCATTGAAGACCTTTTAGAATTATCAATATGGGCGGATGGCCACGGGCAGCCTTGAGAAGCATGCATGGTCTGTCCTATCATGTGTTAAATGATTTTTGAGGCAGCCTACTAGCTCTGGTCTCTTCACCCCTGAATGCCCCATCTTCATTCTCTCCTGGCTTCCTGTCTAATTATGTGTGACCTTCCACCTAAACACGCTCTGGCTCTCCTGATGCCATTCACTGTTCAGTCCTCAGTAAAGCTGCTCTGGATGCAGGTACCATGGTCTTGGGCCATCAGATCCTTGAGCTAAATAAACATTTTTGCCTATTTCTATAAAATACCCAGCATCGAGAATTTCAGTATACCATTAGAAAGACAATTAGTACAACAAGTTATTCAGCTTTACTGAGGTTCGTTTTCTCATCCTTAGGGAGTGATTATTGATATCTACCAAAATAAATAATTTTAATAATTGACTATAAAGGACATTATTACAAAGTGAATGGAACTTAAAAAAGTTCAGTGATCATGGATTCACTTTTACCTTATGTTTCCATTTTTATTTTATTTTTGGAGGGTGAACATTTTTAAAAAATATTTTTGTTCTCTGTAAGATGTCGTATACAGGAGTTGCCATTCAACCAATCCACTTATGAATATAATGCTTCTTGATGAATGTCTATCCTTTCAACATTCTCATCTGTCCCTCCTATCACATTCCTTAATTTTTTAGACTATACATTGAAGTTTTACTTCATTCACCTCCCCACTTTTTCCTTTCATTTTGATGCTGGTCTTGGGGGTTGTATTGATCACTTGAGCCACAGCCTTATTTATGGATTATTTTTGTTATTTTTTGGTCATTAACTGGAGATGAGTCTCCAATTTCCTGCCTGGTCTGGCTTCAAATCACAGTCCATAAATCTCAGTCTCCTAAGTAACTAAGATGATAGGCCATCAGTGCTGGGTTAGAGGTATGAACTTTTATTAACTCAGGCTTCATGCTTGCTAGCCATACCTCCAATCCACTTTACTTTCTTCTATCCCATCACAACTTATTTATCATAACCTATCCAAGAAATAGCCATACTCAACAACTGGAAAACTTTAATCACATTAGGACTCATATAAAGGTTAAATAACTATTACCACCTACTTTCTGATTGACAACGTATGCTACACTCACAAGGTAGATTCATACACACAGATATTAAATTGCATATCACTTGTATGTGGAATTTCTCCTTACAAGATTGGCAAATACATAAGGAAGACAACTTAAAGGAAAAGCCTATTCGAGTAGACAAAACTTCTGCTTTGCTTTCAGTGAAAGGTTCACCCTACACCCTGAAAATATGTAGGACGCCTGTGTATTTTGGCACTCATACTGTATAAGGCCATGCTCCCTAAGGAGACTTGGAACACATTATATTCATGTTCTCTAGCCTCACTGTGCTAATATTAATGGAAAACCAGTCCATCACAACTCTCCTTATCATTTGAAATGAAATTATTGTCAAATGTGAAGTGGTTTGCTCGGCACTGGAGACTCATCACTGTAATGAGATACTTGCTGAAATCGACAGATGGTGGACCAGGCCAGCCCAAATAGGAAATTCCATCCCAACAGAGTGGGAAGCCAGATGCAAGGTCTCATCCAGAGATCCCATTAACTACAGAATTGGGCCTTGTAGTTTATGTGCCCAGCTAGACAGGAAGAGACTCTAGCTCAATAATAACTAGAAAGCCAAGTATTTTTGGTTCAAATCTGTAACCCTATTTACTCAGAAGGCAAAGATGTAAGGATTGTGTTTCAAAGCCAGCCCAGGCAGAAAAGTCTGTGACACTCTAATCTCCAGTTAAGAACCAAAGTAGTAGAGCTGTGGCTTATGTGGTAGAGCGCTAGCATTGAGCAGAAAAGCTCAAGGATAGCATTCAGAGGACCAGCATGAAAACCAAAATCAAGACCAAAAAAAAAAACCTTAGTGAAAAACACTGACCATATTGACTTGATGGCTTTCTTTACACCTCCAAATATAATATAACAAAATAGCGTATTTTACATCTTCCTTTATGTTTTGTCTACTTTTTCTCAGCATTAATATATAAGTATTTCTATTATTAAATCAATCATATCAGTGTGTAATAATCTAGAAATTTCCATTTTAGTTGCAAATTGCTAGTTTATTATTTTGATATTTAGTAATCATAATAGTCTTTGATAGCAAGTTCTATCACATAACATACTACCATATTATTATGTAATGTGGGACTTGAATTATAGGCCTGGACATTGTCCCTGAGCTCTTCAGCTCAAGGCTACCACCCTACCCTTAGAGCCACAACACCACTTAAGGTTTTCTGGTGATTAATTGGAGACAAGTGTTTCTTGAAATTTTTTAGTGTCCTGGATGGCTTTAAACTGCGATCCTAAGATCTCAGCCTCCTGAGTACCTAGGACTACAGGTGTGAGCCACCATGTGCAGCTAGTTACTACTAGTTCTTAAAGTATTTGCTATTAGTTCTTTAGTCATTTAAGAGGACGGATTTTAAATTTTATTTTCCTAAATTCATAATATTTTACTAGGATCTCATATGTATATAAAAAGAGTTGAGACAGGAATTGGAGTTTGGCCTAGTGGTAGAGTGCTTGCCTAGCATGCATGAAGACCCTGGTTCTATTCCTCAGTACCACATACCTAGAAAAAAGCCAGAAGTGGTGCGGAGGCTCAAGTGGTAGAGCTCTAGCCTTGAGAAAGTCCAAGGACAGTGCTCAGGCCCTGAGCTCAAGCCCAAGACTGGCAAAAAAAGAGTATCTACTAACTTAGTATTATAAACTTTAAGAGAAATATATTATGGAGAATCTGAGCTGAGAACTGGTGTTTTACTCCTGCAATCCTAAGATATGAAGATCATGGTCAAAAGTCAGTCCAAGTAGGAAAGTCCTGAGATTCATATCCACCAAAATTAGAAAGCAAGAAATGGAGCTGTGACCCAAGTGGTAGTATGCTAGCTTTGAACAATATGGCTTAAGGAGAGGGTCCAGCTCTTGAGTTCAACACCCAGCTCAGCACAGGAAAAAAAAAAAGAAAAGAAAAAATCTGTTTAACATTTATTTTTGTTTCAAAATGTATGAATACTTATTCATAGGCTAAACCTATTTAAGCCTTAACTATGTAAAAATAGAATATGAGGAAGTATGTGTTTGTGTGTGCCTGTGTGTGTGCGTGTTTGTGAGTTCTAGATTTTAAACTCAGAGCTTTGCTCTTTTACTTCACTTTTGCAATCAAGGCTGGCGGTCTACCACTCCAGCCACATTTCCATTTCCAGAAATTTACTGATTAATTGGAGATAAGACTTTTCTTTCAGATTTGGTTGTCTTCCAACCAAATCAATCATTCTCCCCAGTAGCTAGGCTTGTAGACATGAGCCATTGATCCCAGTTATGGAACTAAAGGGATTTTACGAAAACAGAATGGCTATATCAACAATTTTTTTTAAGGGTTTGGAGACCTTTTATGTTCATGGGATACTTTTTTCCATATATTTTTTATTTTAATTAATAGAAGGGTAACATTATATTCACCAGATAGAAGGTGCATTACTTCACCAATATTGATACCCTTTCTCATGTCTTGGTCCCCATTTCCCTCCCTCCCCCGCCGCCTCTCATCTTGTTTTCCTCCTTTTCCTATACTATTTCAAATAACCAAATAAGAGTATATATCAGATAACAAGGTAAAATACTGTAACAATATGAGATAATAAAGGGACAGCAAAAGTGATGAGAGATTACATAGTACATTAAGGACAACAATCACTCATTTTGTTTCTATATACTGGAGGTCCTTTCATTTATCCTCTATTGTTAATCTCTACTAGGAGAGCCAAAGATATCTACTAATTCTGACAAATGAGAGAAACCATTGAGCCTATGTTCCTTTGAGTCTGGCTTACTTCACTTAATATGATTTTTTCTAAGTCTTTCCATTTCCTTACAAATGGGGTGATGTTGTTCTTTCTGACAAGCATAGAATTCCATTGTGTACAAATACCACATCTTGTTGATCCACTCATCAACTGAGGGGCATCTGGGTTGGTGCCATATCTTTGCTATGGGAAATAGTGCTGCAATGAACATTGTTGTGCTAGTGGATTTAGTATGTCCTTGTTTCTGGACCAGTGGGTAAATGCCAAGTAGTGGAATTGCTGGGTCATAGGAGAGCTCTGTGTTTAGTCATTTGAGGAACTGCCATACTGCTTTCCATAGTGGTTGAATGTTTGCACTTCCACCAACAGTGGCCACATCCCCTCCAGCATCTGCTGTTATTAGATTTCTTGATCCTGGCCATTCTAACTGGAGTGAGGTGGAATCATAGAGTTGTTTTGATTTGTGTTTCTTTTATGGTCGAGCATTTCTTCATGTGTCTATAGTCCATTCTTATTTCTTCTTCAGAGAAGATTCCCTTTAAGTCTTTGGCTCATCTTTTAATGGGATGGTTGTTACTTTGGAGATTAGTTTTGGAGTCATTCAATTTTTTGAGCTGTTGATATATTTTAGATATGAGGCCTTTGTCCATTGTATGATTAGTGAAGATATCCTCCCACTCTGTAGGCTTTCTAGTTAATTTGCAAGCTATGTCCTTTGCCATACAAAAGCTCTGCAGTTTAATGCAGTCCCACTTATCCAGACTTTCTCTGATTTGTTGTGTTTCTGGGTCCTTATTAAAAAAGTTTCGACCTGTGCAATGGAGACCTGGTGTATCTCCTATTCCTTCTTGTAAAGTTTTCAGTGTATCTGCTTTTACCTTGAGGTCTTTGATCCATTTGGAGTTAATCCTAGTGCACGGTGACAAAAAAGGATCCAACTTTAGTTTTCTGCGAGTGCTTAACCAGTTCTGCCAGCACCACTTGTGGAGAGGCTGTCTTTGTTCCATTCTATTTTGTTTGCTCCCTTATGAAAGATTAGGTGGCCATAGGTCTGTGGGTTAATATCTGGTATATCAACAAATTTTTTGCCAATCCTAGGGGTTAAACTAAGGGCCAGAACACTGCATTTGGGCTTTCTCAAGGCTAGTGGTCTACTATTTGAGCCACAGCACCACTTCTAGCCTTTTCTGTGTATGGTACTGAGGAATTGAACCCATAGCTTTGTGCATGCTAGGCTAGTACTTTACCACTAGGCCACACTCTCTGCCCATCAACAAACTTTTTTTTTCAAAAGAAGGATAAAAATTTATTTCAATATCCAATGAATTCTATAACATAAAATGCACTTTACTTAAAAATATCTGACATTGTCCTTTATTGATAATACCAGTGACACTTTAAACATTTAAATTTTCTTGAGATTTAATATCTATAGTCAGCTACAGTGTGGTAATGAAATACACAAAATAGGTTTGGAAACACATGTATTTCTACTTGCTGGAACACATAAAATCATACAAAGACACATATTTCTTTTTTAAATAAAGACTTTGAAAATGAAACCAGCTCATCAATTTTCATCAAGATATGACAAAAAATCTTTACAGGTGTTATTTCCGTATCCATCAACAAACTTTTAAAAAATGTTTTCCTTTTGTGGTAGAAAAAGCATTTGAACTCAGAGATTTGTGCTTCCCAGTTGCATAGCACATAAAATTCAGTACATCATGAAAATGGGAAACACCTGTATTCTTAAATAAAAAGCCATCAAGGAATATAAGAAATATAAATCAGAAGTGAAATTTCTGTTGAAAAATTAAAAAAAAAACCTTTTCCAGGATTCAACAGGCTTCCTTCAATCTCCAAGGGAAATATAGCAGGCTAGGGCAATTCCTCAGTCTCTAGAGCTACAAGTTCACAATTGCTCCCAGAAAGTTTTGATGCAGCTACAGATAAAAAGGTTGCCAATTATTACAGCATCTAATTCTAAATATTACTGTTCCCTAATTACCCAAGAACCAGTTAATCCCTCAGCCCTGTTACAATCTACAAGGTAGGTGAAGTCTTCTCCATTTTGGATTATAATCATCTGCGTAAGGGAACCAGTTTTTCCTTTCTGCTGCAGACACTAGAGAAGGGATAGCACGGAAGTATGGCCTCTGACTCATAGATGATGACTGTAGTATCACAGTTTAACTGTCAAGACTGAATTGAAATCCAACAGAAAGCTCACATCAGATCTTCCTTATCATGGGAGTAGAAGATGCATATAGCTCCTAAGTTCTTGTGGGGAAGATCTAGTGATTTAGATTAAGCACAAAAGCTTGTTCTGCTCCTTTATTCAACCCCAACTTCAGAAAAACTGGGCTTTCAATAGACATATATTAGCAATGGACTTACCTTTCTCCTTTTTTGTTCGTAGGTCAATTTGAGGAATTAAGTCATTTCGAACTGCTCCAAATCTTTCCATGTAGTTGTTAAAACAAAGAGAGGCCATACTTCTTTCTTATGGCCAGACATTTATTTTCTCCTAAAAACTGGAAAGACACTTTGCAGTAAACCCATTTTGTCTTTCCAAGGTAAATTAGGCTTCTTATCAAACAAGATAGAACATGATTTAGGAGGCTGGGACAATAATGCACATATCTTTCTTCTGGAACATGTTATATTGAATGATGTCTCCAGTCAGTCATCATTTCAAATAGTAGATGAAGATGCAATTCCTGGAAGTACATAAAAAGCACAATGAAAATGAATCACTGCCAACTTTAAAAGCCTTTTTGAAGGCAGGAATTAAAATCAAGTGTACCTTCTTCACCAGAAATAATAATTTAGGGATTTTTTACTGGATAATTTTCAATGGAATTAACTTGGCTTATTAGGTGTTGTGTAGTTCACTTACCATTATTATTAATATTAAAAACAGCAATGCAATATTGCCAAATGGCTGCATGTGATTAGTGACACAAGGATAGGAAATATAAAAATAAGCCCCAGTTTCCCTTCTTCAATCTAATTATTGTATTCTTTCCTATGTCACTGGATTGATTCAGTATTATTGAAAACTAAGCAAACACCTTACAAGTAATAAATCTGACATAGATCTTCAATCGTTTTATGTCCAGAGAAGTTTTTTTTAAATGTATTTTAATTGCTTTTCAGTAGTTACATAGAGAGATTTCAATTCAACATTCAAGTTTGTCAGTATTTCCGATCACACTCATATCTGCAATTTACCTGGTTCCATCTCCACATAGGTACATTGAGTATTAGAACTTCATTTGCCTCCCACCCATCCCATTGCTCCAATCATCTGCCTTCCCTCTCCTTAACTCCACTCCCCCCAAACCACAGCACATGTTCCAGGTGAAGCTATTTTTGTACAAATCTGCAGGATTTTCTCATTGCTTGACACCAAAGTCTTCTGAATAACCTGGATAACTCTGCCATGTATTTTTCTCCTCCAATTCTTATCTTTTCCAGAATAAATGTTGCTCTTGGTGAACTCAGCATGATAGTTCAGCAGAAATCACTACTGGCACACACAGTCACAAGAAAGCCCAGAGGGTCACAATGTTTGTGGATGAGTGCGGTGGGATAAACAATTTAGCCCACATGCATGTTCTTACAGTTCTGGCACCTTTCCAGGTCTCTCAGTGATGCCTGAATAGGAACTGGAGTTCTGTGCCTCTTGTCTGGATCATTCAATGACGCTTGCATAGGAGTTGATACCAAAGTAGAAATTGTGCCTAGGCCGTGGCGACAGCCAGTTAGATTCACAAGCCTGCCAGCCAGATTAGAGAGTGAAATTGTTCAGCACCTTTGTCCTTCACCTATGCTTGGTGAGGACCAAGTTGTCAGATATGATGTGGAATGTCACTCCATGGCCAAGAAGCTTTCCTTGTTTTCTCAAACTATGATAAAGAACAAGATTTTTCCTTTACTTTTTGCTATTGTTTTAAGGTTTTGTTTATTTTCATTTATACGACATTCATAATTTATGAGATGTAGCATAAATGAATAACTAGTATAAAAAGAGGAATGTCTGAGAACATAAAGGTGAACAGGTAACATTACTCAAGATGCAGGATAAACAAATTCATATGTAGAATTGAAAAAACTAAAAGCATAAAGACTAAGTGTATCCTGATTTTTAATATCTTTATTCAATTAAAGTAAATTTATTGTATTACATGGAATAAAAATTCCAAATTTCTAAGAGCATATCACTGAAAGTATATTTATACCTAAGCAATATGTAGGAATCTGTAAATACCTATAACACTTTACAAACATTGTAAAAATTGTTTGATTGTATTAGTGCATACAAACTTACCTGTACATATTTTTGTTATATAATATAAAATTTGTATAAACCAATTATTTGGATCCTTAGCTTTCCAAAAATCCTGTATTTTATATAACAACATTTCATTCTGTCCTGGCAGAATATATTTAATCATTAAATATGCAAATGTTATTGGCCAGTGTCATGCATCAAAATTTAATCTTTAGACCTGTCTCTTATTTTACAGAAATGTAGAGGCTATTTGGAGTTCAAGCATTGCAGGCAAAATAGATTTCAAGGGTTAGTAGTGTATTTCAGCCCTTAATAGGCATTTAAATAAAAATTATGTCAGGTACAATATGCAAGGAAGACTCATTCCTGTCACACTAGTTATTCAGGAGACTAAGGACAGACCAAAATGCAAAGCCAGAGCCTTCACAAAAGTCTATGAGGCTCCATCTCTAGTTAACCAACGAAATACAAGATTGGGGGGCCGGGAGTTTGGCCTAGTGGTTAAAGTGCTTGCCTAGCATGCACGAAGACGTGGGTTCGATTCCTTGGTACCACATACATAGAAAAAAAAGCCAGAAGTGGTGCTGAGGCTCAAGTGGTAGAGCTCTAGCCTTGAGAAAGTCCAAGGACAGTGCTCAAGCCCCGAGCTCAAGCCCAGGACTGGCAAAAAAAAAAAAAAATACAAGATTGGAGTTATGGCTCCAGTAAAAAGGTGCCAGCCAGGAGCAAAAAGAGCCTGAGGCACTAAATCTCTGAAACCCACAGGAAAAAAAGAATGAAAGGAAAAGATAAAAATAAGAGAAATTGACAGTTTCTGTATTATCAAGTTATTCAGGTGTAGCCAGTCATGGATTTGCTTTGCTTAGTTTATTCTCATGGTTGAGGAGATAAGATCTTGATAAAAATTCTATGTTGATTTATGTTCTTTTTTCTTTTTGAAGTTACCTTAAGTAGTCATACAAAGGAGTTGCCATGTAACACAGCAGTTTATCTTCATAATTTTATTGAACACTGATAATATTTTCATGTCATAGGTAATTTGAACCTCCACAATACTTAAACACCATATCACACTTGGTGGAAATGCAATACTTAGTGATTAATGCATCTTGGAGGGTTTTTTTTTAATATTCATTAGAAACAAAGCTGAGAAAAAAGTTCCTTCGCTTCACTATCTTGTTAAAATAACACATGCATTAATTGCCATATCAGCGAGATCTATGCCTTCAGAATGCTCTAGGGCCCTTTCAGCCACCCACCTTAACCAAACAAGTATTTCAGATACAGCTTGTCATTCAGAAATCTCAATTATGCTTGGTTAGCAACTACATTATATGAAAAAAAATGTTATGTAGAAGAATCTCAGAAGCACAAATGCCTCTATGAGAAATATTGAACATCTTCTCATTAATGTAATACACTTTCAAATAGAGCTTTAGTTTTCAGCTTTCTGTTGTACTTGTAAATGCTGTCTATATTTCGATGGTTCATTGCTGTTTTTTGTTGTTGTTGTTGTGCCAGACCTGGAGCTTAGGCTCAGGACCTGAGCACTATCTTTGGACTTTCTCAAGGCTAGAGCTCTACCACTTGAGCCACAGCACCATTCCTGGCTTTTTTTCTAGGTATATGGTACCAAGGAATCGAACCTGGGTCTTCGTGTATGCTAGGCAAGCAGTCTACCATTAGGCCAAACTCCCGGCCCGGTTCAATGCTGTTTTAAATGAGATATGTCAAAAACCAACCTTCTGGTTTAGCTTTTTATTTTGTTATGGTTTTAAACAGCACTCAAACAATGAAGAGTAACAATGATAAAAGCAGAAAGCAATGTAAAAAATTTCAACTTCATTATATGAATATGTGATCCAGAATCCAAATGGATCAAAGACTTTAGTGTAAGACTGGAAACCTTGAAATTCTAAGAAGAAAACAGGGGAAGCAAAGATATATACAAAGTCTTTTTGAATAGGAATCTTATAGCTCAGGAAATCGCATAGAAATTGACAAATGGAATTGCATCAATTAAACAAGTTTCAAAAGCTGGGTGCTGCGGCTCATACCTGGAGTCTTAACTCCTCAGGAAGCTGAAATCTGAGGATTGTGATTCAAAGCCAGCTGAGCACTAAAGTCTGTGAGATTCTTACCTCCAATTGACCACAAGAAAACCAGAAGTGGCACTGTAACTCAATTCAGGAACAACACACAGGCCCAGCGTTCAAGTTCCACGACTGACAAACAACAACAACAAATTTCAGATATAACAAAAGAAATAGAATGAAAAGATAAGCCTACAAAATGGAAAATGGCCATCAGATCTCATGAAATAGGAGATTAATATCTATAATATACAAAAAAGAAAAAAAACCAAGCCAGCCAATGGAAATGAATGCTTTTTATTGAAATTCAAATAGCCAATAGACCCATGAAACTATTTAACACTCTTAGCAATTAGGAAAATGTAAGTCCAAATGGTTTTGAGACTCCATCTCACCCCAGTCATCATATCTAGCATCAAAAGAAGTCAGAGTATGGATGATATGGGAACTTGAATTCACTGCTGGTAAGAATGAGAAATATGAGAAAATTTTATGAGAAATATGAGTAAAAACTAAATGCATTCATGCCAAAATGGATTTTCAGAATAAACAATAGTGGATGAAGGGAATACACGGCCTAGTTATTGCAAAATGAGTTAATTTAATATAAAATTCCCTATCTTTGAACAACTCCTTGGGTCTGGCAACTGAAGATGGGCACACAGCTAAAGTACATGACAATGAAAGATGGCTAAACTGAGTACCCAACCTGAAAAACTGGAGTTGTTAACATTGCACAATGTCTGTTTTAGGGCTGTAAATGGGATACAATCCTCTTAATGCCACTGTCACTGATTGATTGTGACAAAGGTAGTGATCACTCTCAAGTATGTGATATTTTCTATATCTTTGCTTTTTGAGGACCATCAAAATATACAGGGTTCAGCAAATTATGATAACTCACTTCTAAATGGCTAAATGATGAGAAAAATCAATTCTATTCAAAAAGAAGCCAAGCAAATAGGAGACCTTTAAAGTGGAGATGCTGATTGGGGCGGCAAGCATCAAGGCACACTATTTTCTTAAACTTCTGTATGGAACGGCAACTTTGTACAACTACAATAAAAATATTGTTTAAGAGTCACATCAGAAAAAGTGCAACCGATTTAGAAAGTTTTAGTGGTTCAAATGACTTCAGAAAGGGGAGTAATATTGTATGTCTCTACTTAAATGAGTTGTGTATACAACATAAATTTATAGAAAGAGAAAATACAGGAGAGGTTACTGAGGCTCTAGGAAGGAGAAACTTTGTTTGACAGGTGCAGAGTTTCTGACTGGGACTTTGTAAAGTTCTCAAAATGGTCACAGCTGGATACTTAGCATCCTTAGTCAGAACTAATGTCAGACCTTAGTCCATTTGAAAGGTTTATAATGGCATATTACATATTATGTATATTTTAGAATAAAGTATTTAGAAAATCAATGAAGGAAATGCAGATAGGATTTCTGTTTGAAAAAAGAAAGAAAGAAAACATCAGTCAGTCATTTGTGAATGTGCCCCTGTGGATTCCATTTTGCAACGCCTGGTGAGTTTGAACATCATCACCAATATGGAGTAAATTCATATCCACTTACAGGTGTTTTAATATAGAAGGACAAGAATTTTATCCTTAAAATAATATATACAAGATTTGCTTCCCTTTGCCTCTTGGGAAAAAGCAAAGCTGGTTGGTGATGTATTTGAGAATGTTAGCTTGAATTAAGAAAAACTGGAGAATTACAGAGTGAGATACAAGATAAAAGAGGCACTCCAGACCAATATAAAACTCCAAAGGCCCAAGAATGTGGGTGATGGTACTATGTTCATGGTTAATCTGCAAAATAGAAAAATAAATGGAAAGTATGCTTGCTTCTCTATGTCCTAAAATCATTACTTGGTTTAATATTCTGGAACTCTGCCTTTTACCATTCTGTCAGCATGCTTAAAAAGTTGATTCCTTTGGAATCAGCTCTTCTCTTCTGTAGAAAAACTAAACAAGAAACCTGAGTTGGAAAAAAATCACCTTTTAAATGAAAAATATGCTTTTGTGGAGAGAATTGTTTCTCATAGATTCCATTTGTGTCAGATTGTGGTGATGGGGACTGAGGCTGATGGCACAGTGAAACTTGCATTAGGATATTTGATGGAATGCTGTCTTGTGCTTTAATCACTTTGTCAATATGGACAGAAGAAATAAGAAAGGACAGGATGTCTGAATATCATAAGAGACTTAACTTTTTTTTATTTCACTCTAGATCCAGCCAAGCACAATTTGCATTTATTCACAAGCATCTCCAGTCCATTTTTATAACTCTTTCTGAAAGAGTGCTACTTACATCTGTGTGGTCTCGGAGGCTAATGTTATGATCTTGATGAATGACTGCTAAAGCCTAAATTGGTTCATTTCACTGATTTGGAGTTATAATGACCTGCTGGGAGGAAGAGAAGCAGGATTATATAGCCACCATGTCAACTACTTGGTGGAAGAATAAATTCAGTGAACATTCACTCTCCAAGCTAGTTGGAGAAATTTGGGGGATCCATGGGACAGTACATCTGGGGACATCTTTCAAACTACATGAAATAGATACCACATAGATTCATTTCTAAACAAGAAGCTTAGGCTTGTTTAGGTTTGGGCACAAGCATATCACTATAATGAACCAGGCCATAAAGAATACTACCAGATCCTATTCACAGACTAGGAAGAAATGTGAGAACTGAGCATCTTAAGGTGCCTAATCAGAATGGGTGCAGACATGAGCCTGGGACAACAGTTGATAAAGCAACGTATGCTAGCCTGTCACTGCATGTTAGAGGACTATATCTACTGTAGAAAGGCATGAAAGAATTCTGACATTGGAAATATCTGTCAGGTTAAAGAAACATTTGCATAGAAAGGAAGGAGCTCAATGGAACTTATTGATAAGAGGAAATTATTTAGTCAAATTTCCAGACAGAAGAAGTGATGAGGAGAAACTACCTCATGGACGCACAATGTACAATATAGCTTGTAGGAAGCTATAACTCTTTCCAGATGAGAAAATACAGCAGACTTGTTTCAGGCAAGAGAATTTCTGCTTCAAGGATCACCTCATACTTCAAAATCTGCCAGGTGAGATACGCTGTGCACACTTTAAAGTTCTGAGTGGCTGCACATTGCCAGAAGCTAAGAACCATGAAGTTGGTGACACAAAAGAAAGAGAGTTTATGAAGTCAGATAGGGAAGGGGTGGGGGGAGGGAAATGGGGACCAAGACATGAGAAAGTGTAACAATGTAAGTGAAGTAATGCACCTTCTATCTGGTGAATATAATGTAAGCTTTCTATTAATTACAATAAAAATATATGAAAAAAGAGAAAGAGAGTTTACAAATCCAGAAAGTACTTACATATTTGATGAGCCAGCCAGTAGCCTGAATGCCTGTCATTATTACCAAGGTTCTAGAACATTGTCTGATACAATACTCTCAAGAATAGAGGCATGTGATACAGATACCAGCTCAGAATAAAGTTGGAACACTAAAGTAGATACATTATACATTAGTCAAATATTTATGACTAGAAGTGTGTACTCTAAGAGCTCAGAGATGTAACAAATGTTGCCATTAGTTTATGCATGTGGAAAAAATAATGTAGGAAGAAACTGAACTTATTGTCAATAGAAAAATTATTTGAGAATTAAGTCAACTAAAATTCTTCCAGAGGAAGAGGGCTGTGAATATTTAATAAGAAAATTCATTTGAACATAGAGATAGAGGTGTGTGTGTGTGTGTGTGTGTGTGTGTACATGTGTGTATATGTACACACATGTGTGTGCATACATGTTTATGCAGTGTGGTTGCTATAAAAGTTGTTTGGCTGTAATTGTCATATGTTAATCTATAATTTGTTCATTTTGCCTCAGAAGTTGAATCAACTTTAGAAAACATGAAGTGAAATTGTAATAAAAGCTGCATGTAATTGCTAATATTCAATCAATGAGAACTTTGAGCATATAATCCCATTTATTAAAGTATTTCAGTGCTCTAATATACAAAATGATGTAATGGATATGCTGCATTATGCATCAGCCTTAGAGAGTCTAAGGAAATTGGAGTGGTGAAATAAAGCAGGTTGTGAGGGAAGTTTGAGGTTCTTGCTAAATTGACTAAGCAGATATGTTCTTAATCTGAAGAGTTCTTGGTATATTACTTTACATTTCACAAAAGTTTCTTTTCTCTCATTCATTCTTATTTTATAGCTGATCTCTGTGTCAGTACAGCACATTATAAGAGAAAAAAACACGGTGTTTAAAGCCACGATATTATCTATTCCTACTGAATACAGTGCAGTATATTTTCATTTATCCTAAATATGCTCACTAATGAAATTGAATACTTTTTCTTTTCAAATACAATGGCATCTTTCTAGGAATGGGCTAGAGAAGTGTAGGCACAATAATAGTATCTTCCCTGTGCTAGCAGTATTTTCAACTTTTGACTTTAATAAATAAAAATCAAATAAAATTTTAAGATGTGAGAAAAAGTAAACTTTACTTTTATTTATTTATTTATTTATTTATTATTATTATTATTTTTTTTTTGCCAGACCTGGGCTTGAGCTCAGGGCCTGAGCACTGTCCTTGGACTTTCTCAAGGCTAGAGCTCTACCACTTGAGCCTCAGCACCACTTCCGGCTTTTTTCTATATATGGTACCGAGGAATCGAACCCGGGTCTTCATGCATGCTAGGCAAGCACTTTAACCACTAGGCCAAACTCCCGGCCCTAAACTTTACTTTATATAGCTTATATTTGATAAATATACAAAACCTTTAAATCTGGAAAAGGTACTAGAATTATAAAGAGGGTTTCTCTGGCCAACTAACTATAAGATACTGTTCCTTTTTACTTTTTTTCCCCTTATTTATCTATTATTTGTATGTATGTACTGGACATGAACTTAGAGCCTATTCCCTTCTTTGGCTTTTTTATTCTCGGTTGGCTCATTTGACAATTGAGCTATGCCTCCGCCTCTGGATTTTGTTGTTTAATCAAAGGTAAAATAGTTACATGAATCTGTCTGACAGTTTGTCTGAGGATCATATCATGGGCCTGAATTTCAGCTTCTTTACTACAGAGTATTACTGATGTGAATTACCAGAGCCCAGAAACTTAACTAAAATATTTTTATACCAGTAAAAAAGAATTAGGCAATATGAGGGAATACTTGGGAATATATTTGTTATTGTAATACAACAATTTGACTAGAATAAATTTAAAAAAATAAAAGGAATTCCTCTGTGGAGATATTTCTATTTAAATATATTAAAGTACAAAGGAATATAATCAACCTAAATAGGAAAATCAATGAACATGAAGCAGACGTGTCTATGTTTAGATCAAGATTCAATGCAAAATGGCAATATGTTTCTTGAGTAAAAATAATGTTTCTAAAATGTAAATAAAACCAAAAGGCAAAAATTATGCAGGGCAAGATTAAGGAAGAAAATGAGGAAAACAAGGAGGAAAAGAGTGAGAAATGTCAGTGAAGGTATCAATTAGTACATGAATCAGTGCAGGGGTAGATAAACTGACTAGTGAAATAAGTGGCAGATCCATCAAGATGAACAAACTTGAAACATGATAGAGTTTATACTAAAATCACTGATGTGTAGATCTTAAAACAAATTCTTGGGTAGTTTTCTCCTTAAAAAATGGAAGGTACTTTTCCTTCCATTAAATAGGACTTGCTTCTAAGAGGTCATAGTTATTATCAGCCTTATAAAGTCATTGCAACTGGTCCTTCTTTCTTGGATTTTGGAGAAGTGGCTGCCACGTCGTAAGGATACTCAAACAACTCCCTAGAGAGATTCTTGTGATGAAAAACTGAGGTTTCCTGTGAATTTCCTTTCCCATAATACCAAGGTACATCATATCAAGTTACATAAATCAGGTATTGAGTACATTTCTCTTTTAAACTGTATCACCCCTTCTTCATTTTCTCACATTTTTTCCTCCCAACTCCCTCTGCTCCAAGTTGTAAAGTTCATTTCCAACATAGAGTCTAGTTAGTATGGCTGATGCATAGATTCTTCCTTGTCTCACAATTTCTGTGGCTCCCTCTTCTCCTCCCCAGTTTAGATAAACATATAAACAAAACAAAGTTTATCAAAATAAAATCAGTGGCAACAGGGCTAAAGCAAAGGGGGAACATGAAAGAAAAAAGAACAACATAAAGTACACTAAGAAATAGATAAATTTCAATTGAGAAATACAAATCTCAAAATTTTATCCATCGCATTGAAAGTTAAGAAATTGTAAATGAAAACTAAAATAAGGTAGTAATTAACTATGAAGAGTCCAGGAAGTTGAGATGTTATACAACATTATTAGGGAATAAAGCCAAATACCTTATTATGTTTCTGGGAAGAGTAAAATACATACTCTTTTGGAAATGCTTTGTCAGTATTTTGTGAAAATGAAGGCAGAATGCCCTTTTATTGAATGGCCACTCCATTCTTCCATTCTCTTGGTCTTAAATCTTGGAGCATCTGTAAGTCTTGTGCTTCTCTCACACCACAAATCTGGCCAAGGCTTCACTACCTGAACCTTTACTAATCCAATTCATTTCACTCTCAGCATTTGGCTAAGTGAATAAAATCACCTACTAACTATTCCCCCAATGCTCTGGATAACAACTCCCTTCCCCAGCCATTTTGTAGATCCTTACCATAACAACTGTTGTCTAAGCCAAGGTCTCCTTAATTTAGTGTAAACATCCAATTTCCAACTTCTCACCAACTCTACCCCCAGACCACATACACATCCCTTTCTTTGTTCCTCCTAAAATACATCTTTCTAACTTCCTGTCTACTCCTTCAGATGGGCTAGCCTTAACTCCATGACTTCTAGGAGAATACACTCTCTTGGATGTTTGATAATTTGCTCCAAGGGCTACAATCTAAAAATTCTTGGCACTTACTCAAATGTAGTCCCTATCCTTTAGTCTTGTGTCATTCTTTGAGCTGTGTCTACTTTGCATCATCAAATATATTCTACTACTTGAATCTCTAGATCTGCTTGTAAATATCTGATTATCGCTTTTCTTCCCATCATGGCCACCATGAAGTTACAAGCAGTAAGACATGCACACCAACAATAACTTTGTTCACCTCAGGTCCCATTTGGTGAGAGAAATGTCAGTTTGGGGAATGTTCCCTAGTAACTCTTATAGTATGTTAAATGTCACATGTTACATGTTGCATGTCACATGCAACATAAAAAGTGCAAAACATAACAAATAAATGAATCTTAATTAGAGGCTGAGTACTGGAACAAGGGGTTTGAATATAGAATTTGACATTATGAGATTGGTAAGCTCTTTTTCATTAGGCACATTAAGTATCAATTATAAGATCTGACTTACCAACCTCTCAGGGTTGCAAATAAACTAGACAACTGTAACTGTGGCCTGCTTTGTATTGATAATTTCCTCTTGTCTAGATTTGATGTCAAACATATAATATATTGGATCACATTATTTTAATTTCTACCATGACCTGTGAACATTGCCACTTAAAGTCAGAAACGTGAGCTCATCATTTCAAGGCCACCCAACTGGTTCACAGAAGATAATAGAAGATTTGTTTGACTTAGTTAATGTTTGTTCTATTATAACCAGTACTGTCATCAGCCACTAGAAAAGGATTCAGAAAGATTTGTTCCATAATATAAAATTTTGAGTGAGATATTTTCTCTTATGCCTCTCACAACCATTGGAACATGTTGATTACTGATTTAGTTTCCTTTGTGTAAAAGATCTATTGAGACTTTTCTTTTTGATTTGGTCATAACAAATTGTACATTTCTTGGAACTTATCTATTTTTTTCAGGTCATGTAATATTTGGTATACTATTATTCATTATATACCTGTAGTCTTTAGTTCTGTGTCACTTATTGCAGTTCTTTTTAAAACACTCTGTTTATTCATTATGGTACATCTTTCTTCCCAGAGAGAAAAGTGTGGGATGATTCTGGCTTTATACTCAGAATATCCTTATCCATTCATCAACTTTTGGTATCATTACACATACTGATTACAAATGTTCCTTGAGATCACCAAGGAATATGCCTTCAGCCACAGCAGCAGTATCTTTCCCTGTCAAAAATTCACAACATAGTATAGCTCTCTGAAGGTCATTTTGGTGGTCGAAGAGGTAGAATTCTTGAGAAAATAAAAGGTATGAAGTCAACCAAGCTACTAATTCAATTCTAGACACTTGGGAATTACTATTGTCTCTTCAGCATCTCCAAGTGTTCCAGAAGGGAAAGTGAGACATGGAGAGCAAAGATGCTTTGTGTGCAGCATAGCACTGACTTAAGGAAGGAAGCTACAAAGACCCTGTCTCAGTGCTGTGCTCAAAGAAAATCTGTTTTTTATACCTCCATTAAACACAGAGCTGAGAGGTATAGGCAGCCTTCCTTTAGTTGCTTATGGAAATGAGAAAACTCTAGATATGGACAGAGATGGGGTGGAGTGAGATGGCTATCATATCACACGGCTCAGTCAGGCCTGAAATGTTTCACACAATAGGCTGATGTCATAGCAGCTACTCATCCTTCAGGTAAAACCAGGGCAAGACTTTCTGAATTCCTACCTTAAACCCCAGGCGATTGAAAACAACAAAGCAAAAGGCAAATGGAGATGAGCCAATGTCTCCAGTGTAAGCACACACAAGATCAGCTCTGAATAGGGGGACAGCTGTCAGCAGTCCCTCCTAGGCTGCAAGAAAACACATTCTGGAAAGATCCCACCTGGCTGGGAATGGCTGCCTTTACATGTTGTTTTCCTTCCTCCACCTACCATGGAATGCTTCTGTAACCTATTAAGGACTTCCTATGTAGAATAGGCAAGCCAAAGTTTTCCCGTCCCTCCTTCAACCGTGGAAGCCGGCAACCCTACCAGCTCTGGTCAGGGAAAGGGAGAAAGGAAGCCAGTGATCCCGGCAATGTGTTTTTGGACAGCATGTTGGAAGTGCATGTCTCTCCAGACGGAAATGTAAGGAAGGCTGAGCACTGGTGGATGCAAGAGTTCTGATTCCTTCTTATGATTTCTTGAGGTAGTTCTGACAAGCTTTTGCTGTTTCTTTTAAGAAGTTTGGAACTCCATTCTTGGCTGCCCAGTTAATGAGCCAGGACAAAATTTGGCCACCCGGGTTATGGAAGAAATACATGAAAACTTTGCTTCCATTCTTGCCATCACTCTCAATGGCCAGGCTCTACTTGTAATGCTTCACTCGGATCACACCAGACTTCTCAGGAAACTGAGGCACAGAAGTACTCTGAGCCAGAATCACGTGAATCTTCTGCCCTTCCACCTCCATTTCTCTCTGCTGCCGTATGTAGACATAATCTCTGTTGGACATGGGAAGGGGTACTTGAATTCCCAGTAGCACCACCGTCTTTTCATCACATTCCTGTTCACAGAACTCTTTCATATGCTGGTCCCACTGTTTTCTGTAGTCTAAGTCCATATAGACATCTGCAAGAAGAGCTGGGGGGCAGTCTTCCAGAACACCAAAGACCTTGTACTTATAAAGTCCAGGTCCAACAATCTGTAGATGGCGATGCCCGAGGCCTCCACCAGCAGCTGCCAGTCGGCAGTCATGGGGTTTAAACTCTGGGCCTAGGCGCTGTCCCTGAGCTCTTCAGCTAAAGGCTATCATTCTGCTAACTTTGAGTTTAATTTGTTCTTTTCCACTTTTTGTAAATTGAAAAGTTTCATTATTAAGAGATCTTCCTTTTTAGTTAATGTATGCTTTAATGGTATAAACTTTCCAATTACTGCTATTCATGATGAATCTACAAGTTTTTTGTTGTTGTTGTTGTTTTGTGTTTTTCTTAAACTTATACTAGAATGTTAAAAAAAATCCTTCCTTCATTTCTTCCTTTATTCAAAGAAGGTTTGAGCTTATATTGTATAGTTTCTGTTTGGGAATTCTCTTATTGTGTTTCATTGATATTCATCTCTTGCATCACCCATTGTATTCTGAGGAGGTATTTGGCACCATTTCTTTCTTCCAGATTATTTTAAGTCTTGTTTTTTTTATTTTTCCAGTCTAATATCTTACTTGAAGTATGTTCCTTCTATTCCTGACAAAATCATATACCCTTGATGATGAGTTTTCTATAAATCTCTTAGGTGCATTTGATCTACATTGTTTTTCAATTTAGCTGTTTCCTTATTTATTGTCTAGAATTTCAATTCATTGTTGATAGTAAGGTGTATGTTTCCTAATGTTATTTTACTGTAAATTTCTTCATCCAGAGTCATCGCAGTTTTAAAATTAATTTATATGGCCTAATGTATAATACACATGCACACACACACACACACGAGTAATTTCTTCACCAAAATTAACCTTTTATTGCTATAAAAGGGTTACCATTTTGTACTAAATATTTTGGGGTTTGAAAACTATCTATCTATCTATCTATCTATCTATCTATCTATCTATCTGTATTTGTCAGTACTGGGACTTGAACTCTGGACCCAGGTATTGCCCCTGAGCTCATCGGCTCTAGGCTACCCTACCACCTCTGTAGCCACAGCACCACTTCCAGTTTCCTAGGGATTAATTGGAAATAGAGTCTCAACGGCTTTGTAGTGCCAGGGCTGGCTTTGAACCTCGATCCTCAGATCTCAGCCTTCTGGGTAGCTAGGATTACAGGCGTGAGCTAATATAATCTAATCTAATTTCTAATGAAGTATACCTATCCCTGTCCTTGATTACCATGTGTAGGGAGTATCCTATTGTATCTCTACATTTTATTAGAGATTAGAATTTCCTAAACATATTATCAATACTATTTTCTTTACCCATTCTGCCACTTTTCAACTTTTGCTTAATTACTTTAATTCATTCTGTTTATTTCATTTATATATATAGTGATTATTATTAGTCACAGTCATTCACTCTATACTTCATCAACTGTAACTATTTCATAGAATGCCTAAGAGCTAGGGGAGCTGGCAGACCATTCTGTGCTACTTTGTCTCACTGGAGATTCATTTCAATACTAAATTTGAGGGCTGAGATGATGGAGGCAAGATGAAACTGCTTTCTTACCTGCCCTTTGCAGTGATTTTTGTCCATTTGTATTCATTCTTTTTAATTGGTCTTTTGAGCTCTTGCAGAATTATTTATATTCTTGGGTAATTTATGGATTTGCTTGCTTGTGTAGGAACACTGTAAGATAAAGCCTGGAACCCCTGTATTTCTTATGTGTGACTCATAGTATGATTTATTTAATTTTTAATCAACATTAAAACGTGATAAACTAGCAATCTGCTGGGTTCTGAGAAAGAAAAGTCTATCAACATCACTGTCCTTAAAAGGGACACTGTCCTTGAAACTTTTCCTTCTTATTTTAGTTTCATGCACAAATAGCTGTCTATTATTAGAAGAACTTTAAGGAGATAGAGATTCAATTAGTCATACACATGAAGTCACACAAATTCATTATATTTAAATTACAGAATGATGATAAATGAAAAGTTATATTAATACAACTTTTAAAATATTTGTCTTATTTAACCAATGAATAAACAATTCCTTATCTTTATGTAGATATATAAAATGAGTTACAACTATTTGTTGTTAATGTGCAGTTTTTTTTTCCAGTTGAAAACAGGATCCTCAGCTTTGGGATTTTGTACTTATCAAGAAAGTTTGAGTAGCAGATATCACTATTCCATGCATATTTACTAAAAACTCAGAGGTCAGTGAAGGTAGAAAGCTGTTTTCTAGAAAATTTTCAAGTTTGTAGGGAATAAAAATAGCAATACCATCTCCTGGAGGTTTCTTTCAATTCTTAATCAATTCATATATGCTACATTGTTTTGAAATAAGTTATATAATTAAATGTGCTGAAATACCTTCTTTAAGGAATCCTCATTTCATTCTCTATCTTGGGTAATATTAATCTGACTTTTTGTGCTTTCTGGTCAATCCTACATATTCAGCATTGATGTTATATTTTGCCTAACCAGTGCTGATTTTTCTTTATCACTAACTCTTTGGACTTCCTAGTTTTGTACTAGGAATTTTTGTACTGAGCATAGTTGTCTATTATATATTCAAAAACTAATGTTTCAATTATTGTGTATTCACCAATAATGCAGGACAGACCCAGAAAATCTTGGTAAATAAAGTTCTCAGACTTGAGAAAACCTAAGGAATAACTTTTACTATGTCATGTTTCCATTTCACTTGGATACCAATAAAATTTGGAAACTTCTATGAAAAATGAATAGTTCTGGAAAAAAGTCTACATATTTTAAACAAATGTGCAGTGTTTCAGATAACACTTAGCATTTAGGGTGATTTTGATTGTATGTTCTGGATTGAAATTATGGCTATCTCATGAGCTTTAAGACACTGAGAAGTGATTTAATTTCTTAATTATGCTTAATTAGTTTTGCTCACCTAAACTAGGAACAGTAATGACTACACTCCAGAGCTTTTTAAACATTCAATAAAAGAAGGCAAAGTTAAATAAGTAAAAAAGAAAGATGGAGGGCTAAAGCTCTGTGGATAATGTGGTGTATTTTTTGTCACATACAAGATAATTTCATAAATATGAACTTCAGCAAATACTCATTGAGTGGGAGAGAAGGTAATAAATCTGCATTCTATCACCACATTCATTTTAACCTTCACAAAATAACTGTAATAAAATATTTTCACCAATTTAAGACACAGAAACTAAGGACCAGCCTGAGTGCATTTCTTTCAAAATGACTGAATTAGTGAAATTATTTTACTAATGTAAAGAAAAATTTTGAGCTCACATTTTCTTCTTCAGTAACTAATTATATATTTTCTTCAGTTTAAAAGCAATATTTATGGGCTGGGAGTTTGTGGTAGAGTGCTTGCCTAGCATGCACAAAGACCCAGGTTCAATTCCTCAGTACCACATACATAGAAAAAAGCTGGAAGTGGTGCTGAGGCTCAAGTGGTAGAGCTCTAGCCTTGAGAAAGTCCAAGGACAGTGCTCAGGCCCTGAGTTAAAGCCCAGAAGTGGCAAAAAAAGCAATATTTAATCATAAAACTGGTGTAAACTATCACAGAGCTCTGTTTTCTGACATGACTTATTTTCAAAATCTATGGTTTAACTAAATTGTGATTTCAATAGGAAACAAAACCACATTTATTGTATGTATGCTGCCTCAACTTCCAATTTAATACATCATTCCATTCATATTTGCTTATTTTTTCTTAATTCCCATTCAAATGACTATTAAAAATGAATGAATGTAAAAGTAAATTAAACTAAAATAGAACATAAAGTGTGGAAATAAAAAAAATTGTGTTTTCCTTCAGGAACAGAAGACTTAATGTTGAATAAAGTGTGAGATGCATATAAACTCAGACACCCATATGTTTTGGGGTATGTAAGATGGGGATCTTTCCTAGCTTCGTATGATTGGTGAATACAGGTGTGCAAATTTCCCATAACCTCAGAATGCTGGATCTCTACTTTCTCATCCTAGGTTCACAAATCTTCATTTCTTCACAGTCTGTCTAGTGACAGGAGATGTGGCAAAAGGAAATGCTTTCTCTTCATGCCATTCTTGGCCGTATCTGAAGCAGGGCCTACCCAGAGTTTATTGAGTTACAGCAACTGTTTATTTATTTTTTAATGATATGAACTTAGGATCAGCTTGGAGGTTGCTGGGACATGCCCTATCACATTTAGAATTCTCGACTGCTCATTACCCTTTAGATTCCTGTTCTTCCAGCCACATCTAAATACTGTTGAACTTCCTTTGCAATACTGGAGTTTGAACTTAGGTTCTTGACTACTGTCTAACCAGGTGATCTTGCTGCTCTAACAGTCCTCCAGACTTGAATTTGGTGGCTATTTTCAAGATATGGCCATGCTTATTGCCCTAGTGAACTTTTAGGCATGATCTTCCTATTTTAAGCTAAACTAGGCAATCCCAAATAGGATAGCAGGCATTCACCACCATGTCCAGCTATTTGGCAAGAAAGCAGTCTAGAGATGGATTCTGCCTTGAAAAATGAGGTTGTCAACTTCAGCTTAAAAAAAGATTTACAAGTGTGAGCCACTAGTTATCTCCTGGCACTATTTCTAGAATTAATTTGCAAGCCTAAAAGGAGTTCTTTTTCTGGCCTTGAGACTCTGTTTGTTTGCTATCCTAGTCTTAGCATGAATGTCCACCATCTTCAAACAATAAGAAATTGCAAGCTGTAATTATAATTATTACAATTCAATATAATAATTATAATTATATTATTATTATTATTATTATATTGTAGCCTTCTTTTCCACTTGAATTTTGTTAAGACCCACAACTGTAGACTAGTGGATATTGTAAAAATGAAAATAATTGGTAAGATTATGTGGGCCAAACTTATCAAAAGTATGTATATCACATATACAAAGAGTTACTTGAGATGATAAAATTGGACATACAGTTGATTGAATTAGATATATGTTTGTCATTTTTCTCACTTCTTGAGGTACTGTCCTATTATTTATAATCTATTAAAGGATTTTTGGCAAAGATGTCTGAGCAAGGCAGTTAGTAAATTGAATATTAGCTTGTTTTGTTTTGTTTGGTTTTTGTTTTGCCAGTCCTGAGGCTAGAACCCAGAGACTGAGCCCTGTCCTTGGATTTTCTCAAGACTAGAGCTCTACCACTTGAGCCTCAGCACCACTTCTGGCTTTTGTTTTCTATGTATGTGGTACCGAGGAATCAAACCAAGGTCTTCATGCATGCTAGGCAAGCACTCTACCACAAGGCCAAACTCCCAGCCTAGATCTCAACTTTTTGTAGATTGTGGCAACCATTGTCACCATCAGGGCATGACACTCCTCTATTATCACAAATATTATTTCATATGGCCACATACTATATAAAAATACTTTTTGCCTATATTGTAGTAGTGACTTGAGAATATATTATCTAGTGATATCATATCTATTTTAGTTTTTATAAACATACTTTATGATGCTGGCCAGTGACACATTCACCCAACCACACAATTTCCAAAATGCATTCCTATTGCTGAAAATTTTAATTACATGCTTTCCCTTACCCCTAGCATCTCTCTATTCACTACTCTCTATAGTATATGTTTGTTGCTTTGAGAACACTTTATAGATAGAAATATACCATACTTAGTCCTTTGTTGTTTGCTTATTTTGTTCTGCATAATGCTCATGAGATCTATCTCTACAGATGCTTACATTGGTAGTTCATTCATTTTTCCTTTTTTGAACAGCAAATTCAATCCATTCACTTATTGATAAATACTAGAGTTTGGAATTCATCAAATAAAGTTTCTCTCAACATTTCTTGTCAAGTTTTATTTGAATACAGAGATTTATTTCTATACATAAAATATTAATAGAGTGTTGGCTGAATGGGTATGGTAAATATATGTTTAAATTTATTTTGTAAAGAATGTTGAAATATTTTGTAAAGTTGCTTATCACTTCTTAGCAACAAAGCAATATGCAAAAGAATCAGATTCTTCTTTTTTCACTGCATTTGATCCTCTCAGAATATATGATTTTGTAAGTGTATATATATATATATGTCCATATCCCTGTCATCAACATATACTATGTAATATTGGATATACAGTATATGAGGGTATGTGTGTATCATATCCTTAGAGATATAATTCTTAGAACATATTATTGTTGTTTTTCAGTCAGTCTCTCAATTGAATCTTAATAAAAGGGTTAATATTTTCAGGACATATAATGTATTATAAAATTTTATTTTTTTAATTAAATGTTTTGTTGATTTGAGATCAACTGTTAACAAAATATGTATAAGCAAAATTTGATGCTAGTCTTTATTGTGTTATTCCGGTTTTACTATCAAGTTATTATTTTTACTTTTTGAGATTTGGGCTTTGGGTACTATCTTTTTAGAATTCTCTGAGGAAAGAACAAAAGTTTCAAGGTAAACAAACTGAGAAGCTTTTTTGTAACCAAACTGTATTTCAAGTAAGACTGTCTTGTAGTTCATGGACACATTGTAAAAATGAAATAAAATAAAATAAAAACTAGCCTAGCTTTCAGAAGGAAATAAGGACTGCAATTTCCTTTTTGAAAAATATTTACAATTCACTAGATCTTGAATTAAAATAATATTAGCAGCATTAGTTGTTATAAGGAGTTTTGTTGTGATACATCCAAATATGTACAACCCAAAACTTTACTTCCTGTCTTTCTATTCATATCCTTTCTCTCCTTCTTAAAACAAATAATCTATATTTTTGTCAACTTATTTATCTGGGAACATTTCTGTCAAGTAAGGGACATTAGTTATGTACCCCAGAAGCAATACTTTAAGAATATCACGGCAAGGAGTGATTTGTAGGTATATCCTTGAGTTAATAAGATATGCCTTACGCATACACTAAAGAATAATACTTACATACAGAAGGGTTAAAAAAATCATTTGGTCAATATGGCTGGTGAGTTTTAAGATGGTCTGCTGTGGTAATGGTGCTATTTACTCCCAAACAGAAAGAGTAAAATTGGTTACTGAAGACCTTTATTGTCTGCATGGATTCTGTTCTCAGCTGTCAAAGTCGTATGGAGAAGACACTGGAATGAACAAATGAGCAGAGCCCAAGACTGCCCACCTAAGCCAGCTGGTACTACTCCACTGCTGAGGAACATTCCCTGCCAAAACCAGTCTGTGAAAATTGAAAGAGTGAGTTCAACAAATGTATCCATCAATGTAAGGTAATAAAAATATGAAATCCAGGTAAACATGTCACCCTTAAAAAGGAATTCAATTTCCCACTAACTGCCTCCCAAAGGAATGGAAACCTTTCACTCCCTAATAAGAATAAAATATTGAGGAAGCCCAGAAAACTATTTTAAAAAAAACCAAGCCAAACATGAAGAATCCAAAGAGAAATAGGAAAAAAAATGTTCCCTGAACATCTAAAAATGAAAGATACATTGAATTAGTGTTAAAAATGCAATAGAGAAGTTTAAGTCAACAACAGCCTCTATCTAGCAGAGAATCAGTGAAGCCAAAGATAGAATATTAAAAACATGTAGTAACAGAAAGCAATGATTGAAAAAAAAGAATCTAATGATTTTATGAGATATCCCTGGGTAGGGGGGAATAGAGACAGCGAGAGAGAGACAGAGAGAGACAGACAGAGAGAGAGACACACAGAGAGAGCAGACAGAGACAGAGACAGAGACAGAAACAGAAGGAGAGACAGAGAGAGAGAGAGACAGAGACAGAGAGAGACAGAGACAGAGAGAGACAGAGAGAGACAGAGAAAGAGACAGAGAGAGAGAGTGCATTTTCACAAGAGAAAACAAAAAGAAGGTGAAATACAAGTCAAAACTACACTGGGATTTCTTCTCACCCCAGGCACAAGGGGTGAGAAGAAACAAAACAATAAACAACAAATACTGATGAGGAATAGGGTGGGAAGGAAAGATGACAGAATACATTAATATTCTCAATGTGTTTGGGAGGTTCGATAGAGATTAGATGTTAATCAATAGATATGACTTAGCAAATTGAAGATTTAAATCATATAAGCTGTCTATTCTGACTACCATATTATAGCACTAAAAATTCATCAAAAGGAGAAAGATAGTAAAGTTCACAAGCATGTTTATATTAACATACACATGATGGTTAACAATTCATATATATTAATATACACAAAATAATTTTGAACAACCAATGTGTCAAACAGGGAAATTCTGAAAAAAAATATTCTGAGCCAAAAATGGAAACACAACAAATGAGAACATATGGATAAAACAAAATCACTGTTAAGAGAAATGCTTATATCAGTAAATACTTAAACAGAGGGATATCTGATAAAGCCAAATGTTCAATCTCAAATCATCAGAAAAAGAACAAATTAACCCCAATTATCCATTAAAAAGGAACTAATACATACCAGAGCAGAAATAAATGCAATACAGTTAAAAAATAATAAAAATATGAACAAAATTGAAGAACATATGTTAAAACCTTCAAATTTAATAGGAAACTGGATTTCATAGCATGCTAATAGGTTCCAACAAAATGATAAAATTTATCCACAGAATATTCTGTGGACATTTCTACTTTATTTGAATAAAACATATACATACATTTTACTTTTTTGACATATTAACTTGCTTGTTTTATATTTTTTTTACCATCTTAGAGAACATAAATTGTTATCTTTGGCTTATGATTGACTAATATACAAATTTTTGCTCTTATCATTTCACAAATAAAACTGGAATGTAGAAGACTGAAACTCCTTGCTTTTTGCCTAATTGTAGCCTGCCTTTAAGTTCCATGTGCAATCAAATAGTTATTCACACCTGTCATCTCTTTCAGTTTGTGCCTTGCCTTTTTTTTTTTGTCAGTCTTGGGACTTCAAATAGGGACCAAACACTGTCCATGAGCTTTCTTAAGGGTAGAGCTCTAACACCCAAGTTAGAGCACCACTTCTAGCTTTTTTTGTGTATATGCTACTGAGGAATGTTTTACTTCAAATAGTAAAAATTTACATTCTATATTTTAGTGTATATATATATATATATAGAGAGAGAGAGAGAGAGAGAGGGTGGGAGAGAGACAAACAGACAGACAGACAGACAGCAGAGACAGAGAGGGGGGAGGGTTTTACTATGATTTATACATAAGTGGTTATAATGCACTTTGTTTGGAATTAGCTGCCAGTCTCCATGTTCCATTTTTGAGAAAAATATTCAATCTGCACTCTCCCTGAAGACTTTTGTCCTTCCTTAGTAGTCCATTTATTTGATCATTTCACTTTCTTTGTTCAAATCACTTCAGGAAATATTGTGATATTATTATCTCTATGTATTTTATTAACATCAGGATCAATATTAACCCTGATACATATTAATTAATACACTTTAATATTATATGATGCATATTAGCTGGTTATATTCTGGGAAAGACAGAAGTCTATGTAAGGCACATTATTAAATGACTTACAAGTCAAAGGAGAAATTGCAAGAGGTATTAGACAATACCTCCCATTAAAATTATAATTGAGATGCTCTCATAATTTCAAATACACTTTTAGGTAAATACATAACATCAATATTTTCAATAGAAAGACCATTACATATTTAGCATAAATTCATAAAAATGAGATCTCTAGAATCACAAAAGGAAACATATCTAATGAAGTTGTGAAAACAGCCCAGGTACCCTTTAATGAATACATGGACTAAAAAATAAATGTGGCATACACATGGACACACATTCATGCACACATAGACACACTCATGCATGCACACATACACACACTCATGCATGCATACATGTGCACAACGGAATTTGATGCTACCAAGTGAAAAAAATAAAACCATGTTATTTATATCAAAATAGCCCAATCTGGACCCAGAAAAGTTGGACAAAATGAGTTTCAGGGAACTGAGACAAGATTGCAAGGGTTAGTGGAAGAGGATAAATGAATGAAAAGGAGACAAGGGACAAATATTAAATGATGATATGTGATGTAAAAAAACAGAAGTGGGAAATAGGAACAATTTTAGAGGAAAAGGTTAAATGAGATTCCAGAGAATGACAGAAGGGGTGAGTAACCAAGAATCACTGAGCACTTATAGTGACATGTTGAATTGCAACCTCCTTTTTCAACCTCTTACCATTAAGAGAATTTAAAAACAAAGATGTATTCCATGTAGAGTGGACAAAGAAAATGAGACAGATTAAAACTAAAGGTAGATGAATGAACAGCAGTTTGAATGAAGCAAAAATTCTACATCCTTTGTGTACAAATACCACATCTTGTTGATCCACTCATCAACTGAGGGACATCTAGGTTGGTTCCATATCTTTGCTAAGGTAAATAGTGCTGCAATGAACATTGCTGTGCTAGTGGATTTAGTATGTCCTTGTTTCTGGATGATTGGGTAAATGCCTAGTAGTGGAATTACTGGGTTAAAGGGGAGCTCTGTTTAGTCTTTTGAGGAACTGCCATACTGCTTTCCATAGTGGTTGAACAAGTTTGCACTCCCACCAACAGTGTAGTAGTGATCCCTCCTGGCCACATCCCCTCCAGCATCTGCTGTTATTAGTTTTCTTGATCCTGGCCATTCTAACTGGTGTGAGGTGGAATCTTGGAGTTGCTTTGATTTGCATTTCTTTTATGACCAGAGATGTTGAGCATTTCTTCATGTGTCTATAGGCCATTTTTGTTTCTTCTTCAGAGAAGACTCTTTAAGTCTTTGGCCCATTTTTTAATGGGATGGTTGTTACTTTGGGCTGTCAGAAAGAACGACATCGCCTCATTTGTTAGGGAATGGAAAGACTTAGAAAAAATCATATTAAGTGAAGTAAGCCAGACTCAAAGGAACTTAGGCTCAATGGTTTCCCTCATTTGTCATAATCAGTAGAAACCTTGGGCTCTCCTAGCAGAGACTTGCAACAGAGCAAAACCTTGATACATAAAGCCATATAGTATGACGCTAAATAAAGGACCTCTAGGGTATAGAAACAAAAGCCATATAATGAATGATTGTTGTCCTTATGTACTATGTTATCTCTCATCTCTTTTGCTGTCCCTTGGTTATCTCATATTGTTACAGTATCCCACTTTGTTACCTGATATATAGGATATATTTGTATTTGGTTATTTGAAATTGGATAGGGAAGGGGGAAAACAAGATGAGAGGTGGGAGTGTGGGGGAGGGAATTGGGGATCAAGACATGTGAAAGGGTATCAATGTATGTGAATTAATGCACCTCCTATCTGGCAAATATCATGTAACCCTTCTATTAATTACAATAAAAAATATGAAAAAAATCTACATCCTTCTTTGAGCATTCTAATGTTTCCATTTTCTGACCAGTCACAGGTTCTTGTTTCTAGTGCTATTTCTGACACTTTTTAATTCCCTTCAGTAATTCTACCTGGATTTGAATTACAACATTTCAATCTCAGTAGGCCCAAACCAATCTGTTGTTCTGGCTGATTCACAGAATGTATGCAGAATCTTCCTGTGCACTCCCTTTCCTTCAAAATACAAGAATTCTACTCCTAAATGGACCAGGAATATTTCAATCCTCCCTGAATTACTTCTGACAGGCACACATCCTAGACAATACAGGCCAGTAGATATCATTGATAGGTCCAGTTTTTGACCATTGCTTAATAACTTCCCAGTCACTGCTCAATGGTTTGAATCATTGACCATTTCTTATCTGGTCTTTCTGCTGTTCCTGTAACCCTGGAATTTGTTGTCAACAAGAAGTCAGAGTTGACACTTATCACGTCAGGTGTTTGAAATTCTACAGTGGCTTTCCTTTTTTTTATAAAGAATAAGCCTCAGAAGTTTAGGGATTTTTATGGCCTTAGGATCTATCTTGTCTCAGGTCCACATTTCATCATCAGCCACAGTTTTTATGCCTACTCTAGACCCACTATGTACTTTCACTGCAGTGAGGTGGCCGACAAGCCACTATCCTTTCCCCATGTTCTTCCATCTCTTTTTGCTCCTCCAAAGCAGTCAAAACCCCCATCGCTCTACAGAACCCTTTCTCATGACTTTCAATCCTGTTCAATTTTCCTGAATTTTCTATAATAGACAAGCCTACAATTGTCACATTCTGTCTTCCTTATATTTTTTCACTGCTTAGTGTTCTATTTTATTTTATTTTCTTTCTATATTTTCTCCCTTTTTTGGCAGGATTGAAGGTTCCATCCTTGTTAAGCAGATGCTCTACAATTTGAATCATACATGCAACACTTTTTGCTATCATTACTTTTCAGGTAGGTTCTTCAAGTTTTAGTTTAGGACTTCCTGGACTGTATTCCTCATAGCTATGTTCCCTGAATAGCTAGGAAGACAGGTTTGAATCAACATGTGCAACTTTTTTTGTTGAGATGGGTTTTCCTTTTTGCTGGGCTGATCTTGAACCATGACCTTCCATCTCCTCTTCCAGATTAGCTGGGATTACAAGTGTGAACTGTCATCTCTGATCTGCATTTCATATTTACTTTTGTCCAGATGTCCAGAGTGTGAAGTTCTCACCAAAAGAAATTTAAGTTTATTTGCCCTGGTTGTTCTGAACCCTAATGGGTATACTAGGGACACTGGTTCATTGTCTGAATAAGAGTTTTCAATTCCTGCTAGCCAGTCCAAATAGAAAAATGCCTTCATTGCTTAGATTTTCTGAAATATAAAGTAGTTTGAGGTCAAACACCAGGTTTTAATTCTAAGTATGTCTTAAGAGATTCAGGTATGCCAGACCTAGGTTCCTAAACATTTTATTACAGCTGAACCCAATGAGAAGAGCCATGGAGCTGAACTGAAGATAAACTCCTGTTATCAGAAGAGCACAGATGTGTCTAAAGCCTTTTTATTTCCTTCATAAAAGCTATTCTTTGATTCTAATAAAATCTGTGGCTAATCGTTTTATTTTCTTGATAAAATGACAATAATATGAATCATGAGATGCTAGCAGGTTGAATGATCTCTGGTGGGGTTATTAAGAACCAAAATGGAGCTGGGTTCCAGTGGCTCGTCTGTGTGTGTAATTCTGGCTACTTGAGAGGCTGAGATCTGATGATCATATTTCAAAGCCAGCCTAGGGAGGAAAGTCTGCAATACTCAATTTTCAGTTAGCTAGCCAAATGCTCAAAGTGGACTCAAGTTGTAGAGTTTCAGCCTTAGGGGAAATGGCTAAGAGATAGCACCCAGTCACTGAATACAAGCTCCAGTACATATCTACACATGCATGCACGCATGCACGTGTGTGTGCACACATATACATATATACATGTGTGAGAAGTAAAAATACCACCATTACCACCACCAAAATCAAAAAATTACCCCAAAATTTCTAAGTCAGTGAAAGTCTCTCAGAATCACCTGTATATTTCTCTGTAGGAATCTCAGCTCTTCTAACAGAAGGAAATAGCCTCCTAAGCTCCCTGTCATGACATCAATTAGAAGTATATGAAGGAGGAGAGAACAGTCTTTTTATTCCATAGGACTGGACTTCCTTCTACCTCTTTACCTATGAGAGTAAGCAAATAACACAGATGCCAGGATTCATTGACTCCTTTTATTAGTAATTTGTCAATGTTGACTACATTGAACAAGCTGAGAACTTGAAGTTAAGGGATGCAAGTTTTAATCTCACCTTCCAAATTTCCTTCTGTGCAATGTTTACTTGAAAATTTTATTGGGGGTACTGACATCAAACATTGTCGGTATGGACCTTCAACAGTCAAGAATTACAATGAGAGGACTGGGAGTTTGGCCTAGTGGTAGAGTGCTTGCCTAGCATGCACGAGGACCCAGGTTCGATTCCTCGGTACCACATACATAGAAAAAAGCCGGAAGTGGTGCTGAGGCTCAAGTGGTAGAGTGCTAGCCTTGAGAAAGTCCAAGGACAGTGCTCAGGCCCTGAGCCCAAGCCCAGGACCGGCACCCCCCCACAACAAAAAAGGATTACAATGAGAGGAAGGATAGTTGTAGGGCACGTCCCATCAGGGAAATGGAAACCTATGCTGTAAAAGGAGGCCTAGCTTGTGGCCCAGTGTTCATTCCCTGGTCTTGGGACCGCACCTGGCTGAAATGGTGCCTTCCGCCTGGTTGGAAGGCATGGCTGTGTTTTGTAAGGCCACCTCTGGGATCAAACCCTTCTCCCTCTCAGACAGCACATGCATCCTACTTCTTCAATGAGAGTACCTCCCCCGCCCTGCCCACCTATGTGCTGATAGGCTCCTGCACCCTAGATTAGCTGAATGTACTTCCTCAATAAATGAGTTCCTTTCAGACACATCAGGGAGACTGGTCAAGGCAGGAACTCAGAACACGCCCTGACCAGAACGAGCCAAGAAAGGAGGGCTGGATGTGGTTGGTCAGTTGGCCCTCTCCTTTCTTGGCTCGTTCTGGTCAGGGCGTGTTCTCCCTATCCCTCCTGTGGGTCGGGAGGGACCCAGGACTAAAAACCCCGACAGATAGTGAGTTAGAAGCCATGCTATGAGCATCAGGATACTGATTCTTAATACATTCTGGTGGTTACAAACCACAATTTCAAGCACTCCAGTAAATTCTACCTAAACTCTCAAGTTAGAGATTTATACAGTGTAAAATATACAGAAATCAGAGGTGAATAAAATTTCTGAAAGGTATAACTTTTCCTATAACCAGGCAATAATTTTCAACCATTATCACATTATTAGCATGCTAAAATTTTATATCTAAATCTAAATGTAGACTTCATTTTGAATATTGTCTGGGGCCAAGCTAAGATTTAAATAAGAATTTTATTTACAGCACACAAAGCAGCCATTAGCTAATCTTGCCCTAAATTGCAGGTTTTTCTGATTCTACACAAAGTTTGAGGAAAGATTTTCTTTTCAAAAATATTTTCATTATTGGGGCTGGGAGTTTGGCCTAGTGGTAGAGAGCTTGCCTAGTATGCATGAAGACCCAGGTTCAATTCCTCGGTACCACATACATACAAAAAAGCTGGAAGTGGTACTGTGGCTTAAGTGGTAGATCTCTAGCCTTGAGAAAGCCCAAGAACAGTGCCCAGACCTTTTGGTCAAGGCCCAGGATAGGAAAAAAACATATTTTCATTATCTTTAAGTAGCTATTCAATGGAGTTACCATTCATAGAAGAAACTTATGGATACAATGCATCTTGATCAAAGTGTCCCCTCTCAACATTATCACCCACCTCTCCCAACCTCTTCCCTTCCTGGCTTATCTTAATTTTAGGCTATGTATTGAATTTTTTGACATTTCACAAAGCAGTTCATGTATAGAGTGCATATTGACCTTTTGCATCCTCCACCTACTTTTCTTATAATTCACTATTCTGTGGTCTATACAATGAATTCTTTTTTTTCTTTGCCAGTCCTTCGGTTTTCTTAAGGCTAGCTCTCTACCACTTGAGCCACAGCACCAATTCTGGCTTTTTCTATGTAGATGATTCCAAGTAACTAAACCCAGTATTCCTCTACCTCTCTACTCTTGGTTCTGCCCTTTTCTAGAAGCCAAGGTTTTGGCTCAACAAATGTTTGATTATCTGCAATATAACACTATAATAGTTACCCAGGTGCTAAGTTGACTTGACTGGTCTGTATACAGACCATAATCGCATAATTCTTTTGGGAATAATGTATGAATTATCACATTTGATAATATCTAATTAGCATGATTAAATTTACATTCTTTTGGCATATTGCAAGATGTAATTGTGAAAATTGGTGCCTTTGCTTGCTTTCAACATGGTTTGACACATTCAGAAGCAGGATATGGAGAATTGAATGTCCCATCTGTCAAGTAACTGTCATAAGGAGATATATGTAAAATAAGAATAATATTCTTTAAACGATTCAACAATATTGTCAGTAGTTTTGAACATGATTTTTTATGAAGTAACATGTGGTACATCAATTAATGCCACACCATGGGGCAGAGATAGCATTTCAAACAAACACTCTTCTCTCACTTAATGTGTAGACTAGGAAGAAGAACAGCAAGGAAGCACAAAATCAAATATGCAGAGGCAGATTTAAAACAATTTTTAAAAGTTTTTGACAAGTTTTTCTAACAGGAAGTTCTGATTATAATAGATGGGCCCAGCCTTTCATACCCATTCATATAAAGAATAGTTTACATGGAGTATATTGTGTCTTCCTGAGGGACTTCATAATTATTTCACAGAATAAAATATAAAAAGATAAAATCATGGCAATATTTTAGAGATGATGTAGGTATGTATCAACTAATTTTATGTCAACCTCCACAGTGGTGAGTTCATGTTCAGCCTGGCCAATAGAGCACTGTTTGACGACAAGAGCTCTTCTCTATTCTGAGAATCCCCCATAATCAATAAACTTTGATGAAATTTTCAGCTGATTTGTATAAAATGGGGAGAGATATCTCCAACAAGAAGGTCCACCTCACTGGATGTCTAGATTGAGTAACTGGCCCTTTGTTGTTTTTATTACAAATGTCAATAAAATGAGGTTGAGATGTTGTGGCTTGGAAATCTCATCATTAAAATCCCATGTTGAATGAAATGTCATGAAACACTGCAAAGATGCTTCATCTTACAGCATCCTTGTTCCTGTTAGAAGAGGGAAGGTTTTTGAATTCATGATGAAATGGGTAGAAAAAGGGACAAACAAGCAAAGGGGAAAAAGAAAGAAAGGTGGACGAGTCAAAGAAAGAATGGAAAGAAATCATGTGAGGTGGAGGCTTTGGGAGATGAGCTCTGATGTTGGTGACAGCTAGAGATTATATAAGGAGGGAGATGATTTCTATAGGCTGACATGGTGATGAAAAAATGAGGGGCATAATATGGGAAGAAGCTAGTTTGAATAGGGGGAAACAATGTGAAAGTAGGGTCTCAGTGACAATACTGAGGATGAAACAGTCTTAAAGGGTTTGGTGGTGGTGATTTTATGTTTGAATGTTTATTCTGACTTTCTTGTGTTTATGAGAACAAATTATACTTAGTGCTTATGTAGGAATTTGAATGGTTTTTGGTGAAAGAAGTTTCTTGACAGAAGTATTGCCAATATAAGGGTAGCCATCATCTCATAAGAAGTTATCTTATTTAGGATACGTCTTGTAATAGACTTGTTTTTCTATGTGGTAGAGGCATGGTTCAAGAATTATTTTGCTGACCATTTTCTGCTTTGGCCAGGTGTCTTTTTAGCTTTGTTTCTCAGATAAACTTTTAACCCTTTTACGTCTTATAAATCACACAAATTTGTGAATCTAAATTCTTTTTATTACTTTTTATTCCTTATTATTTTTATTGTGAGGATGATATACAGAGAAGTTACAGTTACATTCATCTGATATATTACTTCTGGAACATAGTTACTCCTTCCATGTTTTTCTCCCACTTGTGAACCTAAATTCTGATCCCTCAGAACAAAGATCAGTAATGAGTTATAGATAAAACCTGGGTGAACTGCCCATTCAGCATACCTGCTTACTTGATTTTCTGTCAACAGCATTCCCTTCTGCACAAATAAAATTTTGCCCTGCTGAGTTGCTTTTGAGTTGATATGTACCATCCTATATGACACACCAGCCACCAGCATCCTGAGGAAATTCCAAAACTCATGAAAATGACCTAATTATGCAGAGAAATTCTCACTCAACTTACAAAGTTTGGGGGATGCATATTCATGTACATTTGAATTAGTCATGTATCATGAATCAACTAAATGATCCAAGAAGCACTCATAGGATTTGACAATATTGACAATAAAACTAGTTTTTGAATTAGCTTTAAGGAAATGAAAATTGTCCTCTTTATATTGTTTAAGGCTTTTAATAATGAAAGGCAGTAATTCATTTTGTGTTTTATTATTTAATGTTAGTGTTACACTTGCTACCATGAAATTATAATTTGATCATTTTTCATATATACATTAATTTTCTTGATGGTTCTGATGCTTTTACCTCAAATCTTTATTTCTACATCAATTTTCATTTTATTAAATTATAATGATACATGTCTTCTGCTTCTCTAATATAGATGAAACAAGTCACAATATGAATAAATTAAGTGGTTGAAATGGTGGGAGCTCATTTCAACATGAAATCATTTAAATATCCCATGATTTGTAGCCATTATGAGGAATCACTTGCAATTTACAATTGAATATAAAATAATTGTGTGTTATTTCAAAAACAGAAAAAATCATAATGATGCAATTAATATACAGTATTTATTTATTTTAAGGATTTCACTTGGAGAAATGGATGAACTGCTGATAGCCTAGTTGTTTCTCAATATGTCAGAGGAATTTTAATGATCTATTAAATGGGAACTTTTTATACCAGTCAAGTTAAATATGCTGCACTTATACAATTAAGCAAAATGCATTAATCAAATTTAATTATGTTTTTACTCATTTGATATATGATTATACAATTGGATGATTATTTCTGATTTGGAAAGGGCTAGAAATAGTTGAGAAAATACATCTCTTTTTCTATTCAAAGTTAATATGCACCTTGTAATGGAAAAATTTCAAAGCTGTAAGAGTTCCTGGGAAAACAAATAGGGTAATGACCTAATAATAGCATTATCTCAAATCTAGAAACTACTTTGTGTGTCGGGAACCATGCTAAGTGATAAATGAAGGTTTTTATCTAATCAAATTCTCCCAACATTTCTATTAGGATAGGGGTATTTTCATTTCTACCAGTGAGAAAATCAGCATTCAGCTTAGATTACTATTGCTAAAACATTTCACAAACTAAGCTTAATTTGAGGCAGTATAATGACAAACAAAGAAAGCTTTCTGTAAAATGGAAATATCTAAACTTTTTCTTGATTCATATCTCTGTTATCTTATTTTAAACTAGGAAGCTTTCTTTTGATTGGCTGGTCTCTAATATTTAGTATTTTTACTAGCCACCTTGCTTTTAAATATTTTTACTTTATCTTACATACAATGACCTCCTATGTAAGGGATGGGCAACTTTTTATTGTTATTATACAGGTGATGTACAGAGAGATTACAATTACATAAGGTAATGTGTATATATTTTTTGAAGTATCACTGTTCCCTCATTTTCTCCCAGTTTTTTTCCCTCCCATTTCCCCCAAATGTGTATAGTTCATTCTGAACATAGTGTCTAGTGAGTATCACTGCTGCATTTGTTCACCTTTTGTCCCAGATTTTGGTGCTCCCCTTACCCTTCCCAAACAGATAAATTTACATTCGAGACAAAGGGCACAGCAAACAAAAGCAGTGACAAAGGAGAAGAAAACAAAAGTCATACTGCTCAAATCTGTTCCTCAGGGGGTTATCTCAGCCAATGTCATTCTTCTTGCTCTTAACTCCTTGTCTAGACAGAATCCTGCTTTCTTAAACCTCAAGGAAACATTAACAGGGAATTTGTTCTATATTTCAAATATCTTCTCAAATTGTACTCATTTGGCAGCTGTTTCTGAGGCTACCAGACACTTAAATGTACTCTTCAAAAGTCAACCGATAATTTCCTCCTCAGCATTCCACTGGAGCTTGTTTTGCACATTTTGGTGTTGCTACAATTGTCTGTTCTTATCTTCTTGACAACAAGAAAGGAACGCCGTTTCATTCCTAGTTATAGTATAAACACACAGCACAGACTGGCTTGTTATAAAACATAGGAATCTGCACATTCTGGATGATTTCTGAATCATCAAATCCATTTGAGTTGTGGGTGGAAAAAATCTGCAAAGCTAGGGGCCAGACTGACTCAGCTTTGAGAAGTGAATGAAATATTCAAGTCCATGAAGATGGAAGACCATGATCAAATAGGTGGGGTGACATTTATTCTTCCAAGCACTTGTGAGTTTCTGACTGTCACTTTCTCCTGGTTCAATGTCCAACAAGTCTAATCCAAGAAACTACTAGCTGGAAATGTTGCTTGGTAGTTCTGGGAAGGAGCCTCCTGCCACCGAGGTAGGATTAGTACCTGGGCTCTCTTCCATCCCAGATTGGATTATTTAAGATTCTTCTCAGGTGTTCAGTGAATCTCCACCACTGAGTACACACTTCCTCAAGTTTTCCTTCCTTTCTTGCTTACTTTCCCCATACAGGGAAATTTCCATCTCATAACATTACAGCAGGTCACTAATACAATTCTCTCAAGATCCCCAGAGGCTAGCTCACTTACATGTTTTCTTGATAGCCATTTAGTGAACTGCTTGTTAACATTGTTAAAGTGAACATGGGAAAATGGCTGCTGTTTAATAAAAGCAATCTAAGTAGTTAATTTAGAGTAGCCATTAACCAGCTTTGCAAATGTTGCCAAGTCAGTTTCCTTACAAGGTTTAGTTCCCACATGTAAATGTTGGAGACTATTGGGTGTTTAAGTGGAGTGTTTATAAAATACACACATCCCTACCTGTAGTAAATGTTTAAAACTGATTGCTGAGAAGTGCTGCCTGTCATTTCTTTTGAGAATTAGATGACAGCATTTCTTGTGAACATCTTGTAGGGAGACTGAATTTTTGAACATGTATGGGTGTTGACATCTAGTCCTTCAGTGACAGATTTAGTGTTATTATCAACTCAAATTTCCATTTGTTGTCTCTGAGCAGAAAAACCTAGTCCCTAACCAGGAAGCCTAGGTTTTGTCTTTGTTCTGTGCCAATCCAGGGACTTGAACTCAGAGAAGAGGCACTTTCTTTGAGCTTTCTTGCTCAAGGCTATCACCTGAGCCACATCTCTAATTTCCAATGACTTTGGTGCTTAATTGGAGATGGGTCTCCTGGACTTTCCTATCTGGGTTGCTTTTGAAATGCAATACTCAGCCTCTTGAATAGCAAGGATTCATGGAGAGAGGCACCTGTGCCTTGCAGGAAATCTCTTAATACATCAAGAAAACTCAGCCAAGAGAAAATCAGTAGGCATTTCCTCCATACTCAGCAACTGAGAGGAAGTTGGAGAAAATCACATGTATAAGGAACACTTTCACCACTCTGTCAGTGATAATTTTAGATTTTTTTATTTTTTTCTATGATTGCTCTAGGCTTTATTCTCATTTATGAAGAATAGGTCACTTATTCCCAAATATTTTCCAAGCACTTCTGTCAGGTATTACTATCATCATAAGAAATTTATGAATGATACAAACCAAGATCTTACTTGGTAGATACAATGTTTATAACTCATTACTGAATGTAATTAGAGAATGTAAGCTTCCAAATTTTAAAGAGATTAAACAATACTAGAAAATGTGTAATATGATGGTGACAATTGTTTTGACTTGAGCAAAGAGGAAAGGCCTCGGTGTAAAAGAAAAATTGTTCCCGAATTTTCCATGCCTACGATGCAGGTTTATCTTCAAGAACTACCAGTTGGTCCTGGCCTTGGCTTTTGCGGTTGAGGAGATCAGTGAGAACTCTGATGTTTTACAAAACCCGACTCTAGGATTTCATATCTATAGTGTTGACTTCAGAAATTGGTCCTTCTATGAGATTCCTTTCATTTGGCTCTCCGGGCAACACAAATTCCCCAACTACACCTGCATGCACGAAAGCAAGTCTGTAAAGTACTCACAGAAACATCAGGAATCACATCTGCCTAGATGGGGACTCTGCTAGAACTCTACAGGTTTCCACAGGTGAGAGTGGGATAGATTGGGGGATGTGAAAACATGTCTACTTTGGTGTGAAGAAAAAAGAGATAATACTTTTTGAGCCAATAAAATTTTGTGATACCAAAAAAAAAGAAGAAAGTGTTATTTTAGTAGAAGGAAATGAGCAAGTGTGAGGTACAAACAGATAACAATCCTAGGTGGTCAATGTATGAGGATGAAGGTCTGCTACGTGTTTAAGACATTAGGTATTTTGTCTATGTACTGACACTTACATGGATACGAATTTTAAAAAATACAAAAGTAACGTAGAAACGGATGGGGGATATGATAAGTAAAACTAATGTTTGGGGATACAGGAGGAGAGTACATTTTCAACTTAAAGAGAAACACTTATGGAAACCTTCATGTAGAAGAGGTCTGAAGACTCAAAGGTAATGTGCAATTTAGCGGGAGCCAGGTTAGGGAAGGGGTGTTACTATACATGCTTCAGTTTCTAAGCTCAAAGAAGTGTAGGACAGTGGTGGTGATCATTGATTCAATTTGTCTGAAGTGTAGGATAAAAGAATGATCAAAACCCCATAACATTTCTACCTCTATTACTATACTGTGAAATATCTGCATGACAAATTATTTATCTTTGTAGCAAAGGCTGCTGCAGAACTCTAGAAGGTACATAGTTCTTAGTTGTGTAAAACAAAGGCTGTTTCATGAATAAATGAGTTCACAGTGTAGGGCTAGAGATCTGGCTCTAGAATCCATTGCCTTTCACTTGAGTGACCCAAGTAAATTGCATTAACTTCTCAGTGTGTCAGATTCTTTTACATAAAAGAGTAGTCATGAACAAATGCCTGCCATTTTCGAAGGACAAATCACTCAAGTGTGTGAAAGTAAAAGCAAAATATTTTCTAGGTCGTGGAAGCTATAAAAAATTCTTCCTGCATACTGTGAGTATGCTTTTTGGATAAAGGAACAGATCTGATATGACTCCATCTTTGTCTGGAAGATCCCTCTTAAAGGAATGATAGAACAACAGGAGTATTTAGCATAAAATATTTTCTACAGAAGAGGCAAGTGATATTGTAAACAAGTGATATTTTTGATCATAAAACATTATCAACAGAAGAAACACTAAGCTCAGTGTATAAGCATGTTCTGGTATGTAGGGCAATATATAAATATAAATACATATATCTATGTGTATGTGTGATTGTCTCTGTCTGTACATTTATTCACGTGCATCAATTTCATGGATACCTATACCTGCAGATTCATTTATTTGACTAGCTCTATGCTTCACTCTAAATCTGCACATTTGTGTTCAATGCATTTTCCTTTCATTTTTTATTGTACTAGCAGAAGGTCAAAACTAACTAAAGTGATAGTGTCTTGGGTGTGCATAATTTTTATATTATTAATAGAACTGAGGTTTTATTAAATCAAAAAATGGTGGAGTGGAGAATTCTTTGTAAGTATTCCAACCCACAGAGTACATATGGTAATTGTCCCCTTGAAGAAAAGAGAGCGTCTCATTAAAATGAGTTTATTGGCAATGGCCAATACTTTTGACAGATTCTATGGGTCATGAGTTTTGAAAAGGATGTACCATTGGACAGTTGAGATTGGAGAGTCAGAAATCAGGAAACCCAATGAGCAACCCAATGATCATTTGTGTGAGGTAGATGAAAGCTGCAGAATCATACTCAGTGAAAACCACCTGTGAGCTAGGGAGTTAAAATGTTAAATGTTAATGGAGGCTGTTGACCTGACTGGGACAGAATTCTTGACATAAGCATCTGGGCATCTGCATAAGATTTCCAGGTGACACTTGGGCCTGCAGTTTAATGGTGGCAACTGTAGACATTCTACTAGTTAACGTTTACCATTTTATCAATTTGTTTTGATTTTCTCTTGTGAATTTTTGAAATCATGGTAATCATAATTGAGCTACAATTTCCTGCACTTTGAAATCATTTTGGTGTTTACTTGTCTCCTGTCTTTCATCAAATAACTTGTTTCAGCTAGGTTGAGCCTCTGAAATGTTCTTAGGGCTCCAAAATGCAGGAAGTTGCATTTTTTTTCTATATAACACCTGGGCATAATTTATGTTAAAAATAAAAAAAGAAAGGAGAAAAGAGGGAAAAACAATTCTGGCAAAAAAAAAAGTATCACAGAAGTTGAACTATTTAACCTAGGCTTGATTACAGAGAATCATGGACCACACAAGAGCCACAATATTTGAAATCAATCCTTCCTCACCACTGGGTGCTGGTGGCTCACCCATATAATCTTACCCACTAGGAGCCTGAGACATGAGTATATGGTATTCTGATCAATGTAGTGGACAAAAAAATGAGTAAGTTAAATTGTAACACCCTGGTACAACCATTTGAAGATAAGTATAAATGAATGAATGAATGAATGAATGAATGAATGTAAACAGAGACATATTTGCTTACTGGATGTGTGCTCTACATCAGTTTTTCCCTAGGGCAGTTCAGAGGAAATGAAAGAGATCTTTGATAGCAGTTATATGAAGTAACTATAGTAGCACAGTTTGGCCTGCTTGTGTGGAGAATTGTGTGGATTTTGTGAACTTTATAAATTTTTTCACCCAATTCACCTGTAGTATATCTCATGGAAAGTGATGTATATCTCATGGAAAGTGAGTGCCGTGCACATCCATATTGCTGTGCAGAGTCATCTTTTCAGTGGTTGTCATACATTGTACAGGTCTTTCACAGAGCACTTCGTGTAAGCAAAAGATCCTGTCATCCACTTTAGATGCAACTAGAACCAACAGCTAAATATAAATATCATAAGTACATAAAAATGACTATGATGTATGGAGGCTACAATTTTAAGCATATATTGGCTCAGAAATAAAATGTAAACTGTAATTGTAGCTCCAGGAAATAATAGCATTAACTAAACATGTACAAATTTTTGGCATACAACTACTGCAATGATCAAAGGAAATTTCACATGATGAAGTCATTTTTATCAAAGAGGGTTTTTTAGGTAAAAATTGCTATTATAAATCAATCTTATCAACATAAATAAAATGATAAAAAGAAAACTAAGACAATTTAAAAGTAAGGATTAGTAAAGTAAGGATACAGAAAAGTGGAAGTGAAAGCGTTAAAATGAATAATAAAAAATAAACAACCTATTAGCCCTCTGAAGTGGTATATTCCTGTAATCACAGCCATCTCAGAGGCTAATACAGAAATATCAAGGCTGGCCGTAGTTTCAGACTATGGCCTTCTCTAACAATAAACTGCTTCAGAAAAAAAAGTAACAGAAACTCTCATAATAGAATTTTTGAAAAGATAGAAATAATCAATTTATAAATAAAAAGGGTAAATGGCAATCAAAACAAACAGGTACACTCCCCATGGTTACATCTGCCTAAATAATTTGTAAATCTAGACAATACAAATATCTCTTGGGGAAAAACATCCTAAAGTTCTAATATCTGTCATAGAGATAATAAACACTAATGCAAAACAGTCCCCTACACATTAATCAGTCAGGGCATTATACTACGTGGGGTTATCCCACAATGAGAAAGATTATATGATTCAGTGGGTCCCCAATTGTACTGACATGCTCTTTTTCACCTACAAAAATAGAGAAACACCAACACTTGAAAGTATAGTCTGCAGTGACATTGTGACCAAACTCAAATATTGTAGACTGTTACACTGAATCAAACAACATACAAACTATTTTTACAGTCTACTATTTTTAATGAAGTAATGTACCCACTACCTGACAAATACAACTGTAACCCATCTATACATTACCAATGATAAAACAGAGCAAAATAATAATAATAATAATAAACTCTACAAAAAATAATAAAAGTTAAAATGTTCACTTATCTGTTGAATTAAAAAAAAGAAAAAACAACTCTCTTAATGAAATTATTTTATAAGTAGTTATCTACAGAACAATAGATGGACAAGAGTAACTGGGCAGGGATGATTCACAACAATATAAACTGTGTGAGAGAGAAGATAACCAAACCTCCTAATCCCAGCACATTTATTTACAGGTAGGGACTTGATTTGCCAAGACTCCCTAAAAGGAAAAATCCTTTGAAGAGACCGAAGCAGAGTGCTATACAGAGAAGAGGGTTTGAAATGGTGCTTTTGTTATAAGCAAAGGGAGATTAAATAGAGCCAGCAATATTCAGAAGTTAGGAAGAAAACAAGGTTTTGTCTCCACATCTTAGAGAGAACTTGATCCTGACAATATCTTAATTGTGGATATGAGGCTCTAAAATTGAGACATACAGATATTTTGAGATCTATAGTTTACGATATTAACAAATTACCCCACTCTTGTCAGGAAAGATGTAAACAGTGACATCAATCAAAACAATAATTACAATACCATTCTTGAAATAACTTTGTCCCCAAAGGGTACTCACTGCTTGGATCTTTGTTCACAAGGGCTTTTCAGCTTTTCTTCCTGGCACTGTGGGCCCCATTCCTTTCTTACATCTGAGTGGTTTTTTTTTTTTTTTTTTTTTTTTTGAGAGTGGTGGTGGTTTACCAGTCCTGGGGCTTGCACGCTGGTCCTTGGTAGTATCCCTGAGCTTCATGTGCTCAAGGTTAACACTCTCTACCACATGAGCCACAGTCCCACTCCCAGCTTTTCTTGGAAGTTTTTTTGAAGATGAGAGTCTCCTGCACTTTCCTGATAGGGCTGGCTTTGAACCAAGATCTTCAGATCTCAGCCTCCTGAGTAGCTAGGATTATAGGCATGAGTCACTGGTGCCCATCTCTAGCTTGTTTTTATAATGTCTTATTTAAGGAGTTCTATTTTATATCACATTACTAGAAATCTGATTTATGCTTGTAAATTTACCTTAAAAACTGCTACTTATACTTTATCAGTAGCAATATTCACAAATATTTAACAGTTGATGTAAAAAAAGTATTATTAGAGTGCTTGGCATAAAAACAAAGTATCTGAGATAACTTCAATACAGTTTGCAAGAGTTTATCACTACACACATTTTCAGAAAGATCCAATGCCTTTGAATTAATGTTTCAAAAATAGAAAAATATGAAATGAGATGCCTAGCAGTTTCAAAGTGATAAAAATTATGCATTGAAAATTGTCAATGGCAGAATACTGAGTTGATAACATAGTTGCTGACATTTTAAGATTAACCTAAGTATTTTATAATGAAATAATTTTGTCTCCAAATTCAAAGTGAACACAAAGTTTTAAAAAAATGCCAGAGAAGAGAAAGTAAACCTGGCTCCTCTTCTTTTCAACTCTGAAGAAAATGCAGAGTAAAAATTAAAATTAAACAGGACAACATACTGGTTTTGAAGCCATAAATACTTACAGAACTATGACTTAATTGGGAAGTCAAACAGTGTATGGAATTTGGGACCTAAAACTCAAGAGGCAGGACCTAAGGATAATCAATGAAGAACTTGATTAGAAATGTGTGCCTTTCTGCTTTTTCTCCCTAAGTGAGATGTAGTTCAAACCAACACAAAACATCTTTTACCTTGCCTAGATAATCATTTGTCCAAGTAACCAGGCTAAAACACTAAAGACACTAAAACATTAGTCCTGGCAAAGGCGTTTGGTAAAAAGACTTATTTGATCCTAGAAATACCTGCAAATGAAAACAAAAATATTCACCTTGAAGACGGAAACTTGTCTCTAAAGAACCATCTTATATTTGAAGGATTTTTCAAGAAAAATAAATACTTATGTTCCAGCAACCCAAAGTTAGTAAACACTGGGATAATATTTGACTACCCTAGAACAAGAATATTTATCTAAAAGAATGTTTAAAGGAATGCTTAAATGTTTATTTTCCCTAGACTTAGAATGGTAGATGTATGTCTTTTCAGATATTCTTCATCCTAGTTTGAATATGTACTGTTCTTGCTTTGCTTTGCTTTATTAATAAGGTTCACTGTTCTTTTTCCTCAATGTGTTTTGAAAGTCACTTTTGCAATATCATAAACATGGTTACCTAGTTGAGATCCTCTCTCTTGGGCCATCTTCTTGGTGTACTCCAGTCCCAGTGCCAGTAGAAATTTGTTTATCTTTTCTCAGGCATTAAACTGTTAAATTCTAAACAAATAACTCTATTGTTTTTATGTCTCTCCTTCAAAAGGCATTAATTCTTTTAAAGCTATATTTCTTTTCTTCTTTTTTTGTAAGGTCTAAGAGTGAAAGTTGAACTAAGTACCAGTTGGAATTGCTCATTGGATGGCACTCTTCCTGCTGAGTCAAAGTATTAGAGCTACATTTAGTAATATATAGTATACTTCTTATTTATTTTATATCACCATCATCATTTTTGTTTTGTTGCTAGTGGGGCTTGAACTCTGGGCCTGACTGATGTCTCTGAGCTTTTCAGATCAAGATTATTGCTCTACTCCTTGAGCAACAGCACCAGTTCCAGTTTTCTGGTGGTTAATTGGAAATAAGAGTCTCATGGAATTTTGTGCCCAGGCTGGCTTTGAACCACAATCCTCAGATCTCAGCCTCCTGATTAGCTAGGATTATAGGGCATGAGCCACTGGTGTCCAGCTCTGTGTATTTCTTATTTAAAAACTAGTATTCTAATAAGAAGGTAAAATGAGGTCTGTTAGGTGGCTGGATGTCAGTGGATAGGGAGAGAGAGAAGGGAAGGAGGATGAGTTTTATTTACACATTTAACAATAGAAAAGTGAAACCTGTTGAAACTGATTTAGAAGGAGAATGAGAGGAAGTGTAAGTGATAGATGTGGTGAGTTTGATGGAGGTACATTGTACATCACAATGAAGCCCTCCCCCTTCTACTAGTCATGTATACTAATAGTATAAGCTAATAAGAATGTATGCTAGTGCATGCTAATAAATGGAAGTAATGACTGAGTTCTTTCTTTCAAAGAGAACCATGTAGATTAATTTTGAGAATATGGTAGATGGGGTTAATTTGCTCAAAGTACACTGTGGCCATGTGGTGAAATACAAACATTCTTATATTACAAATATATACACAACCATTTTTGAAAAAGTAATCACATTTAATAGCACTGAACTCAGAATCAGAGTCAAAGGTACTAGGTAACTGCAGTTCATAAATTCAAACTAACATATATAATTGGTGCATCCCATACAAATGGATGTAATCTGGACTGGTGACACACTCCAGAATGAGACCTGGATTAATGTTTTTTTTAATTTTAATTTAATTTAATTTAATTTTTTTTATTATCGGTGTAATTTATAGAGGGGTTACAGTTACATTTGCCAGACAGTAGGTGCATTGTTTATCACACATTAATACCTCTTCTCAAGTTTTTGTCTCCATTTCCCTCTCCCACGCCCTCCCAATCATCTTGTTTTCCCCCTTCTCTTTCCTATTTTAAATAAACAAACAAACATATATACAACATACCAGAGTCAGATGCAGTAACAATATGAGATTAATCAAAGGACAAAAAAAGAGAATAGAGGGGCCCAGAGTTTAGCCTAGTGGTAGAGTACATGCCTAGCATGCACCAGGGTTCGATTCCTCAGAACCAGATACATAGGAAAAAAGCCAGAAGTGGTCCTGTGGCTTAATTGGTAGAGCTCTAGCCTTGAGAATCCAAAAGGACAGAGCCTCAGGCCCTGAGCCCAAGCCCAGGAGTGGCAGAAAAAAAAAAAAGAGGAGAGAAATAACATAGTACATTAAAAACAACAAGCACATAAGGTAAAACTCTTGTTTACATACCCTAGAGATATGGAAGGGACAAATGGAAGATTTCCTTAAGAATTACTAATAATCTTATTTGGAATTCTTAGCACAGATGTGCTGCTTATTTCATGTCAAGTTTATGTTCAAGATTTGACCAAGACAGTTTACCATCTAAAATGGTGAGAAACTACAAGGTGGCTGCATGTAAATTCTTGAGGTCTTTGAAGGCACCCCTTTTTTGACTTCCCCAAAATCCATCCCCTATAGGCAATTCCCATCTTCATGACAAAGGAGGACTTGACCTAAGGTGGGGGCTGTTAAACCAGGTGGAGTTACCAGAATTCCTTCCCACCCTACCTCCCCCCTTGGCTGGCCAGGAAATTCCCTCCCCTTCCTTTGTCATCAGAGCAGTGGGCCAGAAGCCCACATAGATGATAGGTCCGTTCAAATAGCAAAGGTGTCAGTGGTTGCCCCAGCCATCAATCAACCATGTTGAATTCCATTGGCCACCTGTGTATGGCCAGCCCAACCCCATGGCTGGGAGTGGTTGCCCCAGTCATCAATCAGCCATGTTGAATTCCACTGGCCACCTGTGTATGGCCAGCCCACCCACATGGCTGGTGGCCTATAAAAGTAGCCTGTAAGATTAGGCGGGGTTGCTCTCTCACTCACATCTTAGAGACAGCCCTGACCGGTCAGTATGATTCTTGATGCTAGGCATGGAATAAAACTCTGTCTAACTTCCGCTTTTGTGTCAGACTCATTCCTTTGATCATGGACTCTAATATTGGGGGACTGGACCCTAACAGTCTTGTTCTTGAGTTTCTGTTCTAAAACATCATAGCATTAGATCTATAGTTCTTATTTTCCCAGAAACACAAGACAATTGTTTTGTTTTGTCAGTTGCAGTGCATGGACTCTAGGCCTGGGTGGAGACTCTGGGCCTGAGCGCAGTCCCTGAGCTCTTCAGCTCAAGATTACTGCTCTACCTCTTGAGCCACAGCATCACTTCCAGTTTTCTAGTTGTTAATTGGAGATGAGTCTCATGTACTTTAGTGCTGGAGTTGGCTATGAACTGTGTTGCTCAGATTGCAGCCTCGTGAATGGCTAGGATTACAGGCGTGAGCCATCGTGCCTGGCTGAGACAATTTTTTTTCTTTCCTGAAGACAGAGAACCAGGAAACTGAGACTTTCTCAGTCAGTGAGTTATTATGGAAGCATACAAAAGTCTGCATTGCATAATCATGTACAATCCTGTGAATAACAATCTGAGGGTGATAATCATATCTTGCAAATATCAAATTCCCTATGCTCCTTTGTTGGGGTTGTTAAGGGGAGTAGGGGTTAAGGGGAGCAGGGACTGGCACCATCTGGAATGCCTAAGAGTTCCCCACCCCATTGTGGAAGGTCGACAATGGTACAGCCCAGCCACTTTTGCCCTTCCAGGGAGGGGCAACCTTGACCTTCTCCCCACCCCCCATGAGAGGGATATCCGCTTGGGTGGGGGTGGGCCTGCTTTGTGTGGAGACCTTCCCAATTTGTGAGCCAACTCCAACTAATGTGATAGGTAAATTCAAACACTGGGCTGTAACCCTATTGGCTACCTGTGTGTGGCTGGAGCTGGCAATGGTCCCTCTGTGTATGTGACTATCCCATTGGCCACCTGTGTAGCCAGGTTCGACCTCATGGATTTTGCCCTTAAAAACCCAGCATGAAAGCTGCTCGGGGGTCACAGTGTCAGCTCCCGAGACTGCACTGTGTCCCTGGCAAGTCAGTTCACCATCTACTTCCTCTGGCTGGTCGGTTCACCATCCGCTTCCCCAATAAATTCACCTTTTCATATGAGATTGTCTCTGTGTGGTGGACTCTGGTGGGATGTGGAATCCCCACTGGGAGGGATGTGGAATACCCTACTCTTGACCCCATAACAAGGTCCTTCTCAGATGACTAGGAGGGGGGTAAAATGGCGATGGAGTCCACGAATAATCCTGGGAACACAGACTCCGGAGACCAAACTCTCTGTGCAGATCTCGCTTTATTTTATAAAACATGCTCGCTAAATACGGATGAGTGGTGGCAGTTATTGGGTCTTTCCCGAATACGACTGTCAGTTCATAGTGTCCTTAAACAGCCCCACTTACTGGGAGTATCTAGGAGCTCCTGCTCCAGGCAGGAGGGGCCAGGCACCCTCTGGCCCTGGACTGCTTGTATCACTGAGTGTGTATGTGCTTTCCAGCACAGGTAGCAAGCAGCCTGGGCTCCTATGCCACTAACTAGAAGTCCCCACACTCCTTCATTTAGTGATTTTAACACCTTTTGATGGTCTTTCCCCTAAAGATACAGTTCCATATGGATGCTAAGCCTACCTTCCCCTGTACTTCCTTGATGGGTTTCCATTCACTAGTCCTAATTCTTGCCAACTAGTGTCACTTTGCTAATTCAGATGAAGGCAGTTTTTCCTTTATTTACCAACTTTCAGATTGAAATAGTGGAATAAGCATCTATCATAGTAGCTATTGTTGCTTTTCCCCCCTCCTTTCTATTTTAGAAACACTATTTGTATTTGAACACTTCAGGGGACAAAACTTTATTAAAAACTCATCCCAGTTATGCCTGCAATTTTAACCTTCAAATAACCTCTTAATTATATTTCTCTAAAGGCAGATAAAAAGGTTAAAATGCTAAGAAACAGTGCTTTTAGTATGAACTTACCACTGGTTAGTAGGTTGCCTGTGTATTGGAAAGATGAGACATGAAACCAGAACTTTTGCTTGCTCTAAGTCTGCAAACTGTCCCAACACAACCTGATGTAGGAGACTGGAAAAGATCAGAACTGGATGTCAGTTAACTTCTGTGGTGACCCCCACCTGTGTGTTTTTGAGCTGGCTCTGTGGTGTGTGGATGTTTTGTTGGAAGAGTACTTCCACCTTGCTGGAGATCTGAGAATTCTGTCCTATAAACTCCCTAACACACTTGACCATGCCTGGTCTGTCACACACCAAAAGGTCCTACAATGACCATTTGCTGGTTGTAGCAAATTTCTCAGTATTGTGTCACAATAACAGTTGCAAGCACTGCTTTATGCTTTTTTCTTCCAGCTATCTGGTTCCTCAGTAAAGCTGTGTGTCCTATTGTTGAAGAAATGTACTTAGAGAATGACAGCCAGGCTTCTGGAAAGATTTTTGCTACTGTGACATCAGGGCTTCTGGGCTGTGTCTGTCTATAGAAATATTTGATCTTAAAAAATCTCTGAATTCATTATGATAATGCCAATTAACATATGATATTGGGAGAATCTGACATTGTTGTCTAGAATGATTGAGTTGTCACTCTTCTCTTTTATACTGGTAACGACACGATTAATGTCAAATGTTTTAACTTACAAAATTAACTTTAGTCTGAAAATAATTGTATTATTATATATACAATATAATATTATTGAATACAGCTTCATGTTACAGTTCTTTTCTCCTCTAGTAAATCTACTGTGAAAGTCTCTTAGATCTATTTTTTAGATTACCAGAGACAATTCATTCTTCCTGCAGTCATATTAATGTGCTACAGGACTATTTTCTTCTTTGCCCTTATGTTCAAGCTTTGTTTTTCTACATAAAGTAGTATTTCATTTTATTTGGTGCAAATATGGTGACTTGAACTCAGGACCTGGGCACTGTTCTTTAGCTCTTTTGATCAAAGCTGATATTGTGCCACTTGAGCCATAGTTCCACTTTGGGCTTTTTGCTTCTAAATTGTATGTGAGTCTCACACACTTTCTTGCACACTCAGGCTTACACCATAACCCTTAGACATCAGGCATCAGAGAAGCTAAGATTATAGGGGTAAGCCACTGGCACCCAGTCAAAAACTTTTATACATATTTATATAGGTTTATATATAATTTTATATTAGATAATTTGTATTATGTATCTTGTATAGCATTTACAATATTTAATTGAAATACTATATGTACACTATAGCATAATGTATAATAGACTGTCTATTACAAATAATAATTAATAATGTGGACCAATTTCAGAATAACATAGGTAATTAAGTGTATTGACACTGGAAACAGCCTAACAGAGTGACAGAAAGCCATGTGGTACCCAGCTGAGAAGTACTCAGAAGTTATTTAGCAAGTCTTTCTTATTCTTCTCTTTTGTTGTAATATTTAAAAACATTGAGCATAATGACATATAATAACATGCTTATAGATATTATAGACTTAATTTATATAAACTTAAAATAAGCATTTGTACGTTCTATAAATGTATACTATAGATACCATCTAGGATCTGTTACTTGTTAAAACACTAACAGAAAATGTATTAAACTCTACTTTCAATTTCTTGATTATAATATTTACCTAATTATGAAGTCAATCAGAAGCTTGATTAAGCCAGTGAGATTTCATAAGATGAAGAAAGTTCTTGGAAAATGAAATTAATCATGAATGAGGATCCAATTATTAACCTTATAAAATCCATTTTGTCTTGCTCCAAACTGCCCTTTTCTGAGTTGCTCTCTTTGTTCCTTTATCTCAAGACACAGGATCACAGGTCTGTGGGATCCTTCCCTATCCCCACAGTAGCCACGTCCTCAATACTCTAGACATAGCATTTCACAAGCCACTCAACTACTTATGCCTCCATTCTTCCTCATTTCTCATACCTATCTTTACAACACCCAAAAACTCTTTCACCATCAACTTTCCTGTTTCTCCTTTGGAAAAGTGGCCAAATCTTGTCAGTTGGTGTCCCCAGAGCTGGAATTTTGCTCTGAACTTCTTGTGCCATTCAGACATTGTTGCTAGTAAGTTACACTGGATTAAGGTGGTTCTATGAAAGGTGAACTTTCTATATAGGGAATTGATGAAAATTTATTATTAAATAATTGCAGCTGTTCTCTTCAGGATACTTTACAGTACGTTGGTCTACCTTAGCTAAATTGAAACTTAACAAGCTTTCTTGCTGAAATCCACCATGCCCTCACTTTGCTACTCCTTCCAAATCAGGGAATTTACCAAGGAGAGGATGCTCAAGGGATACAAAGTTGTCCATACTCTGATACCATTATGCCATTACTTACCTGCTGCCCCCCAAATCACAACCCCTCAGGTTCAATTATAATGTGTGTGAATTCCAAAACCTCTAAAGAGAAAGGACTGGATAGAGACAGATTAAAGATCTTGATTTTCCAAATAACAAAACACTACACATTATTTTGGTTTGTTATTTTTTTTGTCATTAGTCTTTTTTTGCTGAAGGCTGGAGCTCTATTACTTGAGCCACAAATGTACGTAAGACTTGTGGAGAGAAGGGGTCTTTTCAACCCAGCTTGGCTTCAACCCATGATACTCAGATCTCAGCTTTCTAAGCTATTAGGATTAAAGTATGGGCTATTGTGCCAGCAGGTTTGCTTATTTTGTGAGCAAAGAATTGGCTCAAAGAATAACAAAGAGCACACTATCTTAGAGGAGAATCCTTTCTTCAGAGAAAGCAGAAGCATAGACAATTCTTCTGTACCTGCAAGAGTTAACATGTCATAAACATCATATGTGAGTACCTAGAATTGCAATTCAACATACTTCTGTGTTTGAGATACCTAAGCATACTATAAGCTCACCTTGTTCACCACATCAATACAAATAACATCTAGTTGAATTTCTCATGTTTTTATCAGTATACAGTCCATTAAAATTTCCTTAACACATTGTACTTTCTATGCCAAAGATTTCTTGTTTCCTCCTGCCTGTATTAATATAATCTTGTTTTATCTAATTAAAGGTAGCAGAGTGAACACATTATGCAAGTCTGTAAAGATGCATGGAAATAGAGAATAATTTGCATAGTAATGAAAATTAAGAACCAAAGAAGAAAGGAAAGGGAAGGAAGGAAGGAAGAAAATGAAAGGGAAGGAGTGGGGGAGGAAATGAGAGGCAAGGGGGGGAGGGAGGAAAACTAGGAAGGGAGAAGAAAGGAAGGGAAGAAGGGAGAAAAATGAGGAACAAAGGGAACAAAAGAAAAAGGAAGGAAAGAAGGGATTATGAGAAATGGAGAAAATGGCTGTATCATGTGACATTAATATAAACTTCTACTATATGGGAAGAAGAAGAAGAAGAAGAAGAAGAAGAAGAAGAAGAAGAAGAAGAAGAAGAAGAAGAAGGAGAAGGAGAAGGAGAAGGAGAAGGAGAAGGAGAAGGAGAAGGAGAAGGAGAAGGAGAAGGAGAAGGAGAAGGAGAAGGAGAAGGAGAAGAAGAGGAAGAAGAGGAGGAGGAGGAGGAGGAAGAGGAGGAGGAGGAAGAAGAAGCATGTAGAGTAAAAAGGTAAGTTATTGGTGTAATAAAGAATGGTCTATGTGAAAAATGTCTATATTTTAAAATACATTCAGTGCTGCATGCCAGTGGATCACACTTGGAATCCTAGCTATTTAAAAGACTACTATCTGAAGATTTCTGTTCAAAACCAGCCCAGGCAGGAAAGTCCAGTCATTTATCCTCAATAAACTTCTAAAAAAAGCCAAAAGTGGAGCTGTGGTTCAAGTGGTGGAGTGCTAGCCTTTAGCAAAAGAAGCTAAATGATACTATCCAGGCCTTCTGAATTCACACACACTCACACGCACACACACTCACACACACACACACACACACACACACACGCACGTGCACGCACGTGCGCCATGTGTGCGTGCGCTTACTAAAGGAAACAATAACCTGTCACGTCAACCCTATTTTTTGTAACTACTCAAGATTCCTCATTCTCCTTAATTTAATTTTGACACATTTGTCTCAAGCTTTTCTCCTACATTTTATATAGTTTTCCTATATCTAAAACTTTAGAATTACTACATTTTTTTTTCTCCAGAGCTGAGGACAGAACTCAATACCTTGCACTTGCCAGGCAAGTGCTCTTCCACTAAGCTAAATTCCTAACCCTGAATTACTACATCTCTTTTAACGAATTCCTTACCTGGCAAAGAAGAAGCAGTACCTTCATAAATTGAATCCACATGTGACTGTACTCATGTGCTACAAGCAGATGTGTGTTTGCTTGCTTATGCTTCACAACATGGAAGGTACAAACATCATCTTTAAAATTCAAGGATGTGATTACTTGGTACTATGCTCAGTTATTAGCAATTGTATTACAATAGACCATTGACTTTTGCAGAATTAATGTTTCAAATGTAGTCTGCTCATGAACCAATATGGCATGTGGTAAATTGTAATTTTGCTGAGGCATTAATTTTAATCTCAAATTCCTGCTGTTACCTCTGAAATGCTAAAACCTTTGGGGTTTTTATGTGTGTGTGCTATGTTCCTCATGAAAATATCTTACATTAATTGTGATATTGAGGAATTCCAGGACAGGTGAAGCTCACATCAATGGCTTGCTGAATACCTTCACATGAGCTCTCTTGCATATCCACATAGTCCTTGTAATTAATGAACAATAGACTTCCCACTTATATGTTAGTTCAAGCAGCATTCTCAGTCTCCATAGTAGCTTATTTAACTGCCAATATGCTAATTGTCTAGGTAATTCTGTGAAAACTCTGGAATTTGGGTGTCAGCTTCCAAGTGTACTAAAACCCTCCTGCCAGCACTTCATTTCAAAAGCATTTTTAAAACTTCAGAACTTTACACATCACAAAAATGACCCCTAATTGCATGCAAGCAATTTCTTTTTATCATTACTTGCAGGTCCTTGATTACCTTTTGGAAGCCAACCTTGCTGACTATCTTAGGTTACCAAATCCACCTTGATCTCCCATTGTGTCTTTGTGCCAAATAAAATTCACACTAATGAGCCAGCTGTGAGGTTAACCTACAGTTCATTAGAACAAGAATTGATACATTGGACAATTTAGATTGTTTTGCTTTAAATCTACAAAAATTATTCCCATGACAAAACTGTAAAATAGTGCATTGTGCAACAGTGTCTGCTACATTCTCAAATCCTAAGATTTCTAATATAGAATTGAATAAAGGAGTATCCCCAAATTATTTGTGTAGTGCCTAAATTATATACCAAATTAACTATATTTGGTGGTGAGGGAGACTGGGGGTGTAATTCATTGATAGAATACTTTACATAGCATGTACAAGGCCCTGCCTGGATTAAAACCTTAGCTTTACAAAAAGTAAAATAAAATAAAGTTAATAAAAGATGCCTTGGATCAACTGGTTATTATTGTCCACAAGAGGTATTTTATTACTCTGTAACTCTGGCTTCATGACAAATGTCTTCATTCAGATGCAGTGCCCCATAGAATGTTTTTTTTTATAAAGCCAAAGCAGAAAGATGCTTCCAGAAATAGACTTTTGATGAGCCGTTGAGATTCACACAAAATGTAATGATAAAATTCTCTATGTTTGAATTGTAACTCTTGATAATAAAATCACTACCATTATATACTGGTACATTCAAACACCATGCCTAATTAGGATCACACACCTGACAGATGGCTTTTTCCTCTTAAATTGATTAAGTGCAATTTAATTACTGACAAAAGAATTCAGAGCTAATTCAGGAAACAAATGTGAAATTGATTCCTCTGATGAAAGCACAGTTATAACTTGGCATCTGAATATAGATTGAGGGTGGTACATGCTTTCTCATTGCAAGATGTCCATGTAAGAATAAAATTGTAAACTAATTTTTGAGTACTTCTAATATCTCAATAATTAATTGTGCATTTACAGAGCAAGATATTGAAATCCATCTTTTAAATGGGCACTGCTAATTTTCAGCTATTATTAGTGAGTATTTAGATTGAAATCCCAGTGCAGCCACTTGATTTAAAACATCAAACAAGTTCTATAAATATACTAGTTTCATCATCTATAATATGGAACTAATAATCACTCATTTCTCCATGATTTTTTATAAAGATTAGTCAAGATAAACAATGATGTAAGGTACTTAAGACCTTAAGCAGAGGCTAATAGAAATAATCAGCAATGACTGTTTTTCTGTATTTTTTATTGTCAGGATGATGCATAGAGGACTTATAGTTACATCTGTGAGTACGTTACTTCTTGAATATTGTTACCCCTTCCCACTTTTTTCTCCCACCCAAGTTGTAAAGTTCATTTCCACTATATTATATTGTGACTATTGCTGTTACCTTGGATCACCCTTTGTCCTTTGTCTCATCATCTTGTTTTTCTTTTCCCTTCCCTAATTCAAATAAACAAATAAATGTATATCCAATACACAAGGTACCATAGTCAGATACAGCAATGATAGTGGATAAACCATAAGGGAAAATAAAACCCAAAACAGTAAAAAAATAACTTCACTTAGTATATGTTTTTTAATGTTTTTATATTATCTCAATTGTTATTCACATAACTAAGCTACTGTTAGCTCTCATGACAAATAAATAAATCATTAAAAAATCAAATAAACTGAATGCTTATTAAGTGCCCCAAAAGCATGTGCTAGGCATAAGAACTTTGAAATAAATATATGCCTCCCAGGGACTAAAATTCTGGTGTAATAAATGAACTAAATATTGTAATAAATACATGAAAGCAGTGAACATACAAAATATACTCTCAAGAAATCAAATTGAGGAATCTAGTGCCTTGGCTCTTTCTTATAACTCTAGCTACTCTGGAGGCTGAAATCTGAGGACTGCAGTTTAAAATCATCCCAGACAGAGGCATCCAAGAGTCTTATCTTTAACTGCTCAGCAAAAAGCCAAAAGTTAAGCTGTGGCTCAAGAGGTAAAGTATCAGTTTTCAATAAGAAAACCTAAGCCAGGGAAGATGGCAGCTGTTCACTGTGAGTCTTTCTGAGCTCTTGCCAAGAAAACAGTTCTAACATTGTAGGGGTAATTTCATACCCAAAGATCAATCCTAAGTAAACTTTAGCACCACAAAGATCTCAGACAGAGAGGAGAAAGGCAGGAAACCAGTGCAAGGAGCGGTGCCAGCTGCTCGGAGGCACTGCAGAGACAAAAACAACCTAAGCAATCATATGAGATTCTGAGTTCAAGCCCTAGTATGAGCATGCACACACACACACACACACACACACACACACACACACACACACACACACACACACACACACACCAAATTGAGTGCTACTAACTATGACAATGCTAGGGAAGTCTAACTAGACCAGGCTCCCAGCTGAGAGTTGAAGGAACAAAAAGACCAAGAAATAGGATATGTGGAAAGCCTCTTAACTGGGTGAGAGAAACTCCATTTTCTCATGAACTGAAAGTAGGCTAATAATACTGCTGGTTTCTCAACATAGAGATGAGAGGTATAGCCTCTCTTGTTGTATACTTCCATTGACTCTTTATTAATAAACCTTTTTCCTAGAATCACATGCACATTTACCAATGTGGTCTCAATATGTCAAGAGCATGCTTCTACCCCTGGAAAACTAGTCATTGTTTTCAACAGTTTCTTTTACCAAAAGAAGCAGATACCATTTCACCTTGATTTATAATGGGGTCATATCCTCAAAATCCATCATAAGTTGAGGATATCAAATGTCTCAAGTCTTCTAGATGTGTGTTCTAAGCAATAAAGTATACCTGCCTAATATACATAAGGTCTTAATTTCAAACCCCATACTCACCCTCCCACCAAATCCAGAAATGTATTTAATGTACTTTTGATATATTAAGTGAATGTCATATCTAAGCTTCTCAATCTCCCAGAGTAAGGAATCACATGTACAACTAGAAGCTGTGGCTGCCTCTCACTGCCCAGCATCAAGAGAGAAAAGTAGATTGCAGAAAATCCTAGCTTGAAAAAAACTAAAACTCCAAGTATTGTTTCTTTTGACTATGTACCATTTTCATATCACAGTAATGTACAAAAATTATAAATTAAAATGAGACTGGAGTTTTTGGATCTCAGACCCATCGCATGTTAGGTCTAGTTACTTATGGAAAAGATTCATTAGAGGTCAGCCACAGGAAGACAGTGCATATACACACACACATATTCAGCCACTGCTAGCTATTTTCTAGGATACAGAAACTTCCCGTAGCTTAAGCAGGAACAACTGAGGATAGGAGATAAGAAAACACACATGGTTAAATGGCCCAAGTCACAGGTATGAACAGCTGTGGTCAGAAGTGGCTTCAGTGGGTCTTATAGCCCATTGCCTGAGCATTACTCAGGTAGGGCCTTATTACTATAAATGGGTAATTTTTGGAGTACAAAATGATTGCAAAAATGATTGCAGAAGAAAATGGCTAAGGACAAGCAACATAGATGCAAATAGCAGGAGGCTGGATGCATGCTTTATCATGTCCCCACTTAATTCATAGGCTCCACTCAGGAACCATTGGTCTCCAGTGGAAATCAGCTCTTACATTCTTCTTAGAGACCCACCACAAATCAGGAGCTGCTTGTCTTTGTGCTTACCTCTTTCTATTCCAAGTGTATTGCTAAATAAATTATTTGCTAAATTAATTAAGTTATCTTTAAGATAATCCTGCCTATTAAGCTGAACAAAGATGGAAATACTGCCTGTGATTCACTTCCCACATTCCTGTCACTCAGGAGTGAGCACTTCTGGCCTCAGCCTTGTGGTTATTAAGCATGTAATTAGTAGATGTTCAAGGGTTGTAAGAGTTTTGACCAGGCTGCAATGTGGAGTCCTCTCTCCTTCAAATATCAAAACTTGAAGCAGAGGTAAACTGTTAGCCAAGTGATGTGCTGGGGCTACCAATGGGATGTGTGCACTGCTTGAGGCAGAGATGACTGGCATTGAAAGTAATGTCCTCTCCTTGCATTTCCTGAGCTTGTCCGTAGGAGACATTCATGTATTCTATCTCTCCTCCAGTACCACCTACAGCCATTGCTCTTTGGAGGCAATTAGTGGTCCGTTTTCAGTGGGAATTATTTCTTGAGTGGTAGATAAACCTCCAATCTAGTCCTAACCATACAGAGGCACCTGTGCAGTGGAAACCCTTTCCTGCCCTGTGCAAAACAAACTGGAACTAAATGCTTCTTGCAAATGTTTTGCATTTCATCCATACACTTAAAACTGTAGGAGGCACTCTTGCACATGCACAGATCACATGCAAACATCTGCCAAGCTGTTTTCCTAATTTCACTATCATTACCATGAAAATATCCACACACACCCACCAAAGCTGAGAAAAACTGACCAATATAAACAGGTGCTTGCTCTTGAAATACCTGAGGCCTGACTGAGGCCTGCCATCTCCTTTTGCGGTATACATTCTCTTTCTTGAACTCCTTGCTTGAGCTTCTGTAAAAGGACATAGCTAAAAAGATAAATGACACACAGATTAGGAGAAGATCTTCATTAGTCTACAAAATACAAGGGCCTAATATAAGAAATATACCTAGGGCCAGGAGTTTGGCCTAGTGGTAGAGTGCTTGCCTAGCATGCACAAAGACCTGGGTTCGATTCCTCGGTACCACATACATAGAAAAAAGCTGGAAGTGGTGCTGAGGCTCAAGTGGTAGAGCTCTAACCTTGAGAAAGTCCAAGGACAGTGCTCAGGCCCTGAGCTCAAGCCCAGGACTGGCAAAAAAAAAAAAAGAAATATACCTAGACTTCAACAGTTAACCGCCCCCATAACAAATACACAAAGTGAAACTCACCTAAATTAAGTGGGCCAAAGAATTCAAGAGACGTCTCTGGAAAGGAAATAAGAATAGCCAATAGACACATGAAGAAATATTCAAGATCTCTGGCTGTAAAAAGAATGGAAATCAAAACTACATTGAGATTTCACCTCACTCCATTTAGAATTACCATCATCAATACAAAAAAATAATAACAGATGCTTGTTGGCATTTGGCCAAAAAGGAACAATGCTATACTTCTGGTGGGAATGTAAACTTGTTCAAGCACTCTGGAAAGCAGTATGGAGGGTCCTCAAAGGACCAAACATAGAGCTCCCCTATTACCAAGCAATCTTATCCTAGGGCATTTACCCAAATGTCCACAAACAAGGCACACCAAAGCTACCAGTACACAACTATGTTCATTGCAGCATTATTTACCATAGCTAAGATATGGAACCAACCCAGATGCCTTTCAGTGGATGAATGGATCAAGAAGATGTGCTACTTTTACACAATGGCATTTTATGCTGCAATCAGAAAGAATGACATTGCCTCCATTGTAATGGAAAGACTTGGGAAAAGTGAGAAAAATTAGACAAAAAGAAACATAGGGTCCATGGATTCCTTCATTTATAATAACTTGTAAATGTCTAGGATAGTCCTAGCAGAAGATCACAATTGTACAATAGCTATGTATATAACACCATATCAAATGATGCTAATTGAATGAGCTTCAAGTTATGGAAACAAGAGGTTTTGCTTTTGTTTTGTTTGAGTTTTTTTTGGGGGGGGGCTTCTCTAATCTTGTTTCTTAATATACTGGGTGAAGTTATTTCTTTTTTCTTCCATTTTCTTTTCTCCTTTGGTTTATCTCCCGGTGTCACTGGTATTTAATTTGGTACCCTGTGTCTTGTATATATGTTTATGTGATTTGAGGAAGGGGAGGGAATTAACAAAATGGTGAGACAAAGGGAAAGGATTGAATAAATTTAACAGTGGTATTCTCAAGACACTATGTTGGAAATGAATTTTACAACTTCTGGGGAAGGGAATTCAGGGGGGAGGAAAAGTGGGAGGAATAAGGGAGGAGTTAACAATGTTTGACCAGAAATGTACTCATTATCTTACTTATGTAATTGTAACACCCTAGAAATCACCCTCACAGTAAAATAAAATTAAAAAAATAAAAACATGAAAATAGGGCCTGGAGTTTAGCCTAGTGATAGTGCTTGCCTAGCATCCATGAAGACCCAGGTTCAATTCCTTGGTACCACATACATAGAAAAAAGCCAGAAATGGTGCTATGGCTCAAGTGGTAGAGCTCTAGCCTTGAGAAAGCCCAAAGACAGTGCCCGGGCCCTGAGTTCAAGGACTAGGACTGGCAAAACAATGTGAAAATAGAAAATGCGCTCCTTCCTTTGTCACTTTATTGTGTGTGTGTGTGTGTGTGTGTGTGTGTGTGTGTGATATGTGTGTGTGTTCATTAAATTGTTTATTAAAGACACCAATACTGTAGGATTTTTATCTTCCTGACTACCTACAGGTGACAAGCAGGTGATGCTTGCACTGAGATTTGAGGGATGAATGTAAAATCATCATTTAATAACTGGGAAATGTATTCCACATGCAAAACCACTACTATGTATGTATCTAAAGAGAACATAAACTTTTTTTTCAAGTAAGTGAGCATGAATGATGCCCTAGATATTTAGAAGGAAATGTGGAGGGGAATTACCTTAAAATGTAAATAATAAATGTTACTATTTTTTTCCTGTCTTTATGCAACACATTCTCTCAGTGGGGACAAGCTAATGTCATGAGAATGCAAGAATATCAACTATCTGATAAAATTATTTAGAAATCCTTAGCATGAAAATGACTGACGTGGACTTAGGGGTATCTAAGGACCCAAAGTGATGTGTAAGTTGGGTTTAAATGTGAGTCTGAGTAATAGGAATATAATAGTATTTAAGAAACCCCGGGTGGAACAGGTAGACACAAAGGCAACTGAAACAGGAATATAGTCATTGACACAGGCCAAGATCTATAAGTGGGTGTTAGAAAGGAGAGTCATCCACCCTTTTCCTCAACTCACTGAGTGTAATCATTTCTTTGAGAGGCCAGTGGGATGTGACACATACCATGTTCATAAATTATTTTTTAAAAAGTTTACCAAGAATAGAAGTTGAAACAAAACTTTGAATGATGAACTCAACATGAACAGAGACCAAAGCAGCTGTGCTCTCCTTCAATGTCATGAAACACCCAAGAAAAAATTTAAGGCAACAGCTTTATAAGAGAATACTTTGGGGGTTGGTGCTCAAGTTAATTTTCAGCAGGTTGTTGATACCAATAGTAATAACAAACTGTTCTCTGTGAGTTTCCATTATTTATTTTGGGTAGCACTGTGGTTTGAGCTCAAGCCCTTGCACTTGCTATACAAATACATAACCACTTCAGCCATTCCTCTAATCTTTCTCTTTTTTTTTTTTGCTTTAATTCATTATCTAGAGTCTTGTGAGTTTGCCTGGGCTAGACTGTGATTCTCCTTCCTGTCTCCTGGGTATCCAAGCTCACATTATTGTTTGAAATGGGATCCTATGTACTAAATTGTTTTGCAGGCTGCTCCTGAACTAGAGCCTTCCTAAGTATTGTCTCTTGACTGTAAGTGTGAGGCACATATACCCAGCCTGTGTTCTCAATATTCTAGTAGCATCTTAGAAGCTAAATCCAGGGTATCACTTTTAAGACTTGTTTTTATAGGCACACACACACACACACACACACACACACACACACACTTCAATGTAGATATTTTTTGTTTAACTTCTGTATTGGAGGTTGAACTCAGGGCTTGCTAGGCGCACACTCTACCATTTGAGCATATTTCTTGCTCTATTTGCTTTTAGTTAGGTTGCAGATAGTATCTTGTACTTTATTCTCAGTCTATCGACACAATGAAATCCTTCCTGTGTATGTCTAAAACATTACTGGGATTCCAGGCATGAAAAACCTGGCACAGCATATTTCTGTGATCCAATCTTACAGTTTTTTAAAATTATTTTTATTTTATTTATTTATTTTTTAGTTCTGGCTGGCCTCAAATCATTATACAGCCATCTCTCCCTTCCAAGAAATTGGAATTACAAGTGTGTTTCACTTTTCTCAGTCCATAGAAAATTTTGTTAAATATCTCCTTTTGCTTCTCCAGTTTGTGTAAGAAACTCTTCTACTATTCATGGTATAAATTAAGTATGATCTCCTTTTTCCTCATCTCATGCGTTACCTAATCATGCATCTGGTGGAATGAAAACATGTAACCACAATGGCAGCTGGATATTTCGTTTTGATCTGTGTCATTTTACCCCAATGTAAGGAAGATAGAAGTCATCCTATGGGGAAAATGAGAGAAAAGTGTGTGTTTGAAACAATTTAGTTTTACTTTTAGGTTTTCCATCTCTTCGTTTTAAAATATTATCTTTCTTAACCTGTGTGACTAGATGTGGAAATAAAAGTGAAATATTTTATATACAATGAAAATATTTTGTCTCTTGTATATTCATGAATTTTTCTAGAAAGGAAAAGGAAAGACAATGTAGGCTTTGAGTCATTTTAAAGAAACAAATAGGTTAACCTTTTAGATAGTTAAGGAATCATTTGTCCCTCCTTCTATCTTCACACTCCCTCTCTTTATGGCAGGGGATTCATAAAGTAAAATCTTACCCTTGTATCTCAAATGTCTCATCAGTACACATCAATCAAATGTACAGTTGTACATTATCATCTGGAGATTTTGGTCTCAGTGCCAAGACATCCAGTCTCCTGACCACCTTCTCACTGTACATTCAAAATGAGATAAACCATTCCTGCCTATGTGTGAATTCTTTCCAGGTAAAAATACAATTGCATCTCCATTTTCTTACTTCTCCTTCAAAGGACAAGCTTCTTCGTACCTTATTGATTGGATGATTTTTATAGATCATGGGACTGAACTCAATGCCTGGACACTGTCCTTGATCTCCTTTTACTCAAGACTAGTACTCTACCACTTTGAACTGTAGCTCCATTTCTAGTTTTCTGGTGGTTATTTGGAGTTAAAGGCCTCAGGACTTTCTTGCCTGAGCTGGCTTCAAATTGTGATCCTCAGATCTCAGCCTCCTGACTAGCTAGGACTACAGGCATGAGCATTTATGCATCATTGTTTTCCAAGTACAGGAGCTGAATTTTGGACAAATGCAGTTAAGGAAGTGGCACAGATGTGACCCCTCAGAATGAGTCTTTTCCATTATCAATTCCCTGTCAGGTGATTAAAAAGGACAGAGATTTACGACCAGAAAGAAAAGAGATTTGAAGATTGTGCCTCTTGGGGTAAGTTATGTACCTTTTATGTAAGAGAAAATCATAATTCAATATATCAATCTTTTTCCTGTTTTGCTTTTGTTTTTGTAAAGCGATAGTAATACCTTTTCCTCAGGGAGTAATAATTTAAATGAGATTAAAATGATAAAATTTAATGATAAATATCTAGTATAGTACATATTACATAAAAAAGTAAAAATGTAAAAAATAGTAGAGCACTGTCTGCTCAGGCTTGTAATCCTAACTACTTAGCAGGTAGAGATCTTCAGACCAAAGTCAGCCCAGATAGTAAAGTATATGAGACTTTTATCTCAATTCACTAACAAAAAGCCAGAAGTGGAACTGGGGCTCAGCTGTTAAAGAACATGTGGCCTCAGGAAGGGTGCTTTGACATGTCTATAGCTAAGCGAAGTTGTCACAGAGATACACTAGGACAAGAGTCCAGAGGAAAGGGGCTTGTATCTCCAATGGTTGTCATCCAGCTCCATCCACCACATGTAGGAGCTCAGTAACCTCTAAGGGCAGCAGTGGTTTGGGGGGGTCCTATAAACCTGAGGTATGCAATGCCTGACTAATTGATGTTGATAAATTATATAGTATCAATTATTTGGATGTCAATGGTGAACAGTCTTTTCAGCTGCATTTAAAGCCACTGAGTGGGTAGAACACATAACTCTAAGATATAAATAGTGTTGAAAGGCAGTCTGTGTGGCTCCTTTCTGAGATAACCATTTATGAAAGAAAAAAAATGAAATGAAATGACCCTGTGTTTTGTCTTCACTGCTGTGGCATTTACGTGTGTATACCTTATTTGCATGTACATACATGTTTGCATGTATTATTTCCTTCCATAGATGACTTGCCATTCCGAAGAAAACATACAGTAATATAGCTCAATAAAAGATGTCAAAATGAACAATTTCTTTAAAAAAATCTGGTTCAAAATGTTTCCCAGTTTAATAACACATAATTAATTTTATGCCATTAGTTAACAGTTCATTGCTGCTAAAGCGTGTTGAAGACTCTCTAATAATATTTTAAATGGTCTGTTTTCCTCAGTCTTTGGGTTACTTTGTGACACCTATTTTGAAGTTGTGAGAACCTGTGAGACCAACTCAGCTAAGCATGATTTCAACAATTCAGTTTTCAAATGTCTCTGTTTCTATTTGCATATGCCAATGGTATCAGGAAGGGCCTAATATTCATGTATTTTAAGTAATACAGTTCCCTCATTGAGACCAAGCAAAGCTTTTTCCATCATTTTCCACTTAGGAGTCCAGAAAACCATTTTCATGGGGAAGGACAATACTTTATAACACAGTGCAATGTCATAAAATTTCATCTCTGAAATACCTGCCAACTACTAGGCAAGGGCATTGGGTCCTACAATGATTTTTTGAGCAAAGATACAGAAGATAAAATACTCTTTCTAAATTCTTGCCATTGCATGATCTGTTTTTATAAGGACCTGCAAGAAGGTGAGAATAGTTAGAAAAATAATAACAGTTGTATCTTATCCTTATAATGACAAAATTAATTCAAGAACCAAGGAAAACAGAAGAAGAGAACATTTTTGATGTCTACTGAAGTATAATTTGCTTCATATCCTTGCACAACATTACCATGCTGCAAATAGTGTAGTTGTCTTATTACCTAAAGCAATAATCACTTGTTTCTTGATGCTAATAATGAAAGTTTCAATAGAGCCTATGCCAATAGTGACTCTTGGCTGATTCTGAATTTCTTCATGTTAATTTTGGTGTTACTTGAGACTGCATTTATGCTAATAATATTCTAAATCTAATAACCATATGTTTATAGAGTAGCAAGAATGAATACAATATGAGTTAATAGCACTAAACAATCCCCTAGAATATTGCTGACACAATATAAAATAGCAGCTTCGCATAATTTCCCTAGACTTCCTTTGACTACATTAAAGATCCAGATGCTGACATGAGCAAAGCTATCTTGGAGCTGCATCTTGAAGGTCAAATGATTATTCATTGCCTCTTTATGTTTCAGGTTCTTCCTCTTAAACCTGTGATAATAATCCCTACATTAATCCTCACTGAAATTTTTGTAATGAGATGTTGAGTCAAAAGTGTACATGTGTGTAAATTTTCCAGGGCATAAACTTGGATTTTCCAGTTCTGAAAATTCCACAGAATTGACTCAATGAAATTACTGAGGGTAAATAAATCTCCCAAGTGATACCTTTATGATGTGATACAAAGCCAATAAAGAATTTTTTCTCATCATAAGGCTGGAGTCAGAATCCCTAGTTACTTGTGGAGACCATAATAGAGAAAAAAAAACTAAATCCCTAGTTACTTGTGGAGACCATAATAGAGAAAAAAAACTAAGCAAACACCAACTCTTTCCAGATCCATAAATTACAGGCCAACAAAAAGACAGGCAATCATAGAAGCAGCCAAACTTGCTTAAGAATAGCAAAATGAGGCCACGAGCATAGTGGTAGAGTGCTTGCCATGCATGAAGCCCTAGTCTGGATTCCCCAATACCATATAAACAGAAAAAGTTGAAAGTGGTGCTGTGGCACAAGTGGAAGACACTAGCCTTGAGAAAGCCCAAGGACAGTGAACAAGCCCTGAGTTCAAGTCCCAAGACTGGCCCAAAAAAAAAAAAGGAAAAGAAAGGAAAACAATAGCGAAGTGTTAACAGATTTAGGGGTTGAGGAGATCAAAGACTTGTCTGAAGAGCAAGAAAGCAGACTGTGATGACCACATATTAAATAATGTTTCAATGAAGCTCGTAACTTCTTATGGAGACTTTCCAAGCTGTTTAAGGCATTCTCTTCTTAGACTGGACTATGAGAGGGTGGCTTTGAAGGAGAGCACAGACATAATAAAGACGAGATTCTGTTGGTTTCTACTGTGTTCACAATTTATTTAGGTGTTATTGAAATCAATACTTGGAAGTGCTAGTGGCACAAAACTATAATCCTAGTTATTTGGGAAGTTCAAATATAAGGATCACAATTCGAAGCCAGTCTGTACAGGAAAGTCTGTGAGTTTCTTATCTCTAATTGACTACCATAAGACCACAAATGAAACAGTAGGTTAAATGACACAGCACCAGCCTTGAGTTAAGAAAGCAAAAGCAATCATCAACTAAGGGGCATCTGGGTTGGTGCTATATCTTTGCTATGGGAAATAGTGCTGCAATGAACATTGTTGTGCTAGTGGCTTTAATATGTCCTTGTTTGTGGACTTTTAGGTAAATGCCAAGGAGTAGAATTGCTGGGTCATAGGGATGCTCTATGTTTAGTCTTTTGAGGAACCACCATACTACTTCCCATAGTGATTGAATGAGTTTACACTCCCATCAACAGTGTAGTAGTGACTAACTTGAGTGGGGAGGAATCTTAGAGTTGTTTGGATTTGTGTTTCTTTTATGGCCAGAGATGTCGAGCATTTCTTCATGTGTCTATAGGCCATTCTTATTTCTTCTTCAGAGAAGACTCTCTTTAAGTCTTTGGACCATCTTTTAATGGGATGGTTGTTACTTTGGAGATTAGTTTTGGAGTGATTCAATTTTTTAAACTGTTGATATATTTCAGATATGAGGTCTTTGTCTGTTGTATGGTTAGTGAAGATCTTCTGCCACTCTGCAGACTTTCTACTTAGTTGCTAGTTATGTCCTTTGCCCTACAGAAGCTCTGTAGTTTAATGCAGTCCCACTTGTCCAGACTTTCTTTGAATTGCTGTGTTTCTGGGTCCTTATTAAGAAAGTTTCAACCTGTGACAAGGAGACCTGGTGCATCTCCTATTCCTTCTTGTAAAGTTTTCATTGTGTCGGCTTTTACCTTGAGGTCTTTGATCCATTTGGAGTTAATTCTGGTGCAGGGTGACAAAAAAGGATCCAACTTTAGTTTTCTGCAAGTGCTTAACCAGTTCTGCCAGCACCACTTGTTGAAGAGGCTGTCTTTCTTCCATTCTATTTTTTGGCTCCCTTATCTAAGATTAGATGGTCTTTAGTTCTATTCCATTGGTCCTCAGGCCTGTTCTTGTGCCAGTACTGAGCTCTTTTGGTTACTACAGCTATATAATAGAGTCTAAAGTTTGGTATTGAAATTCCTCCTTATACACAATGGAATTTTATGCTGCCATTAGAAAAAATGGCATCTCCCCATTTGTAAGGAAATGGAAAGACTTAGAAAAAATCATATTAAGTGAAGTAAGCCAGACTCAAAGGAACATAGGCTCAATGGTTTCCCTCATTTGTAATAATTAGTATAAACCTTGGGCTTTCCTAGCAGAGGTTTACAATAGGGCAAAACCTAGATACATAAGGCCATAGAGTCTGAGGCTAAATGAAAGGACTTCCAGGATATAGAAACAAGAGCTGTATCATGTGTGATTGTTGTTCTTAATGTACTATGTTATTTCTCATCTCGTTTTGCTGTCCCTTGGTTATCTCATATTGTTACAGTATCTTACCTTGCTATCTGACATACTGTATACATGTTTATTTGTTTATTTGAAATAGGATAGATAAGAGGGGAAAAGATGAGGGGAGGGGTTGGGGGGAGGGAAATGGGAACAAAAACATGAGAAAGGGTAGCAATGTTTGTTAAGTAGTGCATCTGCTATCTGGCGAATATAATGTAACCCTTCTATTAATTACAATAAAATATATTAAAGAAAAGAAAGCTAAAGCATAGTATAAAATATTAGAGACAGAGTCTAGGCCCTGAATTCAAGGCCTATTACCAGCAAGTGTACATGCATAAAATCTGTACATGGATATACTGAGCTGAGGAATGATACAAAAGATTTATAAAGTTACTATTATAAGACTAAAGATAAGAATAGATTATAGAACTAGCCATGACAGGGCTAGAGAAGGGGATGAATTTGGTACTGGTTTTCTCTTTAATTAGGATATCCATTCAGATAAAACAAAGGCAAGGAGATAATGCATATAGGAGGATCATATTTAAGGAAATTCTTTTCCAGGTGCTGGGGCTCATAATTGTAATCAGCTACTCAGGAGGTTAATATCTGAAGATCCCAGATAGAAGCTATCCCAGTTAGGAAAGTCTCTGTGGCTCTACCTCCCAATATGCACAGAAAAGCTGGAAGTGAAGTTGTAGCTCCAATAGGTAGAGCACTAGCTTTGAGCAAAAATTGCTTAGCGACAGTGCTCTTGATTTCAAACCCAAGGACCAGGAGGCTGAGTTCTGAGAATTGAGGTGTGAAGCCAGCCCAGGTAGAAAAATGTCAAAGATGGAGCTATGGCTCAAGTGGTAGGACACCAATCTTGAATGAAAAAGCCAAGGAAGAGAGTAAGAGACTAAGCTCCAAGAACATGCTTTATTCCAAAAATGAGTAATCAGTCAATAAACAATTTAACTAGTAATTTCACACACTATGAGGAAGACTACAGAACTGTATCCAGCATCTACAGATATTCATTCAAACCACTGGGTAAAAATTCTAAATTATCACCTCCAAACATTTGTGGCCTGTCCAAACATTTGTGGCCTGTGTGTGCATTTATTCATACAGCAATGCATGGTGTGCATGTATTTTAGGATAAAAGTAAAAACTTGTCAGCAGCCTGCTGAGGGAAATCTTCAGAAGCCATGTGTTCACTGTGTGTGTAAAGTACAAATAAAATGTACTATTAGACATAATTTGGAAACTCTTCCAAGGTAGCATCTGGACAGTGGAATTGAATATTTTATAATTATGGTATTTTGGGGTTCCTATAAGGTCATGGGACAAAGATCTAGAATCTATGGTAGAATGTCTCAAAGTCTGGGAAAAAGAAGAGAAAGAACAAAGAAAGTAGGTTAGCTTGTTCTTGCTTGCTAGAAAGAGCTGCTGCTAGTAAATATGATTTTGTGGTCAACATTCATTCAGTTTTCATTTGGGGCCATTTTATATCCATTGTACCTTCAAATTCTTTCTTCACAGTTGGTTAAAAGTTGATTCCCTTTTTGTTACTTCAGTGCTCAATTATCTAATAATAGGAGTATTGCTTTTCTATTCATGAAATATATATATATATTTAAAATAAAATGTTCATTCTTCTGTAAAAATAAAAACAGAATGCATTAAAATGATTATTTTTAACCTTATTAAACATATCTGTAAAGTTCTCTTTAATTCTTCTCAAGAGACTGACTAGTACTCTGAAGGCTAAATCCTCTATCCTCATTGGTGCTTAAGTTCTCAGCTTGCACTCTACCAGTTGAACCATGCCTACGTCCTTTCTTTAGGCCTGTTAGTTGGAGTTGGAGTCTTGAGGACTCTTCTGCCTGAGCTGCCCTCAAACCATCATCCTTTAGATCTTAGCTACCTGAATAACTATGATTACAGATATGTACTAAATTGGGCATGGCTATTTCCTTCTGATTTACTTCTCTGATGTGCATTTTATTGATCCCTTTCTGACTGTGGTAATGCAGGAAGGAACAGTTCACTCTCACGTTAACTTTTCTGAAGTTTGTGCCTCAGGGCTTCTTCACCTCCCCTTGCTCTGGGCTGGCTCCTTTCATTAGCATAAGCCTTTGTCCACTTGTAAAATGACCTGGGATCAATATTCAATAATACCATTAATGAAATGATATCAGCATATACTCTAACCCACTGCACAAACAAGGTGATTTTGTAAGAAAAACTGACTTGATCCATCCATGCGCTGAGGGACATTTGGGTTATGTGGTATATATACACAATGGAATTGTACTCATCCATCAGAAAGAATGATATTGTAACAGTCATAAGAAAATGGAAAAAACTGGAAAAAAGAATAGTAAGTGAAGCAAGCTAGATTCAGAGCAACGTAGATTGGTTGCCTGGTTTCCCTCATTTGTGTTAACTAGAATGTGCCTAAAAATCTATGAGTAAACACATTGGATTATAAAAGAAAAAAATATACTGGAACATGATAAAATATACAGATCTCTAGGCATTTAGTTTCCCTCAATTACTCATTAGCAACACTTTGAATGTTTCATCATACATCATAGGAAAATTAATTATAAGCCATGTAGTTTTACTTAAGATCATACTTGATTTGTCTTGGATTTTTTTCCTTTTCCTTTGGCTTGTTTATTTTTATGCTGGTCCTAGGACTTTAACTCAAGGCTTGATTGCTGTCCCTGAGCTTTTTGGATCAGGGCTGGTACTCTACACATGAGCCAGAGCTCTACTTTCAGATTTTTGGTGATGATTTGAAGATGTAGACTCATTATTTTTTGGCTCAGATCCCAGCCTCCTCAATAGCTAGGGTTATAGGCATGAACTACCAGTATCTGGAAACCCTTTGCTAATTTTAACCTTGAGTGTTGGAATATCATAAGATATAACTAACCATAAAATTTTTAAAAAGTTTTCTTTTTGAGTGTTTTTCCGCCATTATTTTTTAATTTTAATTTTTTTTGCCAGTCCTGGGGCTTGAACTTAGGGCCTGAGCACTGTTCTTGGGCTTTCTCAAGTCTAGCACTCTACCATTTGATCCACAGCACCACTTCTGGCTTTTATTGTCTATGTATGTGGTACTGACAAATCAAATCTGGGTCTTCATGCATGCTAGCAAGCACTCTGACAGTAAGCCAAACTCCCCATCAACTTTTATTATTTTTTATTTAATTTTATTCTCAAGGTGATGTACTAAGCAATTATATTTACATATGTAAGGTAGTGAGTATATTTCTTATTAAACATTGTTACCCCCTCAGTTGTTTTCTCCCACTTTCCCTCCCTCTCAATCCTGCCCCCCGCAAGTTGTAAAATTCATTACCAACATATTGTCTTGTGAGTATCTCTGCATTATACTTTGTCCTTTGTCTCAACATTTTGTTGTTCTCCTTCCCTTCCTAAATCAGATAAATGTATATACAATATATATAAAGTACCAAAATCAAATACATTGACAATGGAGGGGGGTGGGAGTGGTAAAGCAGAGGAGAAAAAAAGAATGAAAATAGAACTCACCTCACATAATACATTCAAAGCAACAACCACAAAGAAAACCTTCTTGTTTCCATAGATTGTAATTCATTTTGCTTAGCATCATCTTATATGATCATTTGTACAGGGCTATTGAGCTATTGTGAACTTCTAGTAGTACTATCCTTGACTGTACCAATTATTACAAATGAGGAAAACCATGGAGTCTATGTTTCTTAGGTTATGGCTTACTTCACTTAATTTTTCCCAAGTCTGTCCATTTCTAAGTGTTTTTCTGTCTTAGCCAATCATCAAGTCAAGGTTGAGGGACATCTATAGGACTTAGAATTGACAGGTGAAATATAGGGACTGCTACTGTCTTGCAAAGCATCTCCGGAGTCATTGGCTCTGTCACAGTTTCCCACTTGAAAGCATTCAGTCTTCTAGAATAGTGGCTGGTAATGTTAACCACATGAAGGAATCAGGGAACAACACAAGGAAGAATTTGTGGCCTTGCCTTTTGAGGTGTAGAAAATGCGTTTCTATAACTACCCATATACGATACCGTGTCCTCTAGAATTGGCCTAGAAATTGAGAGATGATAAGTGGACTTAGCTTATGTCATTTTAGGTTCCTCAATTCTATCCTTATATTTTCCAGGGCTTCTGTGTTTATACTTAAATTCTATCAAGACTCTCCAGGAACATTTGTACTGAGCTTCAATTATAATGCATGGAATCAGTTTGTGCTCCTGAAGGCAGGAAAATAACAGAGATTTTAGGAGTAATTGACCAAGATTATTATAGAAGACTTGTTAAATGATGGGGGTTCATAGGTAATAATGGCAACCAATATTTGAAAGTACAAGATAATACGTCCTCAGGGAAGATTGAATGAAAATAATTTTGGCCCATTGAAATGTCAATTAAGGATGATGAGAAGTTAGAATAAAGGGTGAAGGAAGTATGTAATAATTAATAGTTATGCTATAAGATATTGTAGCATATATAATATATAAATTCAATGTGTGTATGTGGTTTGTGTGTGTATGTTTGTGTGCATGTTGCTGGTAGTGAGGCTTTCTTCACTCCAGAATGGTACTTTACCACTTGCACCATATTTTCACTGTCACATTCAGCTTTTTGATGGTCGATTGAAGATGAGAATCTTAGGGACTTACTCTGCCTGAACTGGCTTTGACCTGAACTCTTCATATTTGTCTTTAAAGTAGTTAAGATTATAGATCTGATCAGCCAGCAACCAGTTTGTAGCTTACATTTTGTATCCCTTGATATCAAAGTGTTGTAAAAGCCTACAGCTATCCTCTCTCTGGTTTAGTTGGTATGATGGACTTGTATTATATCAGGTGATGGTCTTTTATCAGATTATATGAGGATCTCTATACTACATGCATTGGTCATAGATAAGATCACAGCTTAATCATTGCTCATACATACACACACACACACACACACACACACACACGAGTACATTGTATGTATTTGGCAAGTCTAAAGTAGAAACTAAAGAAATCATTAGAAAAGCTAACAAAATATGTAAAATATTCTAATATAAATGTAGCTTACATTATTCTGTGTAAATATTCATGGTAACTGAAGTCCAAAACTTAGTACATAATGTTAGGTAGTATTAAAAGGTAGTTACAAAGTAGGCTAGACTTATTTGTCAAGTTATGTCACTTAATTGAAGGACATGGAAAAAATTTTTCCAGTGACTGCTAAGATCACTTAACAATAATGATTAAAACAATATACTACTCAAATAATACATATTTTAATAATAGTAATGTACATTGCTTATTATGTGATTAAGTCTGCTAGTTTACTGAAGTGCCTCATTTTTAAAATTTTTACTTATCATAAAACTGATTAAGAGATAGTTTAAAACAGTATGTCCAAAGCTAACAGAGTTGATCATGATAGCACTGAGATTCCATAAAAGGAAATCTAGCAACAGAGTCAGTTTATTCAACTGGAATAGTGAATATATCAGGTTTAGATTTTTTTTGTCAATTTCGGATTTGAACTCTGGGCCTGCACACTGTCCCTAAGCTCTTCAGCAAAAGGCTACCACCCTACCCCTTGAGCAACAGTGCCACTTCTGTTTTTTGGTGGTTAATTGAATATAAGATTCTCATGGACATTAGTGCCTTGGCTGGCTTTGAACTGTAATCCTCCAACCTCAGTCTCCTGAAAAGCTAGGATTACAGGCATGAACCACCATACCCAGCTTAATATATTATGTAGGGTATAACCCTACTCTATGATGGCAAAACCAGAAAATGCACCACTTACTTCTTATGGCAATATGTTGTACCACAACCAATGCCTGTTAGTGATATAGAGAGATCATATGTTCAACTTGCTTTCTACAGTGTACTTTATTACAACTGATATTCTTCTGTCTGAAGCCTGCATAAGATTCCAATCCAGAGGTAAGTGAAAGCCTCAAACCAGAGCTAAGAGAAAGAATTTTTTTTTAAAAAAAATACGATCTATTGTTGGATGTATTTTGATACATGACCAAAAGCTGAAATGTTGGGAGCACTTTGAAATTAGAGTTAAAGGAGCTCTTCTTGCTTTGCCAGCTTTATTTTAGGTCTTTTTGTTTATTAACATTTGCATTATAACAGAAAATGTAAATAGAGTTCAGCTCACATTGCATTGTAAATCTAACAGGAGAAAATTGCTTTGTAAAACTTGGTGATTTATCCAATTAAGTAAAGAATACTTTCAAAGTTGTGCAAAGATTTATTGACTTTTACTATTTGAGATATTCATGCAAACAACCTTCAAAAATACCTATGTGTAAACATTTTAATCAAAATATCTGTGCTATCACTCAGTGGCAAACTGTAGGAGGAATATTAAGTTACTAGACACTAAATCATCCTTAATAGCTAAAAACCACATTTAGCTTTATATCTTCAGAGGCAATTTCCTTGCATTACATTAGTAGGAAGAGAGCAATGGAAGGAAATGCTGAGAATTTATAGCATGAACTAATTTAAACTTTCAGAAATGTTTCAATTGTTCCAAAGTTATAAGGTGAGAATCTACATAAATACAGCAAACTCAATTAACTACATATTGCTGTATTTTTTTCCTATACTTTATAATTCGGGAGAGATTATCCAAAGAATTTAAAAGAAATTTTTAAGAAGAAATTTTTAAGAAGAAATTTAAGCAGTCATGTAATCGACAAATGAACAAAGCAAGAAAAGTTATTGTCTTAAGGAAAGTAATAATTACATAAATTATGTGTGCAACCATCACTTAAATAACAATTACACCAGTGATAGAATACCTGCAATCCTAGTTACTCAGGAGGCTGAGGAATGAGGATCATGATTGGAAATAAGTCCAGGCAAGAAAGTCCATGAGACTCTTACACCATTTACAGACCAAAAATCCAGAAGAAGAGATATGGCTCAAATGGTAGAGCATTATCCATGATGACAAAAGCTCAAGAGAAATTACCAGTACCTGAGATCAAATACCAGGACTGGGGAGTGGGTGGAAAGAAGTCTAATTAGGATGATCACACTGAAAGGAAGGCAAAATTTAAGGCTTGAAGATAAAATATATTTTTGTTTTGTTTTTAGGAGCACAATAAACTTGATGATAGTAGGCTGGCTATAAAGTATGCTATAAATTACATGAAGAAGGTCAATTGAAAAAAGTTTTGCTGTTACTTTTGTAGTACATTGAAAAGATTGAAAAATGACAACTTGGTGTATGGCTTTGATAAGTTGGGGGGGATATTGTCTTGACAAAGTATAACCTAAAAAAAACTAAAATTAGAAAATCATTAATTGATGTAATAAAAGTATGCCCATTCCACATTAGTAAAAATGTAGAACAACTAAATAGGTGTGTGTGGGGGTGGGGGGTGTGTGTTATAAAAGGTAACTGGGGAGGAAGGAAGATGACGCCGAGACAATAGGGAAGCTGCCTAGCTCTTTCTCACAAAAAGAGAGAACCAGGGAGTCCCACAAGTCAACTACCTAAAGAAATCCACAACAACAAACTCAAAAAGCAATGGAGAAGGACTCAAACCGGAAAAGAAATCCAGATAAAGCGCACATCCAACTTTCTCAAAGAATTCGGAACGCGAGGACCCCTCCCCCACCTCTCGCCCAAAGCCACGGAAAGCCACGAAAAGCAGCAGCTGCCGCGAAAAGCTGCTGCGAGTGCCAGCTCCACGCCAGGAAAGCGGCGGCAGTGGAGGGCGCCAGGCCAGGAGCCCAACTGCTGCAGAAACCAGCACAGAACCGGGCCAGAGAACGGGGGAAGCAGCAGAACCCAGACACGGAACCGGAACAGCAAGCAGTGGAACCCAGATGCAGAACACAGGCGGCGGCGGAGATCCGAGGGGAGTGAAAGGCTCTCCACCACCGTGGAGCACCCGCAGAAGGACGCAGAGGCGTGAGTAATACAGCGCATCCCCAAACACATCGGGAAAGCAGAGCGGGTGCCAAGCAATAGAACTTAACTCAGACCCCTCCACCCCGCCAGAGAAAGACTGGCAGAGCAGGGGGGCAAGGAATTTAGAATCCTGTCCCTTCCCTCAACAGCCCCCTCCCTCAGGCCATTGACTGGAGATTGACAGGCTGGCTACATAAGAACCAGCACCCCACCAAGGGAGGCAGGGCTGTCCCAACTCCCACCTGCCCAACGGGCTCAACCCCCAGCCCTCTGACTGGAGACTGACAAGCGGGCGGACCCTAAGACTCAGCACCCCACCAGGGGAGGCGGAGCTGTCCCAGCTCCCACCCGCCCAGCAGGCTCCTCTCCCAGGCCACTGGATCTGGAGAGTGGAGGGCACTGAGACCCTGCCTTAGAACAGCGGGTAGGGGGTGCGGGAAAATAGGAGCCAGCATCTGCCCCCCCTCAATTCTTGAGCGGGACATCCTCCAGCTGGGAATCCTGAGCAAGAGAGCACCAAGGGGCCCCCCCACAGTCACAGACACTGACAAAGCAGTGGAAAAACAGCAGGGAGCAACACATCAACAGGAGCAAGGACAAAAATCACATGATTGTCTCAATAGACACGGAAAAGGCATTTGACAAGATCCAACACCCCTTTATGTTAAAAGCTCTGGAGGAACTAGGAATCCATAGAACATTCCTCAATGTAATAAAGGCTGTGTATGAGAAACCCACTGCTAGTATTACACTTAATGGTTAAAAGCTAAAGCCATTCCCTCTAAACTCAGGAATGAGACAAGGATGCCCACTCTCTCCACTACTCTTTAACATAGTACTAGAATTCCTAGCTAGTGCAATAAGGCAAGAAGCAAGCATAAAGGGGATCCAGGTAGGGAAAGAGGAAATAAAACTATCCCTCTTTGCATATGACATGATTCTGTATTTAAAGAATCCTATAGACTCTACTCCCAAGCTGCTTGAGCTGATTCAAAACTTTGGAAAAGTAGCAGGCTATAAAATCAACCCCCAAAAATCAACTGCCTTCCTTTACGCCAACAGTGAGAGGAACGAGGCAATAATCAGGAAAGAAACTCCTTTCACAATAGACTCAAAGAAAATAAAGTACCTAGGAATTAGCTTAACTAAGAATGTAAAGGACCTTTTTGACGAAAACTTTAAAACCCTAAAAAAGGAAATTAAAGCAGAACTAAGGAAATGGAAAAACCTCCCATGCTCCTGGATTGGAAGAATCAACATTGTGAAAATGACAATCTTACCAAGGGCTATCTACAAATTCAACGCAATACCCATCAATATCCCAATGTCATTCTTTAAAGAAATAGAAGAGGCAATTCAAAATTTCATATGGAATAATAAAAGTCCCCGTATAGCAAAAACACTTCTTAGCAGAAAGAACAGCGCCAGAGGAATTTCAATTCCAAACTTTAGACTCTATTACAGAGCTATAATTCTCAAAACAGCTTGGTACTGGCACAAGAACAGGCCTGAAGACCAATGGAATAGAACTGAGGACCCAGATATTAAACCACAGACCTATGGCCACCTAATCTTTGACAAGGGAGCCAAAAAAATAGAATGGAAGAAAGACAGCCTCTTCAACAAGTTGTGCTGGCAGAACTGGTTAAGCACCTGCAGAAAACTAAAGCTGGATCCTTCTTTGTCACCTTGCACTAGAATTAACTCCAAATGGATCACAGACCTGGAGGTAAAAGCTGACATACTGAAAACTTTACAGGAAGGAATAGGAGATACACTAGGCCTCCTTGGCACAGGTCGAAACTTTCTTAATAAGGACCAAGAATCACAACAAATCAGAGAAAGGCTGGATAAGTGGGACTGCATTAAACTGCAGAGCTTTTGTATGGCAAAGGACATAGCTAGTAAACTAATCAGGAAGCCTACAGAGTGGGAGCAGATCTTCACCAACCAAACAACGGACAAAGGCCTCATATCTAAAATATATCAACAACTCAAAAAATTGAATCACTCCAAAACTAATCTCCAAAGTAACAACCATCCCATTAAAAAATGGGCCAAAGACTTAAAGAGAGTCTTCTCTGAAGAAGAAAAAAAATGGCCTATAGACACATGAAGAAATGCTCAACATCTCTGGTCATAAAAGAAATGCAAATCAAAACAACTCTAAGATTCCACCTCACTCCAGTTAGAATGGCCGGGATCAGGAAAATGAATAATAACAGATGCAGGAGGGGATGTGGCCAGGAGGGATCACTACTACACTGTTGGTGGGAGTGCAAACTCGTTCAACCACTATGGAAAGCAGTGTGGCAGTGACTCAAATGGCTAAACATAGAACTCCCCTATGACCCAGGAATTCCACTACTTGGCATTTATCCAACCATCCAGAAACAAGTGCATACTAAATCCACTAGCACAACGATGCTCATTGCAGCACTATTCACCATAGCAAAGATATGGAACCAACCTAGATGTCCCTCAGTTGATAAGTGGATCAACAAGTTGCGGTATTTGTACACAATGGAATTCTATGCTGCTGTCAGAAAGAATGACATTGCCCCATTTGTTAGGAAATGGAAAGACTTAGAAAAATCATATTAAGTGAAGTAAGCCAGATCAAAGGAACTTAGGCTGAATGGTTTCCCTTATTTGTCATAATCAGTAGAAACCTTGGGCTCTACTAGCAGAGATCTGCAATAGAGCAAAATCTTGATACATAAGGCCATATAGTATGAAGCTAATTGAAAGGACCTCCAGGATATCGAAACAAAAGCCATATAACAAATGATTGTTGTCCTTAATGCACTACGTAGTCTCTCATCTCCTTTGCTGTCCCTTGGTTATCTCATGTTGTTATAGTATCTCACTTTGTTGTCTGATATATTGAATGTATTTGTATTTGGTTATTTGAAATTGGATAGGGAAGGGGGGAAAACCTAGACGGGTGGGGGGTGTGGGGGGGGAGGGTAATGGGTACCAAGACATGTGAAAGGGTATCAATGTACGTGAATTAATGAACCTTCTATCTGGCAAATATCATGTACCCCTTTTACTAATTACAATAAAAATGCAAAAGAAATAACTTAAAGAAATTACATTAATATTTAAAAAAAACAAAAAAACAAAAATGTAACTGGGTTGGACATGTAGGGTAATGATAATCTTAACGAGGAAAAATAACAAAATGAAGCAAACATTATTGTGTGATAAATACATTTCTTTGTGAAGTGTGATGTCTTCCCTCATTTTGTTCCAAGTTTTCCCTCTAAATCCCTCCTCAACAAGTTATATAGTTTATTTTCAACATAATGTCCAGTGAGTATCAATACTGCATTTGTTCAACTTTTCTCCCACCATTTCTGTCCCCCCACCCCTTTATTCTCCTCTAAACATACTTACATACAAGACAGAAATACAGCAAAGTACATACAAATAGAGAAATTTAAAAAATGAGTGACAATGGAGTAAAACAAAAAGACTACTTGTTCCCCTTTCTTGGAGTTCTTTTTGATAAAAATCAATTTATATGATCATATGCACATAACTATTGAGCCTTAGTGATTATGTTCTTGGAAATGGGTGCTATTTTTTTAGCAATATCTGCAAGGAATTCTAATGGGCTTGGGGATTTTTTCATGTGTTTTTACATTATGAATTCATGGTCCTTAATATTCCTAAGGCTATGAAAATTATTTTTTTCATGGTTGGCAAAAACATGGTTTTAGAGGAATTGGTCCATTGACTATGAAATCTACATATGGTTAAAGCATGCATGCAGAGCTTTTCTATTTTTAGCACTTTCATACTGTTTGGCCGATAGTTTCTAATGTTCATTGTTTCCTTCCTAATATTAGTAATTTTTATCTTTATTGTATAAGTTTCTAATGTTCATTGTTTCCTTCCTAATATTAGTAATTTTTATCTTTATTGTAAAATCAGGCTCAGTAGAGACAGTGCTTTTAGTGATTGTTCTAATAGCTATTGCTTTGTTTCATTGATTTTTTTTCTCATTTTACCACTTTTAATTTCATTGATTTTTCTTCTATTTCCTCTCTCCTATCACTTGGTATTTAGTTGGGTCTTCATTCTATGAAATGGGAGACTAAGTTATCGATTTTGTTATTTCTTTGACGTGTTTGTACTTTTTGCTATGAAATTCCTTACTACCGGGTTAAGCTTCATCTCACACATTTGACTGTGACCTGAATGGGATTTTGCGTTTGCTGGGGGAGACCAATGGCTGTTTATAATCTTCCGGTGACGGAACTAATTTCTCTATGTGAACATGGCCAGGGGAACTTACATTGTTCTCTTTGCCAACCAATTTAAAGGCAGTGAGCAAGCCCCTCCCAGAGCAGAGGTGTGTGTATGTGTGTGTTTGTGTGTGTGTGTGTGTGTGTGTGTGTGTGTGTGTGTGTGCTGTGTAGGAAAGACAAAGATCAAACCATTTACTGTTTACACACACAGTTCATGAGAAACAAAGTTACATTTTTCCTACCTATAGATTCCATAAAATAATGTCAATACTTATCTGACTGCTGTGTACTTCTTTTTTTTTTTCTTTTGCCAGTCCTGGGCTTGGGCTCAGGGCTTGAGCACTGTCCCTGGATTTTCTCAAGGTTAGGGCTCTACTACTTGCACCACAGCACCACTTCCAGCTTTTTGCTACATATGTGGTACCGAGGAATCAAACCCGGGTCTTCGTGCATGCTAGGCAAGCACTCTACCACTAGGCCAAACTCCCGGCCCCTGACTGCTGTGTACTTCTATAATTGAATGTTTGGCATCAAATGTTTAGGCTTTAGTTAACTTCTATCACAATGTTCTGCAATTAGGTGACATTAAAATGATTTGGTTGGGCCAGGAGTTTGACCTAGTGGTAGAATGCTTGCCCTAGCATGCACGAAGACCTGGGTTCAATTTCTCGGTACCACATACATAGAAAAAAAAGCCAGAAATGGTGCTGAGGCTCAAGTGGTAGAGCTCTAGCTTTGAGGAAAAGAACCCAAGGACAGTGCTGAGTCCAAGATCAGGACTGGCAAAAAAAAAAAATGATGTGGTTGACTTGCCATGATTTCTGTTTTCTTATTTTTAGTGGATGTATGGGTATACTCTTTGACACCATTCCATGATCTGTGAATTGATATAATTCTTACTGTTGAAGCTATTATGTAAAGAGTTCCTTAACACAAGAATAAATTAACACAGCTCCATGATTAATTATCACATTTAATAAACTACTGTTATTCCTGTCCTTGTGTTCTCATCTTGAATTTTGAAATTCATGCTAAATAGTTTATTGACAGCAAATAAGATTTTGTGTATGTGTGTGTGTATGTTTATTGTTTTATGACAGGAAGTTAATATGGGATGAGCAACAATTTATTGCCAAAAGTCTTCCTTTGTGACAACCAGTGAAAGAGAGGGATGACGGAGCTCTAATGAAGTAAGGCTTGCTGTAATTATATGCAGCCAGTGGGTGAGGTTCAGATGAGATAGATGGAACGTAATGGATGGCATCATGCACAACACGGAAGGTGCAGCCTGCCACATGTTTAACAATAAGGAATATTTACCTCAAAGCCTAAAGTTTTAGTTTATTTTCATACTTTTGCTTGTTTTCAGCTGGCCATGGACAGGTTCAATGTTGGTTGCTTTCTGAAAGTGAAATAACATAGAGATAAGCTGAAAGGTTATGAGTATTCTTTCCAATACCACAGATGCCTAGGCAGGGCTATCAGTCAAACACCCTCTAAGACATACTCATTTTTCTGCTCAGAGTACCTAAAACTTCACACAGAGGTTTCTGTTCTCACAGAGGAACTCAGGTACCCAGGTAAGGATTGATTTCAAATTATACAGGAAAAACATGAGCCAAGTTGCTGTTAAGACTGTGTGGTCACTGCTGGCAGGTTCTGGAAGAAAAGTGCCTGTGAGTTCCTTACACAGGAACTCGGAACAGCCAGCTTGGTCCCTTAGCTCTCGGGCCACTCTGTGACTGTCTCCAATCACAGCCTTCTTCTGTGCCATTTCTAAGTGCTTTTGGAAACTGCTCAAAACATGGCAATGCATCATGTTTAAGCTTCATAAATATGTGCATATTTGACATTTATAAGAAAATAGGATCCATTTAGAACAAAATCAAAACACTAAAATAAATAGGCATCCTGGAATTGATGAGTCTAATAATACTTGCATGTCAAATCAACGTATTTTTCCCCACATAATGTACTCCTGTTTACATTTGGTGGTTGATATATTAGATAATATTAGAGCTATTTTATTTGAAGTAACCATTGACTTCTGTTTTTAATATATAATTACCTGAAAATAATCAATTCAATATACATAAAAGCAAATGCAATAGGAAAATTGATCAAGAAAGAAATATCGGGTCAGACACCAGTGGCTCATATCTGTAATTCTAACTACTCAGGAGGTTGAGATCTGAGGATCATGGTTCAAAGCCAGGTCTGTGAGACTCTTACCTTCAATTAAACATCCATGGGCCAAAAAGCTAAGCTACAGTGCTCAGGTCAAACAAAAGGGACCTGGAGTGTATCCTAGTGGTAGAGTGCTTGCCTAGCATACATGAAGCTCTGGGTTCAATTCCTCAATACTACATACACAGAAAAAGCTGAAAGTCATTCTGTGGCTCAAGTGGCAGAGCCCTAGCCTTGAGCAAAAAGTGTCCAAGGACAGTGACCAGGCACTGAGTTCAAGCCCCAGGATTGGCAAAAAGAGAAAACAAATATATTATTAGTGGAATTCTTGGAATATCATTACAAATATATAAATATGAGCATGTGGTAATTATGTTACTATAACTATCCAGAATTTGAATGTGTTTCTTTACTATACACAATTGAGGAAGAAACCTTGTAATGCCTTTTTTAAAATCGTTCATGGGAATGTTCTCCAGCTTGAAGATTTACATATATGAAAGCTCTGAATGATTGAAAAACATTTATTTAAGCATACAGATTTAAATGTTTTCAGGAGTGCAAATCACTTGGAAAATTAATCTAGAAATACACACTACCATTCATTGCAATAAACTTCTGGATCTCTAATTTGCAGTTTTAATTCAACATATTTTTAAAAATTGATTATATTTCAATAAACCTAAGATCTACATATGACATGGCTTAATTAACTGTTTTGAGTGGTACAGGGTAATGTGATTTTTAAATTACAATAAATGAATATGAGTATGTAGGTGCTAATTTCAATGATCATAATGATATAATTATATACATTTAATATTAATACATGTTTTCATATTAATGACGCTTTCGTTCACATATAATTGTATTACAAAATTATTTCTAATGGCATTTGCTGATTCCTATTTATGTGAATTGTGTTAAGAAAAATGGAAGTCAACATCATTAGGATTATATTTGCTTTCTGTTGTTTCTTTTGTTTATTTGTTTCATAGATTATCTGGCTTGAACTCAGGGCCTAGGCATTGTTGCTGAGCTATTTTACTCAAGGCTCATGCTGTATTACTTTAAGCCATGACTCCACTTCTGGTTTTCTGGTTATTAATTGGAGCCAAAAGTCTTATACTTTCCTGTCAACACTGGCTTTGAACTTGAATCTTCAGAGTTCAGCCTCCCAAGTAGCTAGAATTGTGTGAGCTCCTAGCAGCCAGCTGTTTTCCAGTTTAAAATTTTACATGATGATTTTGTAGCTGGCTTTTTATTTTGAGATATTCAATATTCTATCACTTTTGCATATTTTTAAGATTAGCTTTTAAAAACACATTTCAGTTAAGTTTTTTCATATCATATTTTCAGCTATTTTAAAATATGCTAACTTTCAGAGTTTTCATCCAGAATTAATTTTGGAATTATGGATGTGAGGAGTGAGCATCGTCTTTCAATGATGAATTTTTTTGATAAAATGTTTATGTAAAACTTCACTATTTTACCCCCTTTTTCTGGAAATTACCACATGGGTGTTCTTCACCTATATCTTCAATTCTACTGGAGTAAATATTTGAGTGAAACTATCTGATTATTCCAGAAGTGATACATAATATATGTTAGGGATCATGCTTCTAAATATTATTTTTCTTGTCCCTCTTAAAACAATTCTTCTTTGGGACAATTTGTTTTTCTGAGTCTTCCAAGACATTGTCTCCCATTTATTCCTCCAGCAATAGTTCATAAGAAGGAAAGGAGGGGCTGCTAGTGGAATTCCCTGCTTTGATCCACAACTAATTCCTGTAGACAGACTGAGGAAATGGAAACAGCCACAGATTCTCCCCGGGAGACTTCAGAGGGAGCCAACCCTGCTCTACTCTTTGGTTCTGAGATTCATAATCCCCATTTTAGTTCTTTGCCACAACTCTAAGATCGTAAATTGGTATTCTTCTAGGCCTCTGGGTTTGGAGAAATTTACTGGGGCAGCAGAAAGAAATGCATGAAATCTCATGAGTTTTGCATGGAAAGGAACTACTAAAATAATAAATACTTTGAAAGTCTTAGTAAGAAAAAAAACAGACAGGGAGAAATACACATTTTCAATACCAGAAATGTAAAAGAAAATAAACGTAGCTCAAGAAAGTATAAAGGTGTCATGAACTAAGCTGTGTCAATCAATAATATAGAATGGACATATGAAAACCCAGCATGCCAGAAATGAATTCAAACAGCAAATCCTAATATTTCTAGCCCTAATACAAAAATTCAACCTTTTAATTGAGAACTGTACTACATGCTGAGGAGTTGCCACAGGAATGACGGAGGGAGCCCTTCTGAACATTTGCCCTTTGATATAAGCAACTGAAAATTGTCAGAATTAACTTTTACACATCTCTGGAAATTAATCAAAGGCTTGCAGCAAACAGGAGAGCATTTAATCAAGAAAAATGGCTGAATCTTGGTAAGTACATTGACCTTTCTGCTGTTGTGGTTCCCTGATCCTGAGCTTAGCAGAAAGGCTAATGAATAATACTCTACACTGCTAGTACCAAAGGGAGCAGGAGGGGAGCTGGAGCTGTTGAAAACCACCTTAGCAAGGGATTGTTATTATTTGACCCGCCTGGTGGTTTCAAACAGCACTCACTTGAAAGATTTATTTCGAATCACTCAAATCATCCAGGTGCAAAAAGCCTTTATCCAGGGGCCATTTGTGAAATGTTTTAATGCCACATCAGACTGAGAGATGATGGATAGCAATTAGGGAAAGTAATCATCTATCTGAAAAATCTCAAAGGGAAAAGCAAAGAAATAAGATACCTTTAACAACTCTGAAAAGATGCAGAATTTCTCCTGGGATTCTGAAAGCCACATGATGCACAAGATTTGATACATGTTCAGGAAGGAATTGAGGAAGACTTGCTATTTGATTTCATGCCGGCTAAGAATGTTCTTCAATTTCCACTGAATGTTGTAATTGGCAGAGACTCTAACCAAATTATGTCTCATTTTTAGAATATTTTTATTATCTTTAAGCAATTGTACAAAGGAGTTGCTTTAAAAGCAGTTGACAAATATACCACATCTTGATAGATGTCACCCTTTCAACATTCTCACCCACCTTTCTCGACTCACTCTTCTCCTTACTTCTCTTACTTTTAGCTTAGGCATTGGTTTCTTTGCCATTTAACAAAGCAATTTCTGTGTACACAGCATTGTGATCTATGCGTGAGCACTTCAATATCTTCACCCCTCTTTGACTCTCCTTTTCCATTGTATTTCCCAAGTGTGGATATATACCATGAGTTTGTTCCTGCATTCTCCCCTCTTTCCATTTCATCCCTTTTGGAGTGGCCCTACCATACCCTCTTTTTTTGTGTGTGGGGGTCATGGGGCTTGAACTCTGCCTGGGTGTTGTCCCTGAGTTCTTCGACTCAAGGCTACCACCCTACCTTCAAGCCAAGCTCCACTTCCCTTTTTCTAGAGGTTAATTTGAGATAAGAGTCTCAGGTCCTTTTGTGCCACTGTTGGCTTTGAACCTTGATCCTCAGATCTCAGTCTCCTGAATAGCTAGGATTGCAGGCATGAGCCACCATGCCCAGCTAACCATACCATCTTGAAAGTACCCATTTCCTGGTAATTACTTTGTTGGGCTTTGACTTGTTATTTTTTAAGGAATTATATTGTGTGTACTATCCATAGATTCTATTACACTTCTATAAATTCATTTGTAACCCCATACTTCCAAAAAATGGTGCTTCTTAAGAGATAATGCACCGTATACTTGTGTCTTCTGATTCTCCACAACTTAATCAAGGCTTATGTCTATATAGTTAGTCTGGAGGAATAATTTAATCTCTTTGTTAGTAAAGTTAGTAATTTTTTTGAGAGTGTGAAATAATCTCATCATTATCAAGGTCAGCCCCCACGGTGTCCGTGGGGAGTGTGACCTGGCCAAAGCCCCCCACACCGTTGGTTCTCAGGACCCTGTGCTGAGCCAACAAGAGCTCCAACTCTGAGAAACTGGCCCCAAGGACCCACACAGGGCCCTGCAACACCCTCTCCTGACTATCATTAACAAAGGATGCTATCTAAGAAAAATAAATAAGCAGCAATATAGAATAGAATAGAAAAATATAAATATATAAAGTAAATATAGAATAGTATATGAAATATATAATAAATACTAAGAATATGATGATATGTAAGAAAAATATGTAAAAATAATATAAAGTGTGTGTAGTATATAAAAATTAAGGATGCTATCTAAAAATTTTTCAAAATAATAAAATAAAGAAAAACTTTTAAGAGAAAACAAGTCAAACAAAATTACAAAAGTGGGGGAAATAAGCTAAGATAAAATATATTTCAATAGATGAATGGATCAAGAAGTTGTGGTACTTATACACAATGGAATTCTATGCTGCTGTCAGAAAGAATATCATTGCCCATTCGTAAGGAATTGGAAAGACTTGGAAAAAACGTATTAAGTGAAGTAAGCTAGACCCAAAGGAACATAGGCTCCATAACTTCCCTCATTTGTAATTAGTATACACCTAGGACTCTCGTAGCAGAGGATCATAATACAGGATGAGCCTAAAAAAGATGAACTCTAGGATATGGAAACAAGAGCTTTATCTTGTGTGATTGTTGTTCTTAATGTACTATGTTATTTCTCTTCTATTTTTTTGCCCTTTGGTTAATCTCATATTGTTACTGTATCTGACTTTGTTACCTGGTGTACTGTATATACATTTATTTGTTTATTTGAAATAAGGAAGGGAAGGGAGAAATGAGAAGACTGGAAGGGGGTGGAGGGAGGCAGAGGTAGAAAAAAACATGAGAAGGGGTATCAATGTGTGAGAAATAATGCACCCACGATCTGACAAATGTAACTATAACCCCTCTATATATTACACCGACAATAAAAAACAAAAACTTTCAAATCTCAAATCAATGAACTCAACCCACAAACCCAACAAATCACAAACTAACATAATGAATCTGAAATCCTGATGATCTATGTGAGTCCAACAGGTCACCAATCAAGAGTTAACCTGCTATGTGGACATAAATGCGGCCAAGGCTGCTCTCTTATATTCATATTATTTGTGATTCTATCCTGGTGGCTTCTGTGAGGTCACAGCCACAAAAGCTCTATTCCAGCCAGGTGTCCCCTATGGTGGAAATCTTACTTCATGCGCATACCTGTAACCTGGGCTTGAACTCAGGGCTTGGAATGTGTCCCCTAACTTTTTCAATCAAAGTTGGCACTCTTCCCTTTAAGCCACAACTTCACCTCTGTCTTTTAGTTGGTTATTCAGCAATAAAACTCTCAGGCTATTTTCTACCTGGGCTGGCTTCATACCACCAATTGTCAGATCTCAGCTCCTTGAATACTTAAGATTGCAGGCCTAAATCACAGTTTAAAAAATATTAAAAATAGCTCACATGTTTTATAGTTCTGTTATATTGCTTAAAATTTAGTATTTTCATTGATTACAATGTGGTTGGGGTGCCAATGGTCTTACGGAATTGTAGCTGATCTGCAGGACTCTGGATGTTTACATACAGAGAAGTGTGAAGGTTGACATGAGTTAGGCAAGGAGGTTGCAAACCTTGGAGCTATTTTATGCAGAGTGTGACAGTAATTGACCATTCCTGAAGATGCACAATCTCAGGTTCCTCAGCAATGTCCTTTTGATAACTCTCTTGCATGATGTACTAGACTTGGTATGGAGCATCTTCCTTGCTACTATTCTGAGTTTTATTCAAATTTCCTCCTCTCTTCTTGCACTAAAAAAGTCTCCCTAGGTATGTTGGAACTGTCCATTTCTTTTTCAAGGCTTGGTCCTGGGATGCCTAAGTGAGCTGCTCTCATATTCCAAGGGTATGAGGACCTATGGAAGTTGTTTTCTAGTAGGATGGATGGATAGATAGATAGATAGATAGATAGATAGATAGATAGATAGATAGATAGCTCAATTCCCCCTGGGCAGTGGACTGAAAGTCCCATAGTCCCCTGCCTTGGTGATGAGTGTGTGGACCAATTGTATATGGACATATGTTAGACAGAAGCATCAAATATCTGCAGATCTAATTGAGTGAAGATAGAAGAGAAAAGGCACAGTGAGAGACTTCCCCTAACTACTGAGCCTTTCTAGAGTACTGAGAGGCCCCTTCCTTCTGCCATACTAAGGTCCCAAAGCCTCAGAGAGTTAGTTCCCACCCTTCCACAACAATGACCGGCTCAAATAAGGCCCTCCTGAAAGCATTCAGGGTTGATCATTTCATAATAAATGCAGCATTTAGAAAAGTCTAAAGGGCTTTGACTGAAGGTTCTCCCACCTCTGCCCTTTGGAAATGGGATTAGGGCATGTATCCCCCTATGTGCTGGCCATGATGGATTGAGGCTGTGCTCCAGAGAAAATGGCAGATCTGGAAGGCCTTCACTTCAAATGGCAGAGTGCTCAGAGGAGCAGAAGGAAGACTGGGCAGCTGCCCAGGATCACAGAGTTCCAAGATCCCACCCACACACTGACCACCATTCTCCAGGGGTTTTTCTCTCTTATGAAGGCTCCCAGGATGCTCTCTGAAGCAAGCCATGTGTATAGTACCCTATCATCCACTCCTAGGTGCTCCTTCTTAGTCTCAGCTGCACCATGACAAAGAGCTTGTATCAACAAGAGACCTGTCTTAGACAGGGTGTAAGTTGCATTATGTCACTACTTGGGGGTTCTTTTCAGTTAATAGGCTGCCTTCATAGACATTCTGAGATCCTTTGATTGGGTATTGCATTGAGAGTCATAGAAGGAAGAGAGGACTTCACCTAAGCTTCCTTGGATTTGAATTCAATGTCCTCATCTTCAAGATAGTGTCTGTCATTTGCTCTTGCTTCCTCACATGGATTGTAAAATCCTGGGGAGGGAGAAAGAAAGGAAGGGTTAAAGTGAAGAAGGGAGGCAAGGAAGGAAGGAAGGGAGGAAGGAAAGAAGGAAGGAAGGAAGGAAGGAAGGAAGGAAGGAAGGAAGGAAGGGAGGGAGGGAGGGAGGGAGGGAGGGAGGGAAGGAGGGAGGGAGGGAGGGAGGAAAAACTATTCTCTTTACTACACTTGTCTAAAACTCTTGCAACCACCTGATTTCATAACCCCTAGCAAGCTTAGTTATGGTTTTCATTGCTGGTAATGCAAAACCTCATCTGCTGGCTCTTGAAAGTCTGTGATAAATGTATAAATAGTAGTTATCAGGCTGCAAGTATTTTAACAATCATCTTGCAAGTGGAAATTTTACTTTGTTCTCATAGTTTGTGACTGTCATTTTGGAGTATGTTATTTTTCTAGTTAAGTTAATAGCACCTGCATTCACCAAATAACAGAGAATAGGTAAGTTTCTAAAAATTATAGCAGTCAGAAAACATCTTTGCCATTTCTTTGCTGATTGTTGAAAAAGTTACCTTGTGTCCTATCTGAAAAACTATGTCATTCTCCCCTACTTTAAATAACTATTTTTAAAGGGTAGCCTCTAGCTGTCAATCTTGTTGTTTCTTATCTATTCCTCTGGTATATCAGAGGACAGTTTTGTTATACAAGAAGATAGCAATTAGAATAGAAAAATGTGATTGATCTTTGAGCATATATCAATTTGCTTTGAAAATAATTATTCACTTTGTTTTAGGAAGGGGCTTACCTCTTGACACAGACTAAACTTAGCAAACTGTGATACCATTGTCAAATTCATATATTGAATAAATCACCTTATTTTCCTGCTTTTAAGGTTAAGATGGTTAGCCTCTCGGCCATTTCTAGAGATGGAATGACTTCACAAATTTCCGCTAATGGAAATAATTCTAACCATCCATTTCTCATTCATAATGTCACTGTACTATAATATTAACACATACTATTACAAGCCTAAAGAAAACAGAGGATAATAAAAAGCCCTGTACTCATCAAGTGGGTAAAACAAAATTTGCTTCCATTTCAACAACAAAAAAAATCATTGATTGTCTGCATCAATGTGACTCAGGATTATACCTAAAGCTATAAATAGGATGTTCCTCACAGACCCTCAGCCACATTGCTATGGACACATGAAATAATATTAAATGGAGAGCAAACTTTACATGCCACAAGTGACAGCTGGAAGAGTTATACCAAGCAAGGACTCAAGAGTGCTTAGATGAAGAGTTAGGTAATATGCAAAGTGCAAAGTACTCTCTCAGGTAGCTTGTACCATTTTGCCAGCATTACATTTTTATATGCCAATAGTCCTCTCTTGGCTACTTTTGTTTTGAGAAATACAAGGGATTTTCTGTTAAATCTGGTTTGTAAATGGGGCTTTTCTGATTTCCTGGATTAAATAAAAATAAAAGAGCAGAGTTTGGGTGTCTAATATAGATGGTATGATTTGAAACATGTTCGTTTATTTAACCCACTGCTTTGGTGAGGAGATAAAATCACTTACTACATTCATACTCATTTATGTTGTACAGTATTCTTCATGCTAAATTAACCTGATAAAGATACAGAGGGAGGTTTTTTCCCCCTTCTACCAGATAGAATCAGTCTCAATTTACCAGCAAGTGGCAAAACAGTGGAAATGGAAGCGCATTCATCATCTGATCCTCCGTGTTAAGATAAAAGGATATAAATGCCAGATAAACTATGGAAGGGTATTCCAAATGCCTAACAAGTAGGAAGCAGACACTAACCTTTTAGAATAGGTCTCATGTGCCGTCAGACTCTGGCTGGCAGAGGCCTCCTTGGATCTCCAAATCTATGAGGCTGTCCTGATCCAACCTGAGTGGACCAACTCCTGACTCATCACAGATCTTCATCCACTCAGTCTCATCCAAGGATGGATAAGGAAAAAACAATTGTTCATCTTCCACTCAACTTGGAAACAGTCTAAACTCATAATGTACAAGAAGCTGATGTGAAGGAGGGAGGGAAATAATAATGACAATAATAAATAATTGAAAAAAAGTACAACTCCATGTGACTCAGCATTGAACACTCCAGAAAGGGAACATCCAAATATTCACACGGGTTTGAAGCTGAAGATAGAGTGGAGTAAATGTTATTTATATGAAATCAAAGTTCAGGTATCTTTTGTGTGAGTGTGTACCAGTTCTGGGTCTTGAACTCATGACTTTGCATTCTTTCTTCCCTCCCCAGCTACAGTTCCACTTCCCATGTTTTTCTGGTTAATGGGAGATGAGACACTTAGATTTGGTTAATCAGCATGGCTTCAAACTATGATCCTCAGATCTCAACCTTCTGAGTAGCCAGAATTATAGGTATGATCCTGCTATGTGCTGTTGATTATTTTACCACGCTACCTAAGTCCATTTCATACTGGAATTTATATTTCCGAAATCCAATGCATTTTCCATGTCCCTTTCACTCCAGCACTCATGGGACATTTGTATTCACACTATCACCTTCTTTATGCTGCTCTGGAAAAGTCTGACTTCAGCAGTCTCCTCCTCTGAGCTGTACAAATATACCTTTCCCACAAATTAGCACTTTTATGAGGTCTTCCTCATTTTCCAAGGCAGTGACTTCCACTGCACTGGACAACACCATGGAGGCTCTCAGCTTGTTACATCTTCCAGAAAAAAAAAGGTGGTAGTATTTTGCTTCATAATGTTGTGATTTGTGTCTTTCCTATTTCATGGACTAGCGAGCAGTCATTTAACAGCAAGAACTTGTTCGTACTTCTGTGAATAGTCTCTTCTATTAGGGAACGCAGCAAAAAGAAATTTATGCCCTATATCATATTCTAAATAAAGGCATGCAGAATTGAACTAGGAAAATTGAAAACTCAATCTTTGATCTATTATTTAGTACTCAAAGTCTAGTTTTCAGGGAGTAATTGCCTTCTCTTTTTCATTTCTTATTTTTCTCTCCTTGTTTTCTCCTTATAAACGTGCAGGTCATATAAGCTGAAGTTAAAGTGCAGGCCTTTAGCTGACATCTCTGGTTTCCATGGTTGACTTCACATGTCCAATATTAAAATTAGGCATTACTTTGAAAGTAGTAGTACTTAATTAACTCTATTTCACATTGCATTTCTCATCTTTATAGTGCAAATTGAGTAAATTAATTTAACTTTATTGTTAATAAAATCTAGATCACATAACAAAGTAATATGGCCAGTTTCTCTCTCTCTCTGTTTCTCTCTGTGTCTCTGTCTCTCTCTGTCTCTCTGTCTTTGTCTCTCTCTGTCTCTCTCTCTCTGTCTCTCTCTGTCTCTCTCCCTCTCTCCCTCCCTCCCTCCCTCCCTCCCTCCCTCCCTCCCTCCCTCTCTCTCTCTCTCTCTCCTAGGATTTGATCCCTAACCTTGCTTTGCAGGCTGCTGTACCACTTGAGCCTTGCCCGGGCCCTCTTTTTCTTTGATAGGTATTTTTCAGGTATGGTCTCAACTTTTGTTCAAAGATTAGACTCCAATCCTATTTGCCTCTTATATATCTATTTCAAACCACATTTCTTCTCTTTTATCTGTCTTATTGGGGTCTTGGTCTTGCTAATTTTTTTTGCCAGTTCTGGGCTTAAGCTCAGGTCCTGAGCACTGTCCTTGGACTTTCTCAAGGCTAGAGCTGTACCACTTCAGCCTCAGCACCACTTTCAGGTTTTTTCTATGTTTGTGGTACCAATGAACTGAACCTGGGTCTTCATGTATGCTAGGCAAGCACTCTACCACTAGGCCAAACTCCCAGCCCAGTCTTGCTAATTTTATGTCTGAGCTGACCTTAAACTTTAGTCTTTCCTATCTTTGCATGCCAACGAGCTGTGAATGCAGGTATGAGTACAGCCCCCCCCATATGTAATTTAAATAACAAATCAAGCATAAAATTTTAGTGAGTTGCTGAGAGTTAAGAATGCTCTTATTAATTAATTAGAGTAATTAAGTAACATAGCTGTTCATGTTGTCAAGTATATTTGATGGATGTGCATTATATTTTAAAATGTTTTATCATCAAGAAAAGTGAGATGTTGATCATAGCTTCAGTGTTTCCTGTCAAGATTTGTAAAGCTGGTTGCTAGTGGCTCACATCTTAGCTACTCAATAATATTAGCTACTCGAGGCTAAGTTGTGATAACTGGAATCTGAAACCATTCAACTTAGACAAATATGAAACAGCAAGATACCCGGTGGCTTAAGTGGTAGAGTACTGATCCTGAATGATAGAGCAAAGCAAAAGTGCAAAGATCTGAGTTCAAGCCCCAGTATTGGTACAAAAAAAAAATCTAGACACTGATAACTGCCAGCTAACACATTTCCTCTTTATAAGGAGAAATTTTCCTTGAGCAGGAACCAGAACAGTGAACTATTTCCATGGAGAGATGTCTTTGTTGCCTTTCATTCTTAATATTTTTTTCTGGCTTAAACAATACAACAGTTTTTGTACAAATAAAGTAAAAGATTGGAAAAAAATTAGAAAAACTGAGTAGCAATATTAATTTCCTGGTACTGGAAAATCTGCATAGGCTGAAAGGTTTAGAAGTCTTTAGTTGTAATGTGGCAGAAACTGAAAGAAGCTGAGATTTCAGTTGGTAATAGTGTCATAAAACTATTCTCTAGTAAATCTAAGTGATTACCAGCTCATAAGAAAAAATTGACATAAATCCTTTTTCTCAGTATATGCAAATGTATACATATAGAGAGCTTATACATGTATATAACATATCTCTATATATTATATGTATACTAGGTTATATATAATATGGATACTATCATATATATGTGGTATCATATCATGCACACTGATTTTTAAAATATATGTTCCATAGTATTTTATGATATGCCTATAATTTACATGTTGGAAATTAATATGAGACTCTATCTAAAAAAACTTTTATTCACATGTACATTTATGGGTTTAGGTATGCATATATAAACATATACATATAAATATATGTGTGTGCATATATATTTACCAGATTAAACTATGTATATATCTATCTATTTTCATGTTTATTGAATTATTTGCTTACTTATCTAAAAGTTATTTTAACTGTACTTACTTCAAGTTCACTGCTCTGTCATTTCACTCTTGCACTAAGTTGCATGCTAAACTTACATCTGAAGTTGTTATATCCTACTGGGAATTCTTAAGTTGGGGGATTGATATTAATTCTATAAATGCTCTCAGACTTGCTGGAGATTCACCTGACACTATGGCAGATAATGGTAGCTTACAGCACATTTTTGATAAATGGGTGATAATATGGTTTGCTTAGTGTCTCCCTCTCCTCTCCACCAAAGTGCATGTGTTAGGGAGGTGGTAGAACGTTCAGTGGGTAGAGTGTGGTAGAAGAAGCCTACCTCATTGACAGTGTGTTCCATTAAAGGTAATAATGGAAATACTTGGAAAAAAAATCATATTAAATGAAGTAAGCCGATCCAATGGAATATAGGCTCCATGGTTCCCCTAATTTGTAATAATTAGTACACATCAAGAACTCTCCTAGCAGAGGATCACAATAGCTCAAAGTCTATGTATGTATGGTCATACAGGACGAGACTAAACAAAATTAACTCTAAGTTATGGAAACAAGAGGTTTATTTTGTGATTGTTGTTCTTAATGTACTATGTGAAGTTATTTCTTTTTTTCCCACTTATGGTTAATCTCATGTGGTTACTGTATCTGACTTTGTAATCTGGTATATTGTATATAAACTTATTTGTTTATTATAAATAGGGAAGAGAAGGAGGAAAACAAGATGATTGGGAGGAGGTGGGGGTAAGGGGGTACAAAAACATGAGACGTGATATCAAGGTTCGAGAAGTAATGTACCCATTACCTGACGAATGTAACTGTAACCCCTCCATACATTACCCCAACAATAAAATACAATTGAAAACAAAAAGGTATTACTGGCTCCCTACCCTTTCTTCTGACTCTTAGATTCATGACCTCCATAGGAAAAGCAGTCTTCCATCATTCAGCACCCAAACCATGATGTGCTGTGACAGCAGAAGTCTGAGACAACCGAGACAAGCAATCACGGAACAAACCATACTTCATTCAAAATAAAAAGATAGTTTATCTTTGTGTCTCATCCATTTCATTAGTGTAAGCAGTGCTGGCTAACAAAGACAGAAAACTGTATTTTGAAAAGTATTGATACCAATTCAAAAAAGTTTCCTTCCATGGGTTGGAAACAAATTTGTGAGGTTTTTTCCTAAACTCACTAAACTTTACTAATAGACATGTGCTGAAAAATAAAAGCAGTTTCAACTCAAGAAAAAAGTTTCACAAATTATTGAAGACAAATATTTATTTTTAACCAGAAAATTCAAAGTAGTTACATATGAGGAAAGTGTACATTATTAAAGTAGAGAAAATATGTATTGATTAGTTTACTAATCCAGATTGTTTATTATACTAATTAATGAGAATTTAATGCAATAGCACTTTTTTTCCCCAATACTAGGCTTGAGGGGCTGAGCACTGTCCTTGGACTTTCTCAAGGCCAGAGCTCTACCACTTGAGCCTCAGCACCACTTCCGGCTTTTTTTTTTTCCTATATGTGGAGTACCGAGGAATCGAACTTGGGTCTTTATGCAGGCTAGGCAAGCACTCTACCACTAGGTCAAACTCCCAGCCCAACAATAGTACTTTTTGACTCTTTAAAACTTTCAATGGTTTGGATAATGACATTTTTATATGTGAATATCAAATAATTTTATTATATTGACATGTTCTATTATCCTCTCTTATCCCTACTCCTCCAAAATAGCCCCATTGATACATAGAAATAATTTTATAATTTTTCTGAGTCTGCCTTATTTCACTTAAACATTATATCTTCTATCCATTTGCCAGGAAATGACAGAATTTTTCTTCTTTACTGATGAATACAACTCCATTGTATACTCTACGTTCACTCATACCTGAAACCTTAGCTATTCAGGAGGCTGAGATCTAAGGATCATGATTTGAAAATAGCCCAAGTAGACAAATCTGTGAGACTTTTATCTACAAATAATCATCAAAAGCCATAGGTGGGAATGAGGCTTAGGTGGTAATAAGAAAAAACCAAATAGGAGTCCAGAGAGTTAGTTCAGGACCACTATACACTCATACAAACATACATACACACAAATACATGCACACATAAACATATATGTATGTACTTATATAATACATACATACATATATACATACATATCGCATTTATACTGCCCATATTATTTTTGGATGGGCCAGTAGTCTAGTTCCTTAGCTTGGCTCTTGTGAATATTGCCACAGTATATCTGGATAAGCAGGTATCTCTACTGGTAGAGATCTAATCAATTTATAATTAGATTCTTTATGATACATATCTGAAAGTTGCATTGCTGGAATATACAGCAGTTCTATTTTTAGTATTTTCAGAATACTTATACTAATTTCCATAGTTCCTGCACTAATTTACATGAATTTTATGACTTTGTGGAAGTTGTCACATTTTGTGATATTCTTTCTCATTCTACATTTATATTTTATCATGCCAAATTCTGAGGCTTGAACTCAGTGCCTGAACACTGTCCCATTGTTTTTTTCATTCAATGCAGTTGAGCCACAGCTCTGCTTTCAGGTTTCTGCTGGTTAATTGTAGATGATTATGGGAGGACCCTGTAAAGTTGATGAGTGAATTTTCAGTCAAGCGGGTAGAAACAGAAGCATTCTTCCTCATCATAATGAGCAAAAACCTAGAGTTCAAAGAGTACATGTTGTCATCCATAGGTCAAATCAATCCAGAGAGTGTGGGAGCCGGGCATCTTGGGGACAAAGTAGTGAGGAGAAGGAGCTGGCATATAATGGATGAGAGAACAAACTAGGAAAGTAAAGATTTAGCAGTCTTGAATTCTCTGGGGAAATAAAAGAATAAAGGACTGCATGCTCACAATAGGATGTCTTCAAACTGCGATCCTCAGATGTCAGCCTCATGAGCAGCTAGAATTATAAGCCCGAGGCACTAGCACCCAGCTGCCTTCAAATATTTTTGAGGGTGCTAAATGCTTACCTGTCCTTTGGAGTAAATCAAAAATCCTCTGCAGTGCTACTCATCACATTTTAAACTTTTAAACTTGTTCATTCCACAGCATGTGAGTAAGTTCTAAAGGAATTATATGTTTCAAAAGAAAGAAAACCCAACTGCTCTAAAAGTTACATGTTGAAGTGACAATGCTTTATAAAGCTACTATAAATTTTGCCGGCATAAAAATAAGAAATTAAAAGGAAACCAGACACACTGAAGATTATTTTTCCAGATGCTTCCATAAACTCTAGTTTTAAAAGATTATTGCCTCTAACTAAATAGCCCCCTACTACATTTAATAAGATGAGATGGAGAATGAACTCTACCTGAATTTTCGTTCTTTTCTGCATTTTTTTTTTAGATTTTGGCTCAATTGTAACTGGTTTTATTCTCAATGTTATTTCCTTGGATGTTCTCAGTAAGAAATGATAGTCATTTAGGTTTCTCAGCCATTATTTATACAAATAAAATCTGACACAGCTTTCATAAAACAAAGTCAGGACTGTATCAAATTTCTCTCAGTATGTCACTACAGCAAATGAAAGAGAGACAAAAGCTACCCTCAACCATAATTTATAAAATGAAAAATCAGAGGTCAATGTTCTTAAGACCAGCCTGGATGCTTTATAAACAAGATGGTACATCTCTGAATTATCTGTTTCTCTTCCCTCTCCTGAAGTCACTGGAGAAGTTCTGAGGATTTGTTGATTGTTTCCTCACTTTTTGTCCAACTTCTGATTCTTGTCCTGTATTAAAATGAAATATTTATTAGTCAGGCACTCTTGGCTCATGCTTGTAATCCTGGCTAGTTGGGAGGCTGTAATTTGATGATGAATGTTGAAAGCTAGCATGAGCAGGAAAGCCTGGGAGACTCTTATCTCCACTTAACTATTAAAAGTCTAGCAGTGGATCTGTGGTTTAAGTGGAAGTATATTGCCTTAAGCAAAAAGCTTAAGGAATAACTGCAACCCCTCTATACATTACCCCCACAATAATATCCAATAAAAAAAGATCAAGGACATAACCCAGGCCTTGAATTCAAGCCCCAGGACCAGCAACCTCATCAAAAATAAATTACATGTTAACATTAAGGCATATATTTGAACCTATATGATCACTTTGAAATGGATATATATGCTAAAAGATATAGTTAATTATCTGTTATGAAAATATTAATATTTAAGTTTGAAGAAGACTGTTAATTACAATTAGAAAATTCAGAATGACTTGGGTGAAGCCAGAAACAATGATACTGTGGTTACAAAAGCTAGAGTCTCAAAGTGAGAAAATGTGTAAGAGAGGAGACTGGTACTCTTTTCAACTCTGAACACATAGTCATTTCATGTTGATATGAAAACCTTTGAATTTATTTTACTGAGTTATGAGAAGTATTTCTCATGATGAATAAAACATACAAGTATAAGATCATTGTCTTCAGATGTTGAGCTCCAAGGACTCCTGCTTATAATCTTAGCTACTGAGAAAGCTGAAGATCTGATGATGGAGGTTCAAAGCTAGTCTGGGCAGAAAAGTGTGACAGTCTCTTAGCTCCAATTAACTAGCAAGCAAACACAAATTGAGATGTGGTTCATGTGGTAGAGTGCCAGACATGAGCAAAAATGCCAAGAGAAAAGTGCCTTAGCCGCATCCTAAAAAGAAAACAAAAAGTCTTCAGAATAAGAACTAGGAAAAGGAAACGTTGAATCCATGCATTGTTTTCCTCACAGTAAAACAAAAGTTAAAGTGGGATGATGCAAAAGTGGGGCCCTGGTGTATTCAAACCCTTACAACAAGTATGACAACATGATGAGAAAGGAACACACATCTTAAAATAAGATGCTTGTCAGGAACTGATGAGAAAGGATATGGGGAAGTAGATAAGAGAACAGGGTAACCCCACGTGGGAGTCAGAATGCACTAGAGAATGACAGACTTCAGAATAGCAAATTTGAGAAATTGTATAAGAACATGATTTCTTTTTGCAAGAAAATATCAATGTTTCAATACATTAGTAAGGGTTCTGAGTTTCCAAATTAACATATGATTTGAATAACCCCCTCTCCCCACCAATCTTGAGACTTGAATTCAGAGCCTACCCTGAACTATTTTGCTCAAGGCTAGTGCTCTATGACTAAAGGCACAGCAACACTTTCCATATTTTTAGTGGTTCATTGAAAATAAGAATCTCATAGACTGCCTCGCACAAGTTAGCTTTGAACTATGATCCTCACACTTCAACCTGCTGATTAATTGGGATTATAGGCATGAGCCATTGGAGTCTGCTATAGAGTCACTTTTTTAATATTCTTTTTTATTGTAATTAATAGAATGGTTACATTATATTCACCAGATAGAAGGTGCATTACTTCACAAACATTGATAACGCTTCTCATGTTTTTGTCCCATTTCCCATCCCCATCCCACCTCCCCTCATCTTGTTTTCCCTCCTTCCCTATCCCGTTTCAAATAAACAAATGAACATATATACAATATGCCAGATTACAAGGTAAGATACTGTAACAATGAGATAAACAAGGGACAACAAAAGAGATGAGAAATAACATAGTACATTAAGAACACATTATATAGCTCTTGTTTCCATATGCTGGAGGACCTTTCATTTAGCATCATCCTATATGGCCTTAGGTATCTAGATTTTGCCCTATTGTAAACCTCTGCTAGGAGAGTCCAAGGTTTACACTAATTATGACAAATGAGGGAAACCAGTGAGCCTATGTTCCTTAGGGTAGGCTTACTTCACTTAATGTGACTTTTTCCAAGTCTTTCATTTCCTTACAAATGTGATGATGTCGTTATTTCTGATGGCAGCATAGAATTTCATTGTGCATAAATACCACATCTTGTTGTCCCAATCATCAACTGAGGGGCATCTGGGTTAGTTCCATAACCTCTCTATGGTAAATAGTGCTGCAATGAACATCGTTATGCCAGTGTATTTAGTATGTCCTTGTTTTTGGAAGATTGGGTAAATGCCAAGTAGTGGAATTGCTGGGTCATAGGAGAGCTCTATCTTTAGTCTTTTGAAGAACCGCCATACTAGAGCCACTTTTTAAAATAAATATGTCTGAAATCTGTTAGAAACATTAGTCTTAGCATGTAATTTGGAAAAAATCTAAGGTTATAGGATTATAATAGGTCCCAATTATTAGAGGGCTCATGGAAGAATGTTGAAAAAGGAAATAAATCAAGCTACTGTTGTCTGAAAAGTATAATTAAATAAAACCCATAAAGATCTTCAAGATTGTTGTCACCAGCCTACTAAATGATTATTTTCTACTTTTTTTCTTGCCAGTCCTGGGGACTGAACACTATCAGGAGGCTTTCCCAAGTTTAGAGCTCTACCATTTGAGCCACAGTACCATTTCTGGCTTTTTCTATATATGTGGTACTGAGGAATTGAACCTGGGTTTTCATGCATGTTAGGCAAGTATTCTACCATTAGGCCAAATTCCCAATCTTAGATGTACATTTTGTTTTCAAACGACATTATTTTTCTGAAAGTTGAAAGTTTTGCTAGAGAAAGGTCAATCTCAACTCGAGAATTAAAAGACAATAAATCTAATCAGATCTCATCAAAGATGAACAGTATTCTGTGCCAATCAACACCCTAAGGAGCTAGCTTTTGATCTCTATAAGTATCAAATAAAGCTGGGTGATTGTGACCCACATATGTAATCCTAGCTACACAAAAGTCTGAGATCTGAGGGTTGTGGTTCAAGGCCAGTCCAGGCAGGAAAGTCTTGAAATTATTTTCTCCAGTCAACCACCAGAAATCTGGAAGGGGAGCTTACTTAGATGGTAAAGCATTGGCCTTGAGCACAATGGCTCAGGGACAAGCCTGGAGTTCAAGCCCCATGACTGACAACAGAAAATAGAGAAAAGAAAGAAAGAAAGTAATGGGTGGAGAAAGGGAAAATATATGGAAACAGCTGCCTGAATGTTTTCAAGGTCTTCAGAGGCTGTGATTTTAGAGGTAAAAATGGGTTTTTCTGACTGTGTCATATGACAGTAAGCAAGAATGACTTTGGTCTGGCTCCTTGAAGACTTCAAGAGTCAAGTTTTCAGCCCAGCCCAGCTGAGGTCAAGAGAAATGGGGTGGAAAATTATGACAGCAGAGAAAGTTAAGGTTTGGCAAAAGTCTTTTAATGCCTTCATGTGTACCTTCTTCAGTGCTAACAACAATAAGATTATTTTTATAAACACCTTCTTATAAATAATTCAACATTTATGTTTGGCAGAACAATAGCATTATCTCATTGTTTTTGGCACACTAATGAATGTAAATACCTTAGAACTAATTTGTATGCTGACTCACAGGAGGTTTATGCTATGTCTCCTTCCATTAACTCATTTTTTTTGGTAATTACCATTCTCTTCATTAGAGAGTCTTACTACCAAGGAGACAAATTTTATCTTGGCAAAAGGTATGGACTGAACGAATCCTTCCTTATGATGGTCTAAGAAGCTGAGTCTTCATAAATAAAATATCTCAACATTGCATCCAGAAGAGTTAGCTTCCTAATTGGGTTTGGAATATAGACAGCAAAAATGCCATTAATCTGGAATATAACAATAAGAAAAAGTTAATGATAGCAAAGGCTATAAATAATGGGATTTGCAAATCTTAAAGCTTAAGTATTGTGAGGCAGAAAAATACTGTTGGAGTTGTTTGTCTGGACTTTCATTTTTAACTCATAGATCTGTCAAAGAAGGAAAATGTGAGAAAACACAAAGAAAGAATGTGAAAATGATTCAGCTCAGTGGCCTACCCTGAAAAATGCAATCAGAATTTGATGCAGGGTTTAGGAACAGGATGTAGACAAGAATTTATTGTTTCTAAATTTCATCAAATGTAGATAATATAATTATATATAATATAATTCATCAAATTCCTTTAAACAGAAGTACAATAGTAACATAGAATTACCACAACCCTAGTTTTTCAGATCTTACTTGTGATTCTAGGCACCAATATTCACCCATGTTATTTCAGATTGTCCCATTTTTATCATTTGGACAAGCAGTATTTATTCATAACCAGAAAGAAAAGTAATGGTTTACAGAAAATGGGAATAAGGCACAGTGGTACTCTGATGGGTCATAGCTCATATCTGCCTGTTTTGAGTTGTAAAAATTAGCTACATTGTAGGTTACAGTTTGCACACTGGAGCTGTGGCACTGTTTAATGAGAAACCATTACGTCAAATTTAAGAAATTGTGAGGCCACATTAGACCAAATGTAACAGCACAAAGGTCTCCCTCCTTTTATCCACATACTTATTATGAACGTTTTTAATTTGAAGGAAATAAACCCAAAGATGACTTGAGCCTTATTTTGGGGTCTCAGTCCTATAGTATCTTTCTTTTTTCATTGTAATGTACAGAAGTGTTACAGTTATATTCACCAGATAGTAGGTGCATTATTTCTCACATTCCTCATATTTTGTTCCCCATTTCCCTCCCCTCTCCCCCTTCCAATCGTCTTGTTTCCCCCCCCTTCCCTTTCCTATTTCAAATAAACATATATACAATATGGCAGGTAACAAAGTTAGATACTTTAACAATATGAGATTAATCAAAGGGCAACAAAAGAGAAGAGAAATAACATAGTACATTAAGAACAACAATCACACAAGATAAGGCTCTTCTTTCCATATCCTGGAGATCCTTTCATTTAGCCTCATCCTATATGACCTTATGTATCTAGGTTTTGCACTATTGTAATCCTCTCCTAGGAGAGTCCTAGATGTGTACTAATAAGAATGACATCACCCCATTTGTAAGGAAATGGAAAGACTTGGAAAAAATCATATTAAGTGAAGTAAGCCAGACCCAAAGGAATAAAGGTTCAATGGTTTCCCTGTAGTATCTTTCAATTAAATAATGGTTAGCCAGACTGGAAGGTTTGATAGCACTGGGATCACAGGCTGCCTTTGAATATCAAACGTTTAGGACTAAGCCTGGCACTAGTAACTGTGGCCTGAATGTGACACTCCCCATGCTCTCCAAAATATGTGGGGGTAGGGGGAGCACAGGTTCTCTATTGGCTACATCACAATCCAACTAGCCCTCAGACGACATTGATGTGAAGATGCTCTGGAACAAGTGAAATCTTCTGCTAGTCAGTTTTGGACTTGGGAAGGTGGTTGTATGTCATAGATGTTTCCCCCCCCCCCCGGGACATGTTCCTACAGGATTAGTCCCAATGTGAAGTTTCCTGCAGGTCCCTGCTGTACAGGCTTTGCGCACTTTTCCATTGACCATCATAAATGAATGGCCAAGCCCTGTCAAAGAGGTAGGGAGAAGGGCTGTCAAGTGGGCATGTCCCTACAATACTATAAGGAAATCTTCATAGATATTTCACCAATGAAGAAAACTAGAAGACTTTGTGACACCTCCCCAGCACCCCCTCCCAATCTCCCCCACCCCCAACCCACACCAGCTGCTCTGAGATTATCTGAGCACAGGGTAATCTGCTGCATGTCCGGGACCCCAGAGAGGCCTCAGTGGTTTTCCCCTCACAGAGACAGGCAACCTTCCTTCCCGGCCTTGCTCCAGCTGAGTGTCCATTCAAGTTCTCCTTCACTGAGTCTCTAACAATAGCTTGTACAAGATTTGCTATCGAAATGTGCTTTGCATGGGGTAGGGAGTGTGGCCCAGTGGTGGAGTGCTTCCCTAGCATGCACGAAGACCAAGATTCGTAGAAAAAGCCAGAAGTGGTGGTGTGATTCAAGTGGTAGAGGTCTAGGCTTGAGAAAACCCAAGGACAGTGCTCAGGCCCTGAGTTAAAGCCCCAGGACTGGAAAAAGAAAAAGAAAGATGCCTTCTTCCTATAGTCTTCATTATTTTTTGTGGTGAGGAGGAATAATAACCGTTTGTTGTCATAGCATTTTTCACAAATATACTGAAGTAACTGTGCTGAATAGATCTCTTGAAATACGTATTTTATGTATTTGTAAAATATATATGTATGGATGTGCATGTATATGAAAGAAGTAACAGGCATTGGCAGTTATATATTATAAAACAATTATATATATTCTATAAATATAATACATGTGCTTCTAAAATGATGTTGAGGATATATTCTGGTATGTATATATACAATATGCTTTTAAATATTATATAAAAATGCTTTTAAAATGACAATTAGAATATGTCTTATAAACCCAGTGTAAGTCATCACAAGGCAAAAATACATATTATGAATCTAACCTACTGAATATCCTAGCATTATAATGTGGCACATTGTAGAGCACTGATTGACAGCTGTGTGGGAGACTTGGCTGGGGCTCACTGGAGCTGACCTGCATCACAAGAGAACTCACTGTAGCATCACATATGGAAGCCTGAGGTAGACTGAGATACCAGTCCTGTCTTCTCACTGGGAAACAATAGGAACAGAGTTGGAATATAAAATGTAAGAGGAGAAAGAAAATGTGTGTGTGTGTGTGTGTGTGTGTGTGTGTGTGTGTGTGTGTGTGTGTTGGATTTCTGTTCTGATCTCTTCAATGACCCATTGGTGATTCAACAATGTGTTGTTCAGTCTCCATGAGTTACAGGGTTTTCGTTGGTGGAGATGTGTGTTCAGTTCCAGTTGATGCCTTTGTGGTCTGAGAGTGTGCATGGAATAATTTCAGTGTTTCTGAATCTGTCCAGGTTTGTTTTATGGCCTAAGATGTGATCTATTTTGGAAAATGTTCCATGTGCTGCTGAGAAAAACGTATATTGTGTTGTTGCTGGGTAGAATATTCTGCAGATGTCTGTTAGATCTAGTTGGTCTATACAGTTGTTCAGTTCTAAGATTTCTCTGTTCAGTTTTTGCCTTGTTGATCTGTCCAGAGGTGAGAGTGGTGTGTTAAAGTCACCGACAATCACTGTACTTTCCTGGAGGAAAGATCCCTTTAGTAGTATGTAGTAACCTTCTTTGTCTTTTTTTACTAATTTTAGTTTGAAGTCTATTTTATCTGATATGAGGATGGCAACTCCAGCCTGTTTATGGGGGCTGTTAGCTTGATAGAGTTTATTCCAACCTCTCACTTTCAAAAGATGATTGTTTTTTTGGGTAAGATGTGTCTCTTGAAGACAGCAGAACGATGGCTCTTGCTTTTTGATCCAACTAGACAGCCTATGCCGTTTAATTGGAGAGTTGAGTCCATTGATATTGAGAGTTAGGATTGAGAGATATTTATTAGGTCCTACCATTTTTAAAAGGTTTTATTTGGGCCTGTGTCTTGACAGTTCTTGTGGTCCTTAGGTGGTATGCTGTATAGGTGGCCATTTCCAATACCATTGACCTCTTTCTCCACGCCCTCCTCAATACCAATTAGCCTTAAATTCGGCTTCCTAATTGTATCTTGGACCTCCTGACGCGCTCTCTCATTTTTCCTAGATTTGGATTGACTCATTTTCTGTTCTTTCCCTATAATAACTAAATTATCTTCAGCCCCGGAAATTCTCTCCTCTGCATTGTCTAACCTGCTATCAAAGCTATCTACTTTATTTTTCATCTCCCTTGCTTCTAATTGCTCATCTTTGATGCCTTGCATCTCTTCTTTTAGATCATGTATGGATTTCTTTAGCTCCTTGATTTCCATTTGAGTGGTTAGCTCAGTAGCTTTATTTTCTTTGAACATTTGCTGGAGTTCGGTCACCTTTTTATTTGTGGATTCTATGAATTCATCCATCTTTCTTTGAAAAACCTTTATTATTGCCTCCTTTATGGCTTCTTCTTTTTCACTTATCACCTTGTTTATGGTTTCCTCTTGTTCAGCTATGGCTTCCTCCCTTATCTCTTTCTTTATATTTTCACATTTTTCATTAATGATGTTTATCAATTGCATTTGTACAGCACTTGGAAGACTCTCCTCTAGGTTTGCCAGTGACTGTTCCATTGGCTGTTTACATTGGGTGAGGGGGGTGGGGGATGTTGTTTCTTGATTTGACATTTTTCTTGAGTTTCTTGTTCTGCCCATTTGAAAATGGGAGCAAGATTAATACTAAACGTGATTATAGTTTTTCAGATATAACCAATCTAGACCTCTGTAGCTGGCAGACTCTAGATGTTCACAAGTTTTGATTGGTGTTATCACTCTTTCTTTTTGTGTAGTTACCGACCAGTCCAATAATCCACTGATAAGCAATTTATACCCAAAACAATAAGCCTCTCAATCCAATCTCTATTGTCTTTAAGTCTCTCTGAGCCTAGAGAATAATTAAACACCTAGATATACAGTGTTGCTCAACAGCCATCAAGTGTAGATCCATGTAGTATAAGGGTTGAATGATGAGCAGAGGTCCAGAGATAGAAAAATAGAATGAGAGAGGTCAGGGGGTAAATAGGTAGCGTATTTGAGTACAAAGTTTGGAAAATATTAGAATAAAACTTATGTGTTGCTGCACGACTAGCTCTTAGCCCAACCAGTGGCCTCACAGTGGACCATGGGATGGAACTGCGAGCTTCCGTCTGAGCGCGGTTGGTGGATGTTTTCCTGTGCTGCTTCCAAGGGCGGCCCTAAGCCAAGGGTCTGGGGATTGAGAGTTTTGGGGGCTCTCAGCAGGACCAGCAGGAGACCCCTCTGTTCCCAGGGGCGGGGCCCAGCTTGGGACATGGGCTCCAAGGGCAGAGCCTCGCCTTTTTGATTCTCAGAAGGGGAGCTTGGCTGCTGGTTGGCCCTTCAGATCCCTGCTGTGTTTCCACTGCTTTATCAGAGTCTATGACTGTGGGGGGCCCCTCGGTGGTGTCTTGCTCAGGATTCCCAGCTGGAGGATGCCCCGCTCAGGAATTGAGGGGGGGGCAGATGCTGGCTCCTATTTTCCCGCACCCCCTACCCACTTTTGTAAGGCAGGGTCCCAAAGCCCTCCACTCTCCAGATCCAGTGGCCTGGGAGAGGAGCCTGGTGGGCGGGTGGGAGCTGGGACAGCTCCGCCTCCCCTGGTGGGGTGCTGAGTCTTAGGGTCCGCCCGCTTGTCAGTCTCCAGTCAGAGGGTTGGGGGTTGAGCCTGTTGGGTGGGTGGGAGTTGGGACAGCCCCGCCTCCCTTGGTGGGGTGCTGGGTCTTATGGGTAGCCCGCCTGTCAATCTCCAGTCAATGGCCTGAGGGAGGGGCCTGTTGAGGGAAGGGACAGGATTCTAAATTCCTTGCTCCCCTGCTCCCGCCAGTCTTTCTTGGGCGGGGTGTTGGGGTCTGAGTTAAGTTCTATTGCATGGCACCCGCTCTGCTTTCCCGATGTGTTGGGGACGTGCTGTATTACTCATGCCTCTGCGTCCTTCTGCGGGTGTTCCACGGTGGTGGGGAGTCTTTCACTCCCCTCGGGTCTCCGCCGCTGCCTGTGTTCTGAGTCTGGGTTCTGCTGCTTGCTGTTCTGGTTCCGCGTCTGGGTTCCGCTGCTTCTGCCGTTCGCTGGCCCGGTTCTGTGCTGGTTTCTGCAGCCGTTGGGCTCCCAGCCTGGCGCCCTCCACTGCCGCCGCTTTTCGCAGCTTGGATCTGGCAGAGAGAGGTGGGGGAGGGGTCCTCGCGTTCCGAATTCTTTGAGAAAGTTGGATGTGAGCTTTATCTGGATTTCTTTTTCCGGTTTGAGTCCTTCTCTGTTGCTTTTTGAGTTTGTTGTTGTGGATTTCTTTAGGTAGTTGGCTCGTGGGACTCCCTGGTTCTCTCTTTTTGTCAGAGAGAGCTAGGCAGCGTCCCTATTGTCTCGGCGCCATCTTCCTTCCCGATGCTTTTGCATTTATTTGTCTTTTTTCCATTCTGTTCTCCTTCCCTTCCCCAATTCAGATAAATAAATGTATATTCAAGACACAGGGCACCAAAATAAAATACAGTGACAGCAGAGTATAAACCATAGTGGGAAAAAAAATGAAAGCTAAAAGAAGTAACTTCACATAGTACATTAAAAACAACAACTAAGAAAAACCTCTTGTTTCATATCTTGTAGTTGTTACGCCAAATAATTTCACATTCTCTGTTCTAACAGTGGATTGTGTTCTGGGTCCTGTTATTCTCATCCTCACCTTGGCCCTATCGAATCACCACAGGCTGTTGGAAAGAAAAACTCAGTGCCAAAATATTACCTACATTCAGAGTTCCCCTGTCCTCTCAAATTTTTGAGTATGTGATAGTTTGGAAGTAGTTTCTAAGTATATCTGATCCAGTTTATATATGTGCTATCAGAAGATTGGTCCAAAGCAATTAATTGATCAACTGTTGCCAGAAGTAGATACTTTTTAAGGCTAGAAAGCAAAGAAACCTTATCAACTTTTGCTAAAGCAGCAAAAAATAAGGGCTATATATATATTACAAATAAAATATAAATATATAAATAATACATAAATATGTTATATATATAGGAAAAGTATACATACTACAATACCAGGTAAAATGTAAATACACATCCAACTCTTAATCTCCTCTGTGATTTCCTGTGCAATAGGTGGCTAGGAAATGATGGGAGAAAATGACATGAAAAAAGAAAAATAATTGATAGAGAACTGTTATCAAATTATAGAAACACTTTTTCTTAAGTATTCAGGAGTGTGTGAAATAAGCTTAATAGAGATGTTTCACTTTTCTCTTTTGAGGCTGGAGGGTAGAATTTTCACAGGCTCAACAGGGACATCAGATAAAAATAAAGAAATCATTGGTTTGAAGTCTGTGGAGAGTGGTCAAAGAAATCAGAATTGGACAGCTAGCTCCCTAGAGAGGAGAGGAGCTGAGCAGGATGACACAATGAAATGACTGTGGAGCTGGTCTCACCCTGGGGGCCTCTGTTGATCCTGAGCAACAGGCAGTTGGGCTGCAAGGTCTTACACTTGCTGTAGAGAGACAATACTGTCACAGGAGATTTAGATATTCGCCAGTGGACTGCAGGGCCTGATTTCTTTAATTTAAAATTTTTATCTCTGAGATCCTATAACCTGAAGAGATTAAAATCCAGCAAAAAGTCACTGAGGAAAAGAGTGTACCTATTGGAAATAATGTGAAACAGTTATTAAAGTTCCTGACCCACCAGGGGCAGCAATAGGAAACCAATATAGACTATTATTGTGTTTTAGATGTATGTGACAGAAACAATAGTTCATTGTACAAACTCTAAGCAAACAAAATTTGATGGTACTTTCTGCAGGCTGGTCACTTTGTGAGAAAATGGTGACAACTATTTCTGAGATTGTCAGGGACAGCAGTGATGATCCTTTCACCATGGAATTCAGCAGGGGTGCCATACAATGCCAGAGTACAGAGGGAAAATACAGACAGAGCAAATAAGGAGAAACAGCCAGATGCTTGGTACTTATGCCTTAGCCTTGGCCAATCAGGAGGCTGAGATCTGAGGATGAGAGTTAAAAGCCCATGCAGAAAAATCCCTGAGAATCTTATCTCTAACCACCAAGAAAGCCAGAAGTGGTAGAGTGCCAGCCATGAGTGAAAAAGCCAAGGGACTAAATTCAAGCCCAATTAATGGCACAAAGGAAAAAAGAAGAAAGAAAATTATTATTTATAGATAACAGCTACATATGAAGAGAATGCAGATTTCATTGATTAATCATTATGAAAACCCAGTGATATGACTTCAGTACAATGTCAGTACAGCAAAATTCATTTTTATTTATAACCAACATATAGAAAATGGGATTTGTCAAATAGTTTGCACATAACTAAAGATGATTTCCGATCTAGGGGTTGATTAGAAATTATATAAAAATACTATATAATGAAAAAAATACAATGTAGGACAATTAAATCTGATAAAAGAAATACCACATTGAAATTACAAAAGGTTTTGTACTGTGGGAATATTAATTTTTCCAAAATTAATTGACAGATACAAAGGATTTTTTGGATGGTTTTATGCCTCTTTAATTCTCTATAAATTCCTGTTTAAGGTCTGTGGTTGGATTTGAAGCAGGCTTCTATTTTATCTGCCATGCAATGAGCATACCTTTACTTTTTTATAACTGTGTAAATTACCTTTTTTAAAATTTATTTTTATTAAAGAATTTATTAACATTGATTTTACATCATATTTCAAATGACATATTTAACAAACAAGTATTCAAGAAGGGAATGTCTATATACAATTACTGGCACTTAGATTTTAGTACATAATTGAAATTAGGCTGAGGGTTTGTATGTCATAGATATATATTAATCTATGTACTAAAACATTATGTCTATAGAGTCACAAATTTTTATGTCTATGTGGTTGTGTTTACATTTCCAATATCATGACTATGGCATTGGGTACGTGAATAATGAGTCCTCACTCTTGTACTCTTTGGATCTAATAGCCACATATTAAGGATACCATGTACCTGTTGTTCCTTTGGTCTTGACTAGTCTCATTCAATATGATTCATTCTAGATTCATCCACTTCCCTGCAAATGCCATTATTTTATCTTGTCTGTTGGCTATGTAGAATTCCATTGTGTATATATGTATACACACACACACACACACACACCATATTTTTGTATCCATTCATCTGCAATAGGACATCTGGATTATTTCCATAGCCTGTATTTAATCAATATCTACTAATTTTTGTGGTTTGTACGCATGTTTGTTTATGCATTGCTGGAGATTGAATCCAGGCCCTCCTATGCTAAGCATAGGTTCTGCCAATTGAGCCAGGTCCTTAATACAAAATGTATTTTATTTTAATCTGTTTTTTAATTAGAAATGAAAAACTTAAAGTTACTGAAAAATTGCAAAACATGACCAAAGCAATTGTGTACAAGGATAAATAGAATAGGTAAAAATAAGACGTTTAGAAGCAAAACAGGGGAGCAATAAAAAATGAAATGGTAGAGAAACAAACTTCAGGATTCACAAAAATCAGATATTAACTGTTAATCTACAGATTGATAACATTGTTCACTATATACAATAGAATCCAAAAGAGAGATGCAAATACAACATTCAACAGATTAGTGACTACATGATACAAGAGCCTCTGAGGAAAAGTGGTCTTGTAGGTGGCAGAAAATGACTCCAAACATTCTCCATCCATGTTACCTGTAAATATCAGTTTCAGGTGACTACATGATACAAGAGCCTCTGAGGAAAAGTGGTCTTGTAGGTGACAGAAAATGACTCCAAACATTCTCCATCCATGTTACCTGTAAATATCAGTTTCAGGTCACTATAAATCTATATTCAAATAAAAAAACACATAAAAATGCAAAAGTATGCACTTATGATCTTAATATAGCTTTAAATTCTTTCTATATATGTGTGTGTATTAGATACATAATAAATTCACTTTAGTAGATACAAATAAGTACATCAATATTAAAAAATAATTTATTTCTCTTAGTAAAAATTCTCTTAATCAAAAGATCTCAATAAGAAAGTAAAACTCCAAGCAGCAGATTCAAATCTAATTAAGCAAAGTATTCGTGCTGTACCAAGCCATTGAAAACATGCACACATACAAACACATGTACACATACCCCCACCCACATGCACAAATACATACTACATAGATTATAATCCTGAAGGTAAAATCAAACTGGCAATTGCCACTTTATTTATAAAGGAAGTATTGAGTTCTTGAGATCACTTTCCTAATAGTGGTCAGGATAAAGATTTTATCAAACTTATCCCCACCAAGAGCTGTTTCAACTATGCTTTACCTGTTCTATTTCCCATCCCATTTCTGTGTGAGCCTGAGACAAGAAGTCAGAATATATTTTTTTCAATCTCCCTGTACACATGACAGAAAATTCTCTAGCTTTTCACCACTGGATATATGGATTATATGTGTGTGTGTGTGTGTGTGTGTGTGTGTGTACAAAATTACTGCAATATTGACTGTAAGAGTAACAAATAAACTTTAGGAATTAACTGCATATACAAATATCAAACCTGAGCATAATAATCAATTGCATTTATTTCCTATAAAACAATCATCTCCAAAATACATGATCTCCTTCACATCAGAAAATAAAAATAATAACTCATAAAAATATTAGATGACACTGCGGCATTGTTGGACTTATAAGTAATAAAGAATCATTGAAAATTTTGTGATTCAAATCTCACCAGAGTTCACTATCCAGATATGATAGTAGCTACCAGTAATCCCAGAAATCAAAAGGCTGAGCTAGGTAGTGAGACATCATCTCATAATGTAGCAATAATAGCAAGACTAAATCAAATAAGATCATTTCTGTTTAAACCAGTATTTCATTATAGCAAAACTAGAGTTCCTAGTAAGCACATTTTTTGATGTCATCACTAAAACCACAAGAAGTTTTACAAGTAAAATTGCTTGACAGCACTGGAGACCACACAAGTACAGCACTACAGGAATTTGAACTAGTGCAAACACTTGAATAGTTGTGTCTGTGTCTACTTCTTTTGAGTTTATTCATATTCCCTAGCCCACATTTTTTTCTGCCTATGTGCGTCCATGGAGATTTTCCTAACCTATGGAAGTATACAGTCATTTACAGTGATGTGGCTAGAAATATCCAAAATACAAAAGAAAACACGTGTCAACCTTTTCATGACCAGTAGGCTATGACATATTTATGTTGTGCAATGCTGCAAACTAAAAAGAATGAAAAAAATGCAATTGTATCTATCAACACAGGTGAACTGCACAGCATACTGAGTGAAAGAAGCCATACAGAAGGTATGGCCTGAAGGTGAACCATCTACCTGAGTTTGATAAATAACAACTGATGCTGCTATTGCAACTCATGACAGGGGTCTCTTTGGAAGTGGAAAGTGATTACAGGTACATGAGGAGTAGCCTCTGTGGCTCTGTGGGCTATATTCTCATTCTAGGTCATATTCCTGTGCAATTTACATAGCTATTTACATTTTTATAAGAATTTACCACTGCAAGCATTTCTGACTTATTATTGCTTATGTGTACATATTTTTATGCATTATGACCTGCTGGTATAAATTACAATACAATGGTTAGTTTTCTGTGATGAGAAACTTTTTTCTCTTTAACAATTCCTTGCGTTTCTTGTTAAAAACCTGAATAACTCCAGCTTTACAAGAGTATATGATTAAGTAACATAATTAGAATAAAATAGACTTCCTAGACAATGCATAATTTTAATGAATTTTTATATGTCTTAACATCTGAAAGATTAAGCAAGTCTTATTTTAAATTTTTTGAATATTTTTGTTATTTCTTAATGTTTGTACAAAAGAAATTGTCAATTCAGCAGTTTATGAATAGAGTATGTCTCAATCAGGGATACCACTTTCACCCTTCTAGCCCACGTTTTTCTTTAATTTTCTTAATTCCTCGGGTACTTATTGAATTTTTGCCATTTAACAAAGCATTTTATGTAGATTATGCATTTTGATCTGTGTTCCTCCTTCAACATCTTTACCCCCTTTTAAATTACTTCACACCTATTTTTCTCAATTCTGTGATATATACCATACACATTCTTGCCTATATTCTACTCCTTTAGCTTTTCATTCTTACATTCCTCAATCCTTGCTCCATAGCCTTTGCAAATGATCACTTCCTGGTACTTATTTGTTGGGCTGTGACTTAATCTTTCTTAAGAATTATATTATGTGTGCTCTTCATATTCATAGAATCTATTATACTTCAGTTAATTCATTTATAATCAATTAGATACCACCCAGTGTTTTAATTATAGATTTATAGGCACACTCTAGTTATCACAAATGAGGGAAACTATGAAACCTGTATTTCTCTGTGTCTGGCTTACTTCATTCACATAATATAACTTTTTTCCAAGTCATTCCGTTTCCTTACAAATGGTACAATATTATTCATTCTGATGGATGAGTAGATTTCTATTGTGTACATATACCACATTTTCTTGATCCATTCATACACTCAGGACGTTCTACGCTGATTTTATGCCCTGGGTCTGGTGGAATAGTGTTTCAATGAACATGGTTATATTGATGAATTTAGTGTATCCTTGTTTCAGCTCTATTTGGATAAATGCCAAGGCGTAGAATTGTTGGGTCATCAGGTCATTCATTGTATATTTAGTTTGTTGTGGATCCTCCAGACTGGTTTCCACAGTGGTTGAACAAGTTTTCTTTCCCACCAGCAATATAATGTAGTTGTTTTTTTTTACCACATCCATGCAAGCATTTGTTATCATTATTTTTCTTGATAATAACTGAGATGAGGAGGAATTCACTGTTGTCTTGATTTTCATGATCAGATATGTTGTACAACCATTTTTACCTCTTTTTCTGAGAAGTTAGAGATCAAAAAATTAAATCCCCCAAAAATAAACTCGAAAAGAAATAAATTAATAAATGGGCTAAAAAGTATATTAATTCAAGGGTAAAATAGTAGAAAGAAAATTGTGGCTTAAAAATTTACTGTTCTTTTTTGTTCTGTCAATCACAAGGTCTTCATTTTGAAAATGACAGTTTTTAATTTTTATTTATTTATTTGGTGCTGGAGATGAAAACAGGGTTTCATGCATAGTATCAAGTATTTTACCATTGAGCTTCATCTCCACACTGAAAAGAAAATAAAGATTACTTTTCCTGTCGTAAAACCTAATTCTATAGACAATAATATGGTATTCTTCCCTTCAGAGTTTCTGAAGCACAGATCTCCTGATCCATGTTCTTATTATAATACAACCCAAACAAATTGAAAACAAAACCAAACTGGAGGTGTTAGGCCTATTTTACAGTTCTTATTATAATGCCATCCTGTGTGTTTGTAGTTGTCTAAACCCTTCAATTTTCTTTTTTTTCATATATTTTTTATTGTAATTAATAGAAGGGTTACATGATATTTGCCAGATAGATGGTGCATTATTTCCCATACATTGATACACTTTCATATGTCTTGGTCCCCATTTCCCTCCCCCCCACCCCCACCCCTCATCTTGTTTTCCCCCATTCCCTATCCAATTTCAAATAACCAAATACCAATATGTCTGATATATCAGGTAACAAAGTGAGATACTGTAACAATATGAGATAACCAAGGGACAGCAAAAGAGATGAGAGATAACATAGTACCTTAAGAACAACAATCATTCATTATATGGCTTATGTTTCTATATCCTAGAGATCCTTTTATTTAGTGTCCTACTATATGGCCTTTTGTATCAAGGTTTTGCTCTATTGCAAATCTCTGCTAGGAGAGCCTAAGGTTTCTACTGATTATGACAATGACGGAAACCATTGAGCCTAAGTTCCTTTGAGTCTGGCTTACTTCACTTAATATGAGTTTTTCTAAGTCTTTCCATGTCCTAACAAATGGGGCGATGTCATTCTTTCTGACAGCAGCATAGAATTCCATTGTGTACAAATACCACATCTTGTTGGTCCACTCATCAACTGAGGGACATCTGGGTTGGTTCCATATCTTTGCTATGGTGAATAATGCTGCAATGAACATCAATGTGCTAGTGGATTTAGTATGTCCTTATTTCTGGACGATTGGGTAAATGCCAAGTAGTGGAATTGCTGGGTCATAGGGGAGCTCTATGTTTAGCCTTTTGAGGAACTGCCACTGCTTTCCATAGTGGTTGAAGGAGTTTGCACTCCCACCAACAGTGTAGTAGTGATTCCTCCTGACCACATCCCCTCCAGCATCTGTTGTTATTAGTTTTCTTGATCCTGGCCATGCTAACTGGAGTGAGGTTAAACCCTTCAATTTTCACACATGAATACATTCAACTCTTCATAATGCTGCTTGAAAGACTTAACCACTAGTACCTCAGAGTGCGATCTTATTTGAGGATAGGAGAATATACATAACCTTATTTAACTCGAAGCCTTTTAAGGGCAGGATAAAACCTAAATCCAGTCTCACTGGTGTCTCATGAGAAGAGAGGGCAGCCAGAGAAACAGACACATGAGGGAATGGTGTCAGTTATGGTAGAAGCATGGCCTTTCTTGGTGCCAATGGGATGAAGCTATGAGAAGTGTTAGCAAATAAGTAAGATCAGGCAAGGGTGATTCTTTTCCACCTAGAGAACACAGAGGAAGCACAATCTCCTCCATATCTTGAAATTTGACTATTCATGGCCCAAACTATAAAAAATATATGACCATTGTTTATTAAAATGGGAAAGTCTTGCTTACTGTAAGTTGCTATTATGTGAACATCAGAGGGATGCTTTGACTAGTATTTATAGGCATAAGAGGAAGCAAGAAAAAAATCCATGTGCATATGTGCAATGGAACCTATTAGAAAACTGAGTAAGATGCATTATATTCACAAACTGACTTGTTAAAACCATTTGTACAACTATTTAAGAAAAATTTGTTAAAAATAGGTTAAAAGTAAATAAATAATTAGTGGATCTGCTTTGTTCTGATAGAATGATTGTGATATCAGCTTTATGACATTAAATTAAATGAATTTAATATGGAAACAAGTCAAATTTACCACAAAATGGAAAGTTAAAAGGCATGAAGGAGCCAGATGTAGTGGCTCACACCTGTAATCCTAGCTACTCAGGAGACTGAGATCTGAAGATCAAGGTTCAGAGCCAACCTGGGCACTCTTATCTCCAATTAACTTCTCTAAAACAGACAGTGGGGCTTGGCTCAAGGGTAGCCTGGTAGCCTAGAGCTGAAGAGCTCAAGGACAGCGCCCAGGCAAAGCTCAAGCCCCATGACTACAAAGCAAAACAAAACAAACAAACAAACAAAAAGACATGAAGTATAATCAAAAATCTAGGCAGAGAAAATTTACTCCAAAGAGGGAGTAAAGAAAAAATAGTAAGATCAAGCGAAAACAGTATGATTAAGAAACAACATATATATTAAAGCAAAAATAATACATAGTGCTAAAATGATGCCAAATAAAAGAAGTCAAAATGAAAACACTCCCCTAATTATGGAGTTAAATGGTACTACTCACCAAGATTACTGTGCAAATAAATTCAATTAACTAACCTGTAGTTGATACTTGATAGCTTTAAGATAAATTAATAAAATTACCTATATCTTAAAGATTTTTTTATTTGAGTATTGATTATTCACCCTGAAATAAATGGATATGAATCAAATTTATGTTCACATGAGAAGAGAAAAAATATATATGTTATATGTAAGTTATATATGATATATATGTTATATAAGTTACATAAATGTATCTATATCATCAGCTGATCTCTTTTAAGTCAAATTTAAATATTAAAGTTATATCATCCTTAAGTAGTAAAGCTTTGAAGAAATTTTGAAGACATGACTAGTATCTGAATATGACAGATGCTTTTCTCTTTCACAGTATATTATAGTTTTAAAATTACTTCATCATTTGTAACCTTGATTCTCTCACTAATGAGAAAGAAAATATTATAAAGATTATGACACGAAATAATGAGTTTGCTGTATGTATGAAATATCCCTTTCAGTGATTAGATACCAGAAAAACAAAAAAATAATTATTTATTAAATAAATACATTGTTTATTGTCATTTCTATCATTCTATATTACTTGTATTACTTGATAAACAATATTACAAAGTGTGACAATCTCACCCAATATTTTTACTTTTATTTTAATAATTGAAGTAAAATTTTTATCTTCTCCAGACTGTACTTGTTTACTAATGTTACAAATATGTTTTTTAAAATAATTGTTGCTGCCATTCTTTTAAGGAATGTTTTAATTCACTTGGATCTTTGAAGATAATATTTGTTCAATGTGCAGAGACAAGGTGTTTTCAGAAAACCATTGTTATAATTTATTTGAATTAGAAATGCAGAAACATCACAAAATGTAATTTAAAAAGTGCATTGGAATTAGAAACTTTGTTTATAAACATGATATAAAGTATTTCTTAGAAATCAGTGAAAGCTCATTACAAAATATACAACAAGAAATACTAAACAATTGCTTTAAAGAAAGTAAACAAATAGAACTTGTACACAATAAAGTATCTAGAACTGTGTCAAAATTAGAGGCTCAGTTTTTAAAAGTTTTTTAAACAATTGTCAGGGTAATGTATAGAGGGTTTACAGTTACAATTGCCTGGTAGCAGGTGTATTACTTCTCACACATTGATACCCCCTTCTGATGTTTTTTCCCCATTTCCCTCCACCCACCCCTCCCAATCATCTTGTTTCCCCCCTTCCCTTTTCTATTTCTAATAAACAAATAAATATATATACAATATACCAGGTAAGAAAGTCAGATATAGTAACAATATAATATTAATGAAAGAGAAAAAAAGACAAGAGAAACAACATAGTATGTTAAGAACAACAATCACACAAGACAAAACTCTTGTTTCTAAATCCTAGAGATCCTTTCATTTAGCCTCATCCTATATGATCTTATGTACCAAGGTTTTGAGCTATTGTAATCCTCTGCTAGGAGAATCCTAGATGTGTACTATTACAAATGAGGGAAACCATTGAGCCTATGCTCCTTTGGGTCTGCTTTCTTCACTTAATAGGGTTTTTTTTTCCAAGTATGTCCATTTCTTTACAAATGGAGTGATGCCATTCTTTCTGACGACAGTAGAGAATTCCATTGTGTATGGGTGTATCTTGTTGATCAACTGAGGGGCATCTGGGTTGGTTCCATATCTTCACTATGGTAAATAGTGCTGCAATGAACATCATTGTGCTAGTGGATTTAGTATGTCCTTGTTTCTGGACTTTTAGGTAATTGCCAAGAAGTGGGACTGCTGTGTCATAGGGGAGCTCTATATTTAGTCTTTTGAAGAATCACTATACTGCTTTCCATAGTGGTTGACTGAGTTTACACTCCCACCAACTGTGTAGTAGTGATCCCTCCTGGCCACATCTTCCCTCCTGCCAACATCATTTGTTATTAGATTTCTTGTTAATAGCCATTCTAACTGGAGTGAGGTGGAATCTCAAAGTTTTGATTTGCATTTCTTCTATGACCAGAGATGTTGAGCATTTCTTCCTGTGTCTATAGGCCGTTCTTACTTCCTCTTCAGAGAAGTCTTTCTTTAAGTCTTTAGCCCACCTTTTAATGGGATGGTTGTTTCTTTGAATATTTGTTTTGGAGAAATTCAATTTTTTTAATTGTAGATATATTTTAGATGTGAGGCCTCTGTCAGTTGTATAGCTAGTGAAGACCTTCTCCCATGCTATGGGCTTTCTATTTAAGTTCCTGCTATGTCCTTTGCCATATGGAAGCTCTGTGGTTTAATGCAGTCCCATTTATCCAAACTTTCTTTAATTTGTTGTGTTTCTGGGTCTTTATTAAGAAAGTTTCGACCTGTGCCAAGGAGACCTAGTGTATATCCTATTCCTTTTTGTAAAGTTCTCAGGGTATCTGCTTTTACCTCAAGGTTTTTTATGCATTTGGAATTAATCTTGGTGTAGGGTGACATGCTGAAAGCCATCCACATAGGCCATATTACATAATTGAATTGTTTCTGCCTGTCACATCCTTTATTTTATTATAAAATATATCTTGAACACATTGTAAAAAGGAATATTTCAAACTTGCTCCAGCAAACTGTAAAATTTATCTGCTCTAATAAGTAACAAAACATAATTATTATCCTTGTGTATTCTTTCATGTGTATACTTTGGTTTTAGTACTTGAACTCAAGACCAAGAGTGTTGTTCCTTAGTTTTTATTTTATTCTGACTTTGTGTTTTAATACTTGAGACACAGCTCTGTTTCTGTCTTTTTAGCATTTAACTGGAGATGAGGCTTATAGATTTTTTTGTGGGGGCTAGTTTCAAGCCAGTATCCTGACATCTCTCCCTCCTGGGTAGCTGAGAGCACAAACATGAGCCACCTTCGCTTGAGTTGTATTTCATTTTGCTCACTTCATAGCAAACTTCTTTGGAAAATTGAAGTAAAATACTGGTTTGGGCACTATTCTCATGAACAAGAGTATCAAGATATGTGACTATCATCAGAAAAATGAACAAAGAAGATGTGGTATATATGCACAGTGGAGTATTAGTCATAATAATGGAATTGTGTTGTTTGCAATGTACTAGGTTTAAATGGAGATCATCATGTCAAAATACCATACTCAGAAAGATGATATGACATGTTTTCTTTTGAATACACAATCCCATGTATGTTCATATACTTGTATGCATGCATATGTGTGTGCACGCATGCACACACACACACACCTGCACAAAATACAATTGTAAGACTATTTGTGGAGATGAAAATGGAATATGGAGGGAAAATGTTGGTAGTGGGGAGAATATGATCAAATTACATATGAATGTAGTGAAAGCAGTTGACATAGTTTGAAAATATGAACAAAATAAAATAAAGTAAAATAAATAACAGAGGAAATGGACTTGAATTCAGACGTAGCAGGGTTCCCACCCTTATGTGTTTGTTACCTCTACATATGTCCAAGCAATAATGCATCTGATGTGGTGCCAGCCAGTGGCCCAGGGCACTGCAGTGGATCCTGGTTAGTGCTAGGGAGGTGAACTTGGCATTGTGTCCCAGAAGATCATGATTTCTGTGTAACTATAATCAAGTCAATTTTCTGTCTGTTCCCTCAAATGATAAGTCAGGATAATATTGATGTCTACTTCATTAGTTAGGGTGGAAGTAAAACACTTAATCCTCAGAAATTGCTCTTATTGTTCTAATTTTAATTTATTGATCTTCCAAAATCTCCATGTCATCTATGGAAAGATCAACCACAGCAATATTTTTGCTGATCACCAATATCTGCAGCAGTTGTATTTCCCTGTATTTGCTGTGTACATATAAGTTGTACCACAATGCTTTTGTAACACAGTGATGCCCACTCAGGAGAAATGCGGCTCTTTGTACCAAATATGTCCAAGTTAGTAAGCCAACTATGTTTCTGAAGCAGGGCAATAGTTCAGTCCATAGAAAGTTTCATCAAATGGCAATTATTACTTTCCCATTTTATGACATGAACAATAATAAAATAGCCCTTTTGAGAGGGAGAAGGAAAAGAAGGTGAAGAGAATATATTTACTGCTCAGCTTGCTCTGCTTAGCTCACGATATTATTGTCTGTGTGGTGAAAAGTTAAGGTAAGCACAAATTAGTGAAAAGTTATCTCTACATGAAGCACTAGATTCTATCGAGTAAGAATTATGAGAGCCAGTGGCTCACACATATAATACTTGTTACTCCGGTGGCTGAGATAGGTTTAAAGCCTATCTAGCAGATAAATCCATGAGATTGCAATCAACCAGCAAAGAGCTGGATGTATAAGTATGGTTCTAATAGTAGAACACCAGCTATGAGGGCCAAAACGAAGCAAAAGCATGAGGCTTTGAGTTCAAGCCCCCAAAACTGATAAACACATAAAGTATAATTATATTTCACATGGTTCTTACTATTATGGCTCCACTAATTGTCTTTAATATTCTGGCTTCTTTGTTTGGGGTTTTCATGTATTTGAGGCAGAAGGGAAACCGGAGGATATCAGGGGAGGTTAGTGGAGATAAGAATCTGTCTTACTATTGCATTCATTCTGTAAAACTATTTAAATATTCAGCTGAAGAATTCATTACTAGGATTGTGATAAATGAGAACAATGAAATCTTAGATTCTGAATAATGATTGAGGCCTTTATCACGTTTGATGAATCATAAGTGTTCTCTTAGTACTTTGCCAAGTTCTATGATATCCTGGAGAGAGAATTGTTTGAAAGAAATGTAATCTCAAGTGTAGAAATGACTAGGTGTCTTCTACCACTAATCATAATTAGATAGAATTATTCATCCAAGGACTGAGGTTTTCTTATCTAGGTAGATTTATCATAAGCATTGGAGAAAAACACTCTTTATGAGGGTTTTACTTAGGTATTTCCTTGATCTAGCTATATAGAAGGAGGGAGTGGTAAGGAAAGAAACAAGAACAGATGTACAATTTTAGTCACTTCTTTATTTTTCCCTTTAGTGTTTATTAAATTTATTTTTTAATTTTCTTTAAATATTTGTACAAAGAGATTTCAGTTTGACTTGTCAGCTTATTAGTTCAAAGCATCTGGAATAGGTCCAGCAGTTTACACTTCTGTATCTCTCCCCACCCCATTCATTCCATCAATTTACTTAATCAATTTCCCCCTATGTACATTGAGCATTATGACTACATTCTAAAGATGATATTTCAAAATAGTGATAGATGGGGATAAAATAGCTCAATGACCATAGATATAAATTAGTTGGTATGGTGCATACCTAGCATGTATGTCACTCTGTATGCAAGCCACACTCAAGAGCTAAGAAAATTAATAAGCTATTGCATATAAGGACCTTCTGAACAGTCTGAGAGTATATCAGTACACTTTCACAATTCATGTTTGTTAAAGAATGCTTTCAACTTGAGCAAAGAATTTTTTAAAGATAAAAACAGGAATAAGTCGGGAGTCTATGACTCATACCTATAATCCTAGCTTCTCAGGAGGATGAGATCTGAGAATTGTGGTGCAAATCCAGTCCAGGCATGAAAGTCTATGAGACTCTTATCTCCAATTAATCACCAGAAAACTGGAAATGGTGCTGTGGTTCAAATGGTACAGTGCAAACCCTGAGCTCTTCAGCTCAGGATAGTGCCCAAAATTCAAACCCAACAAGCAAGGGGGCAGGGAGAGAGAACAAGAATAAAAGTAATATTAGTTGACTTCATTTATTATCTGTGTGTGTGTGTGTGTGTGTGTGTGTGTGTGTGTGTGTGTGTGTCCTGGGCCTCTCACTTTTTCTTGGCTTTTCAGTTCAAGTTGACACTCTGCTATTTGAGCCACACCTCCATTTCTGGCTTTTTGCTGGTTAATTGGAGATAAGAGGCTAAATAACTTTTCTGAGTGGGCTGTGTGCATGTATATAAGAAAGAAACTCTTTTGGGAAAAATAAGTGGAAAGAAGAGGTGATGAGAATTTCCAGTCAGTGTCTTTATTTACTGAAAATTGAAATAGCAGTGCACCAATCTAATACTGTTATTAAAATAATGTCATGCAAACAACATCCAGAAATATAATGTTCTTCTTACTGTCTAACATATACTAAAACAGATATGTTTTAATGAAACCTACCATGAGGTATGGACCCTGCTGCAGTCTTATGTTTTATATGTGGATCAAAGGGAGCTGTTTATTTTTTTCATAAAGAATAACACAAGAAGCTATTTATTTGTTCACAAGCTGCAAGATGTCAAATGTAAAGTCCATGGCTTGAGTGTCTACACTGCAGAGATTCAACATAAGCAAAATTCTCAGAGGAGAAGAAATAGCAAGATTAGACACACGGAGTTAAAAATGAAAATTGGCAGGAACAGTAGCTAATCAATTATTTTTCAGAAAGAATTATTAATTTTACATTTAAAGGAAGCAGAATGTATCCAGCTCAAAATATTTGTCATTATTACCTTACAATAGCCTACCACTCAAAATACTCATTGGATTAATGAAAACCATGGTAGGATTATTTTGTTGTTCTAAATGCCAAAGTGTAACTGAGTATATTGTAAGATACTTGCCACATGGGAGTGACAGAAAACATTGCCATTTGAATTTCTTACTTGCACTCTTTTGATCTTGTTGTGAGTTTAAACACCAATTATAGCTTGGCATGCAAATATCTTTTCAGTAATGACACAAAATGTACTAACTCCAAAGGCAGGGAGGTAAATGGAACTTCAAAATTAAAATAATGTGCTCTCAAGTACACTATTAGGAAAATGGAAAGCAAAGGCACTGACTGGAAGAAAACATTTGAAATACATAACATCTGACAAAGAGCTTACATCTAAAATATGTAAAGTTTGCAATTAAGTTGTAAGGAAAATAATGTGCATAGGAAAATATGAGTAAATCTTTCAAGGACATTTTTAAAAAAGGATTTAAAAATGGCCAACAGTCACATACACAATACTGTTATTGAACATTAGGTATATTTAATTAGTATTCAAGCACATATTGTATTAGTATTAGGACATATTGACTAGAAGAGGTGGAATTAAAATAATTGATAGTATAAATTTAATAGTAATGTAGAGTCCATGAAATTTTAGTGTTACTTTGGTAATATAAAATAATGCAATCATCCGATCAAATGATTTAGAAATTTCTTTTTTTTTTTTGCCAGTCCTGGGCTTCAGCTCAGGGCCTGAGCACTGTCCTTGGACTTTCTCAAGGTTAGAGCTCTACCACTTGAGCCTCAGCACCACTTCTGGTACCGAGGAATCGAACCCGGGTCTTCATGCATGCTAGGCAAGCACTTTGACCACTAGGCCAAAATCCCCGCCCCTGATTTAGAAATTTCTAAAGTACATCTTAATACAAGAACAAACAATTCCATTTCAAGATAATTTATCCAAGAAAAGTTTATGTCATAAAAGTAATGTCTATATCTCTCAAAAACAGTTGTACATGGATCTTTATAGCAGACTCATTGATAATAGCCAAAATGTGGAAACAAATATGCTCAAAACAACTGAATGAATAATAATCCGTTAATAAGTTCATTCAACATTTTAATAAGAATTGTAACTGGATTTAACTACAAATTCACAAAACTATGTGAACTGACATGTCAATGAATACTAAGAATGAAAGAAATGAGACATAAAAGATGTGAAAATATATGCTTTTTTATTGTTACTGTAATGGGTGATAAACAGAAGGGTTACAGTTATGTAAGTCCAGTAAACAGTTGTATTGCTTTTTGAACTGTTTCACTCTTTCTTTCGGCCTCCTCCAGTTCTTACATCTGGTCCCTACCTACAAGCTTCGTTTTCAACATTATGCCTAGTATCCTTGCTGCATTTGTTCCTCCTTTGTCCTATCATTTTTATGCCCCCACTTGCCTTCCCTAAACCAGATAAACTTACAAACAATACAGAACTAAAAGAAAACAAGAACAGCAACAAAGGAAATTTAAAAAAAAACCTCTTGTTAATTATGATTTTAAATCAACTGTAACCAACAGAATACAAAGAAAGCGAGTGCAGAGAAGAAACATTTCTTCACTAGCTCATTCTTCTATGGACTGATTGCAGGTACAATTTCTGCTTTTCACTTGTCTGAAGACATCCATAGGACTGGCCACGAGACTAGCTGTGTTAATGAATACATCATTGTGAAACAGTGGCAACACAGAAATATATTGATTTGTGTAATTCCACATCCTTACTTTTTGAAAGTAGTATCCTCAGTAAAATGCTCTAGGATTGTATCTTCTGAAAACTCATTAGCATAAAGTTTTTGGTATAGTTCTTTCTTAGGTAACCCAGACAACACAGGAGTAGTGTTGTGTTATAAAGCATGTGGATTGGGTTTACAGACCTGCTTCACAGCAATTAAAAGCCCTTTTGCTGACAGTAAGCGGAGTATTAATGAAACTTTGGCATGCATTTAGTTTTCTTCAAGTACTCAAAATTCATTCTGTGGATGATTGAAATCAGTACAAGTGGAAGGCAAATGATTGGAAGATTAGTAGCTCCCTCCCCCCTCTCAATGACAATGTTATCACTGTGAAAAGATAATAACTGTCTTAAAAACACCGTATTTTAGAGACCTAAATTAATTGATAACTTAAAGCATGTTGTAAGTGCCAAACACATATAGGCAGCTGTAAAGAAGCACATTCTTGGTATATGTGCTGAGATCAGATCAAACATTTACATGTAGGATTGTCACAATGGAGGTACATGGTATTCTGTACTGAAAAGAAGGCCTGTGATTAGAAATATATGGGTCCAGGGTCCTCCATGGGTGAATGGCCCTAAAATCGTGCTACCCTCACATTTTCATGGTCCTTTGTGAACACCAGAAGCAATCTTTTTTGCCTTGAAAGAGAATGGTTCCCCACTGTTTGGAAAGGGACTTCTCCTGAACTGATAACTTATAAAAACACAGCTTGTTCTCTGCTGCACAGTGATGACCTTCAACAAAGTGAAGAACCAGCAGGGCCTGAGTCTGGAAGGTAAAGTTTCCCAAAAAGCCTATCGAAAAACAAACTCTAAGACTTGGCTATTCTGTACCAGAAAGAAAGAGGCATTATATAAGAGAATAATTCCGAAGCTCTTTTTGATTTGGAGAATGGCAAAATACTAATTCAGACAGAAAATCAGGAAAGACATATTGACAATATGCAGTTGGCCACTAGCACTTGTTTATTTGCTATATCATTTGCTGAGATGACTCAGGTACTGACATAAAATAGGGTACTCTAAATTAAGTTGTGATGCCAAAACTTCCTTTGGTATTTGGAGAATACAATGTTAACATGGATGAATATATTACAATGTGTGCAAATAAGTACATACATGCACACAAACACACACATGGATATATATATATGCCAATTTGTATTCCTCTATGTGTATATGTGTGCCATAGTACATATCCTCCCTTCCTCCCTCCATCCCTTCTTCCCTTCCTTCCTTCCTTCCTTCCTTCCTTCCTTCCTTTTGACTGGGCCTTAAAACAAGGGTTTCATGCTCTCTCTCATGATTGCTGGATGTCTTCTACCCCCAAGCCACAGCCTCAGCCATGATATCTTTACAGTCCTGTCATTTATAGTTCTGTCTCTGAGTTCTATTTGCTTCTTTTTTCATGTTCTTTTTTTCATATATTTTTTATTGTAATTAATAGAAGGGTTACATGATATTTGCCAGATAGATGGTGCATTAATTCACATACATTGATACCCTTTCACATGTCTTAGTCTCCATTTCCCTCCCCCTCCACCCCTCATCTTGTTTTCCCCCATTCCTTATCCAATCTCAAATAACCAAATACAAATATATCCGATATATCAGGTAACAAAGTGAGATACTGTAACAATATGATATAACCAAGGGACAGCAAAAAAGATGAGAGATAACATAGTACCTTAAGAACCACAATCATTCATCATATGGCTTATGTTTCTATATCTTATTTTCTCTCACATAGCTTTAGAAATCATATCTCTTGAAGTACAAAATGAACACATAGATGCTGATCCTGCTGATAGATAAATAGATTTCTGCTCAGTATCATCATTCTGTTCCTGAAGTTCCTCCTTCAATTTCTTTACACCATCATCTTTGCATTCATCCACCACAGTAACTTTGCCTGCATTTGAAAGCTGTATAAATGTAAAGCATGCCATCTATTCATTTTCAGCTGGCTTTCATTCATTCAGTATTGGTGGAGGATATTTTCCGACCTACCATGTACACCTAGTTAGTTCAATGTCATTTTATGATCTTCATCACAAATCAAGATTCATATTCATATATTTTGGCATATATATGTTCATCATAGGATGAATATGAGACATATATGTTTCATGTACATTTCATATACATATACATATGGATATATATACGTTACCAGGTCTAACTTCTCTAAAGAAGGTTATACTTGTCATTATTACTTGGTCTTGTCTATAGTTGGAAGCTCTCTTGGCCTACATAGGATCAGAACAGATATATTTTAGATTATTCCCTCCCACAGCTGATTTATTTTCTTCCTAAATACTCAGTAAATATTGTTTAAGTTCGAACGATATCCACTTTTTCTGGCAGAAATATGAGTTCAGATTCTACATGATTTCAGTACTGTTCTCTATAATCATTGATGGTGTCTTATTCTTTGGCCCCCATTTTTCAATGTACTTCTATGCAGAGGACTGGTTATGCTAATTGAATACTAAAACAATGGCCTTGCTCTTCACCAATGCTCTCACATGGTTGTTTGCAGAACACAACCATCTCAGCATCATCAGATTTCAACTCTACTGTACACATTAAGACTTCCATACCCTCTCTGGACTCTCTTGACCTGTTCTGCAGCCTGACAGGCTACGGTTTGGGCAATGGTGAGAGTCAGTTTGATTTCCCTCTGTTTGTGTGCAATGCTTTCCACTGGCTCATGATCTAGGGCCCTAAAAGATCTTATATTTTGTCATGCTAACAAAAGAGGGTAGATCTGGGCCATGTACTCCCACTTGGGCAATAATAGTAGATATTATTTTTTTATTTCTCAAATACTTATTATGGATGAATTACACTTATAATCTATAAGCTTTTTGATATCATTGATCAGAATTTCTAATGGATTTATAGAAGCTTTTGAAATGTACATTAAAAAACTTCCAACAGGGCCGGGAGTTTGGCCTAGTGGTAAAGTGCTTTCCTAGTATGCGCAAAGACCCAGGTTCAATTCCTCGGTGCCACATACATAGAAAAGTTTGAAATGATGCTGTGGCTCAATGGTAGAGAGTTAGACTTGAGGAAAAGCCCAGGTACAATGCTCAGGCCCTGAGTTCAAACCCCAGGACTGGAAAAAAAATCCTACAAAGCCACACATTGGTAGCTTATGCCTTTAATCAAGGTTCAAAGCCAGCCCCGGTATAGGAGAGTCCATGAAACTCTTATCTCCAATTAATCACAGAAAAATCCAGAAGTTGTACTGTGACTCAAGCAGTATTGTATTGACCTTGAGCTAAAGGAGCCCTACAAATTTTTACAAAAATGATCAGCCGTCTTAATATTATTCATTTTTGGTAAAAAGCATTTGAAATTTCTCTCTGTACTATTACACAGATTCACTTTAACTCTTTAACCTAAGAACAATTTTTAGTATTTTATTTTTTCTTATTTATGTTTACTCAGGTAGCTCCACTAAATGTATTTGTTATACAATTTTCTTTGCTTTTGTATCCAAAATCTCAGTTATATTTCTGACCTCAACTCTTATCTTTTCTTTATATACACATGAGTGTATTAAATTTTTAATTGAAAATAATATGTAATTATGAAATTTATGTTCAGTGCCAGTGTGGTACCACTTTCAGCCATAACTCCATTTCCAGCTTTTTGGTGGTTAATTGGAGATAAGATCCTAGATCTCAGCCTTGTATTTAGCTAGGATTGCAAGCATATGTCACCAGCATCTGGATGCTACACTCTTTTTTTCATATATTTTATTGTAATTAATAGGATGGTTACATTATATTCACCAGATAGAAGTTATATTACTTCACAAATATTTGTACCCTTTCTCATGTCTTGGTCCCAATTTCCCTCCCCCACCTCTGTCCCTCATCTTGTTTTCAAATAACCAAATAAACATATATACAATATATCAGATAAGAAGGTAACAATATGAGATAACCAAGGGACAGCAAAAGAGAGATAACATAGAACAAGGACAACAATCACTTATTATATGGCTTTTGTTTCTATGTCCTGGAGGTCCTTTCATTTAGCGTCATACTATATGGCCTATGTATCTATGTTTTGCTCTATTGTAAATCTCTGCTAGGAGAGCCCAAGGTTTCTACTGATTATGACAAATGAGGGAAACCATTGAGCCTATGTTCCTTTGAGTCTAGCTTTCTTCGCTTAATATGATTTTTTCTAAGTCTTTCCATTTCCTTACAAATGGGACAATGTTGTTCTTTCTGACAGCAGCATAGAATTCCATTGTGTACAAATACCACATCTTGTTGATACACTCTTCAACTGAGGGGCAGCGGGTTGGTTCCATATTTTCTGTTATGCTCTTTTGTAAATGACATAATCCTTATAATTTTCTTTCTGCTAAATTTTATTCATGATTAATCTGTACCTTTGACGTTTTCCTTCTTGTTAGACTGTGTGTCAGAACTGGGACTTGACTTTTCCATTCAAGGCTAGTGCTCTACCACATTAGCAATGACTCCACTTCTCATCTATTTTCTTCTCAATAGAGCTATCACTCTTTGCTAACTCACTTTTAGTGGAGTTGTTTTATGTCTATGTGTGTGTGTACATATGAAAGACAGAAATCGAGAGAGAGAGAGAGAGAGACAGAGAGAGAGAGAGAGAGAGAGAGAGAGAGAGAGAGAGAGAGAGAGCTTAGATTGAGTGTGGGAGGTTCTCTTCTGTGAGATCTTATTTATTTTTGTCCCTCATTTCACCAATTTTTATATCCAAACAAACTCACCACTGCTAGGTAATTCTAAAGTCTACAATGAAATGTAAGTTTAAACTATTCATATCCATGGAGGAATGTTTCTTGTTTCTATTCAGAGAGAGAAAGAGAGAGAGGGGGGGGGGAGGGGAGAGGGAGAGAGAGAGAGAGGTTTGATAGCTAAGTACAAATAATAGCAGAAATAATTATTAAATATCCCCTTTTACTTACACAAACAATAGAAAGGCAAAGGGACTGTTTAAAATTACTGCTTAAAGTGTCTTTATGAGTAAATTGTGATCAAAAATCGCCAACACTTTTACCAAGCAACTAAACACGAAAAGATCGGCTGTTCTGTTTGATTAAGAAAGGCCCTGCAAGCCATAATCCCCTTGTACAAAAAAACTTAAAAACAGTGTCATGTTTCCAGACCGCTTCCCCCTCATTGTTTTTATTACAAATCATTTAAGTCTGTTTTAAGTAAATGAGAAAATGCTGAAAAAAAAAAAACAAAGACACCTAAGTGACTTTAACTTGAGTTTCCCCCATCCCATCAGTATATATTTTCTGGCTACAGATTCATTAGTTTTAAGATTTCCATCTGTAATCAAAATAAACCTTAACAGAATGCTACATAAATTCTGCCTGTAGAATGTGGAAGATTTCATTAACTAAGATGTGCTGGGGAATTACAAAAAAAAAAAGTTTTACTCATAAGTTAAACAGAGTTAAAATGAATTTCCTTGACAAAAAGGATAAATCGCACTAATTGCATGAATGCCATAGTGACATCATCTCATTAGTAAAGAAGATTTTCCATGTATGCAAAATTTATTTTCATAACCGACAATCCCAAATGCTGCTGAATTTATGTTTCTTTAATTTATGTTTTTAATAGTTAAACAAGAAGTTTTCATTTCCACAATTCAGATTCCTAGTACAATGCATCTTGACCAATGTCACACCTTTCATCATTCTATCCCATTTTATCCTATTTATAAAAGTATCAAATTGCGATGTATGGTAGAAAATGCCTATAATCCCAGCTACTTGGGAGGTAGAGAAAGGAGGAGCTCAGTTTGAGATCAACCCTGGATTAAATCAGGAGACCTAAGAAAGCAGAAACAAAAGGGATGAGAGCATGGCTCACACTAGCATGAAGCATACTGCAAACCAAACCAAACCAAACTACAAATCAGATCTTTTATTCCCCAATCTTTAACCAGAAAGAAACATTTTATTCAATTTTAAGACCAGAGAAATCTCATATAATGCTTTGGAAATTTACCCCATCATTATTGATCATTTTAATACCATCTAATCCAAGAAACAGTCATTCAAATTCAGTTGACTAATATGATGCAATGTATATAAACCTACTATTTCAAATGTTCATAAAATTGATTACTTTACAAATTGAAAGTAAGTCTGAGTATCCGGGGGGGGGGGGGGGGGGGATTGTGAGAGAATAATGCAGAAACAGCAACAAGGTTTGACAAGAAATGTACTCATTGCCTCATTTGTATAACTGTAACCTCTCTCAATAAAACAGTAGAACTCACCTTTCCCAATGACAACAGCATTAATGTGTAGTTCAGACTTTACAATAAACATTTCTTCTCCCAATTAGCTCCTGTAAAATTAGATCAAAATATCTTTCTGATACTAATTTCCAGTCAGACTTCACTGGGATTTCTCTAATTGGTAATTAGTCATTGGCATCTACTGATAGAAAGTAATAATGTACCCAACGATTTAGACAAACAGATCAGTTGGTAGACAAGCCACAATCATCAGTAAGTAGGTGCTGTGCCTCATTAGAAAACTAAGTGTGCCAATGTTTTCTGACAAAAGAGAAAGAAACCAAAAAACAATAAACAAGGAAAAGACACTTGTTTCTATTTCCTGGAGTTCATTTAGGTAAGTATTATTTCATATGATTGGATACAGTAGATTTTGTGCCTTTGTGACCTTCTCCTAAGAATAAGATTCCTAGGTCTCACTGTGTGAATGCTTAGAGACCTGTATAATTTATCACATCTCGGTGTGGTTACTTGTAGAATTATAGGCACATTCTACTTACCATGAGTGAGGAAAACCATGCAACACATGTTTCTTTGGATTTTTCACCTAATAGGATTTTTTCAAGTCTTTCCATTTGCTTATGAATGGTACAATATCACTATTTCTGATGGATGAGTAGAATTCCATGGTGTATGGGAATCTAGAAAAAATTCGTATTAAAGAATATTTGATGCCATTGACTTTTCTGTATTTCTGTGCATTTGTGACTTGGCATCCTTATTTATTTATAGAGAATGAAAAAGACTCAGAAATTTTACCTAATTAAGTCTAAGTAGTAAAACGAAACTAAGACATAAATTGGTTATGAAGATTAAATTATTTTCCCCTTTTAATATTGTTTCCTACAGGCAAACAGAGTAACAATTTATCAAAGGTGTATACATTTCCTTCTATCTTTGGGAAGTAAAATAGATGATGGATGTGCCACTCAACAATTTCCTGCAATATGCATTTTGTTGGCTTTTTGTAAGTGGTCAGTGCAGAGCAAAGTCTCTTCAAGTTGTGTTGCATTAGGTAACTCTTGCAATCAACAACGTCATCCTATGACTTAGACACAAGATTATGCCTCGCTGGTTTAAATAAGAGTCTGGAATTGTCTGTAAGGCAGAGATTGAGACATGAACTCAAGAATTCTGAGGTGGCTTTGGAATCAGTGTTCTGGACACAACCATATCATCTATTAGCATGTATATTTTGCTCTCATTGTTTTATTTATGTAAAATTTCATAACAAGAGTTGACATGTAAATGTTATCAGGTGTTTTCTGAGACATTCTGAATGGCTGCCTATGGATCTGCTGAGGATATGATGACTCCATCTTTCCTACAATTGATGTGGTTGTGGCTTTGAATCCAGGATGGAACAACAGTGAGAGACTTCAAGTCTACCTGAAGATAAGGGATTCAAAATGAATACACTTGGGGCCGGGAGTTTGGCCTAGTGGTTAAAGTGCTTGCCTAGCATGCATGAAGACGCGGGTTCGATTCCTCGGTACCACATACATAGAAAAAAGCCGGAAGTGGTGCTGAGGCTCAAGTGGTAGAGCTCTAGCCTTGAGAAAGTCCAAGGACAGTGCTCAGGCCCTGAGCCGAAGCCCAGGACTGGCAAAAAAAAAATGAATACACTTATCTATAATAAGAAAATAAAAAGCTGAGAGAGAACACAGTAATGAACACTACATTCTTTAATAGCTGATACAACTGGCAGATAAAGTTTGCAGAATAATTTAATTTTTTTGACAGTCCTGGGGCTTGAACTCAGGACCTAATCACTGTTGTTGGGCTTTTTTCCTCAAGGTTAGCACTCTGCCACTTGAGCCACAACACCATTTCTGGCCTTTTCTATGTACATAGTACTGAGGAATCGAACACGGGTCTTCATGCATGCTAGGCAAGCACTCTACCACTAGGCCAAATTCCCGGTCCATAATTTCGTTTTTGATATTGCAACACATCCTTTGAGGCTTTCTCATACGCAAGCATGTGTCACCAATACAGAGCTCAGTCAATTCAGGGAGGTTGAGGTTTATGTGATTCTCAGTCTTGCCATTGAATTGTGTCCTCATAAGCAAAAAGAAAGAGCTTGATAGAGGAGAGATCAGGAAGGTGGATGAGAAGAATAAGTACATAAATAATAGATAAAAGTCTTCTGAGCTGAGAAAGATTTACCTTCATATTAAAAGTTCTCATCATTGTCTATAAGAACAAAAGCTATTATGTGGAACATATAAATCTGTAAAAGAAAGTTTGATCTCTGAGGAGGGAGATAAATAATTAAAATTTCAAGAGTCTAAAAGGTAATGTATCATTTTTCTTCAAATAAAATTATCAGGTTGAACAGAAGTCATGGAGAATACATTGATTTTTGTGAACATTAGAAATGAAAAATATGTATCTAAAATTTGATCTATGTTTATGGCTTTCATGTTTAATAACTCCTTACTTTTTAATATAATGTTACTATTAATGCTTATTTCTGTGAAATATGGTGCATGGTGTGAATTTTTAACATTACACAGATGGAATCATTCTTTGAATAATTATAGTTAATTTTTTAAATTCAAAATGCACAGAGGAAGAGGAAACTAGTTATATTTATGTGTGGAGTGGACATTCATTAAATTTTCCTCCTTTGATGATAATTGCTTCTTCTTTTTGAATATGAGAGTTGGTTATTGAGCAAGGCTTGGCTTGCTCCCTGAACTGCAAGAGAGGTCACTACTACTGTTGCTAAGTGTTACAAACACTAGGTTTTGGCAAAAGGTAAAATATTCAGCCAACCATGGTGGCAACACCCTTGTAACCCCAGTATATAGGAGTCTTAAATTAGGAGGATCATAAATTCAAGCCCACACAGAAATTCACAAAGAGAGACTATGACTTTAAAATAACAAACATACACAAACCAACCAGCCATCCAACCAACCAAAGCCATGTAATATGTGCTCAACTAGTTCTGAGTCCAGGAAGTATAAGCTAAAATCTGGCTCCCTAATTATTAGGAAGAGATTTTACAGGAAGAGAGAAGACACAGTTGATTGTTGATTGACTGTAATTATCCTTGCAAAGATCATATCTTTCCTCTGGTCAGAAGACTTAGGTACTGTGCTAAGATCTTGATATAGTGACATCCTTGATTGAAAGGATGTGGCTCATTTGGCTCATGAAATTCTGGCTTCAGATCATATAAATTGCTAGCAAATGTGAGTACAATGGCTCATATCTCCTATAATCCCAGTACTCAGAAAGCACAGAGAGTTATGTAATAAGATCCTGGAATAAAAAAAGAAATGGGAAGGGAGACAGAATAGAGGGGAAGGAGGAACAGAGAGCAGACAGAGGAAGAGAGGCAAGGAAGAGGAGGTAAAGGGAGGGAGAGGGAAAAGGGGACAGAGGGAGAGAAGAGGATGAAATAGAGAGAGATTGCCGCATTAGAATAATCTCTGGAAGTTTTTCCTGAAAGAAAACATTAGTACTTTTATTTTAATAGTATAAACCAGGCATGGTGGCTCAAGCCTGTTATCCTACTAACTCAGGAAGCAGAGATTACTAGATCATAGTTCATGGTCATCTGGAGATGGGGGAAGTTTGGGAAAGGCTGTATTAAGCCAATGGCTAGGTGCTATGGGGTACACCTGTCAACTTAAGTGACAACGGGAAGCACTGGAACCCTGGCAGACAAAGGCATAAAGGAGGTACTACCTGAAAAATAACCAAAGGAAAAAGGGGCTGGAGATATGGCTTAAGCCATAGAGTGACTGCCTGGCAAGAGCAAGGCCTGGAGTTCAATCCAGTTATACGCACGCATATATATATATATATATATTATACTGTATATAATGTAAAATGTATTGACCTATGTATAGTAATTATTATACATATGCTTTAGCTGGCTTTAATTTGAATCCATGCCTTAGCTGGCTTCAGATCAACTTTACCAATTTATCATGTTGACTTATCAATTCAAATTGAGGTATCAATTCTCCATTTTAGGGAATATTAGTGTTATTACTCCAATTCTCTTTTGGTAATGATTTATATGGCATATGTGTCTAGGTTGTTAGTCTTAATTCTTATGTGTTTTATTTGCTACATGTAGTTTGTAAATCATTGCCTTTTGCTTTTGAATCCAGATCATCCCTCTCTGCCTTTTATGAGTATTAGAGATTACACTTGAATAAAATTTTTAATGCACTTGAATTTTCATCTTTGTACATCAAAATGTCTTGATTACTCTGATTTTCCTTTGCTCTCTAGTTTTGCAAATATTTGTAATAGATTGTTGTATTTCCTCTTTTTCTATTTTAGCTATATTTTTAGCCAAATTTAATGATTTCTTTAGGGAGTATAATGAGCATTTTTAATTTATCACAATACCATTTTTACTATTTAGGGTTTTATTATTTATTTATTTTGTGCTACTCAATATTCAACTTAGGGCTTTATGCTTGCTAGGCAAATTTTCCTTCTAAGCACTAACACAACAGACTCTAACCTGGAACTTAAAGTTTTGTTTTGTCACATGACATTATTGTAATGTGCATTACAATTATATGTAATGTAAATCCAGATTCAATTCAATGTAGATATGTGAATATATAAACAAACTTTCTTCAGTCTTGCTATATCTTTCTCAAGAAAATTAAATTCATAGTTACAGATTCAAAAAAATCCTTCTATACTTAGTAACTTTTTCCTCCACAGACTCTAGTCTGGGGAGCTTCCAGTGGGAAACCACACGTACAAGTAGTGAAATGTTTGCTGCTTCTAGAAGGCTCCTTATTCGTCATTTGCTTTTTAGCATTTTCTCTATAATAGGGTGGGTTTATTTCTCTTGTGTTTGAGGTTTATTCAACTTCTTGTGTCTGTCTATTAAAATATTCCATCAAATATAGAATATTTTGCCTTTATATTTTCTATCCTTTTGCCATTCATTTTTCTTTCTGTTCTACTTTAAAATTTTCCCATTATACATATGTGGAAATATTTGACTCTGAGTCACAGGGCTCCATAGCTCTGTTCATTTTCGTTCAGCTTTTATCATCATTCAAATTAGTAGAGTTTTACCAACATTTCTTCATGTAGACTGATTCTTTAAATATCTAGATGCAATCATTTCAACTTGTAGGTCAATTTTTCATTTCATTATTTATAATATTCATTGTGGAATTTTCATTTAAAAATGTATATCCCTATATATTTAGTATTTCAACACATTTCATTAATTATATGATTACATTTTTATTTAATGTTGCAGCGTTATTTCAACACATTTTAATTATATGAATATATTTGTATTTAATTTTCAGGCTTATTTATAAAAAGTTGTTTTATTTATTCATCTTTTTGCTAGTTCTGGAGCTTTAACTCATGGCCTGAACACTGTCCTTGTGTTTTCTCAAGGCTAGAGCTTTACCATTTGGGCCTAGCACCATTTCTGGCTTCTTCTATGTATATGGTATTGAGGAATCGATACCAGGTCTTTGTGCAGGTTAGGCAAAGACTCTACCACTAGGCCAAATTGTGGGCTCCTATAGAAGCTGTTTTGAAGTACTCATTGAATTCAACATATGAACAAATGCAGATACACTTTCTATGGGAAGATGTTTTCTTGTGCATACCTTGAACTTTCCTGTTTCTTAAAAATTGCATATTTTTGGATAAATGCATAGGTATTGTAGATAAAATATAATTGCTGGCTCCATTTCTGTTTCCTGAGAAATGGAGAGGGGAGGTTGTTATTAATGTTGTTTGCTTACTTAAATAATGGGCCTGCCTTAAGCTTTCCAGTATGGATAATGTGCTTATTGAGGATTTTTCCTATATGTTTTAGCTAATCTTCCTGGGAAGGTGGACTCTGAATATGTATAATCCATCCGAATACAAAACAACTTTATTCAGTACCGTTTAAGGTACAGTGGTGTGTCCCCAAAAACTCATAGGCTGAAGTCCTTCCTAACTCCAACAATTCCAAAATATGACCATACTTGACGGTAGATTTTAGTGAGAAAATAGAAGGAAAAGGATGTTGTGAGATTAGGCTTTCACTCATTAGAAAACATGATTATCCATACATGAACTGAAAACTAGCGTTTCTGTCAAACTATCTATGATTGTGCAGAGGTTAGTGCCCTGCCTACAGACCAGACTGAATAGTTTTAGGCTTTCTCAGGGTTATCACTGAGGTTCAAAGTCAATTGCATCTCCTATTGTCACCTGAAACCAGAGCCACTGGAGGAAGGAAAGATGAGATTGCTAAACCAGACAGGTGAGTATGCTGTAGATAAGGGCAGCACCAACCATATTGATCATGGCAACGTAACACTTTGAGCAAATATAAGATACTGATCTGTATGGGATACTTCTGCACCAATCCCAAAATCTAGAATAAAAATAAGAAGTGATGAAGACCCAGCCACTCACAAATGGAAACCAAGTGAAGATGACTGTGAAAGCAGGTATAAGCTGTTATCTCGGTGAGAGACCCGAGTCACTATAAAATGTAGGAAGGTTAGAGATTCCTAAGATTCTGCAGGTCAAGCTAATGGAACCAACTGGCTGGGAACAAGCATTGATCCTTAAGGAAGGGGATGAGCATCCTGAAGGATGTTTCAAGGTTTTTAGGGTTGCTACTCACAGCAAAGACCCAGAAATCACAGGGGGCTTAAGAGACAGTCCCTCTTGTGGTTCCAGAGAGATCATCTGTTACCTAATGCCAAGAGATCATGACCTCTCACCTTGCAGGCCCAAAAGACAGAGACATTTCAATGGGGCCAGAAAACAAAGCATGCAGACAGAATTGTTCTGAAGGCTTAAATCTCATGGATTTTTCTTAGCTACATTTTCTACTGCTTGGGGACCCACCACCCTTTTATCCTTCATGGTTTCTCAGAAACCAAGCAGAATATTAATCCTATGCTTGTCTCATACCTGTATTTTGAGAATATAACTTACTACGTTTCATGGTTTATGGCTAGAGAGAATTTTTGTCTTAGAATAAATCATAACTTGAGTCTTTGCCAAAACTTATTTTAAATATTTAACTAGAATTTTAGACATAGATTTTTAAGGATTTGGGTCTGTTGTTTGTTTATTTAGTGCCAGTACTGGGGTTTGAACTCTGAGGAAGGCATTCTCACATGTCTTTTTTACTAAAGGTTGGTGCTCTACCACTTAAGTCACATCTTCATTCGTGAAGTTTTGCTGGTTAATTAGTGGTAAAATTTCATAGACTTTTCTTCTCAAACCGGTTTTGAATGATGCTCCTTAGATCTCAGCCTCCCAAGTGACAAGATTATAACTGTGAGCCACCAAAGATCTACAAAGTTCTGTATTGCATTTGAAAGGAGGGTGGATTGCAGTCATTAAAGGTAGTGTTCCAGACTGAATAATAAATGCCTACACAAAATCCTTATGTTAGAAAGTTAACTTTAATGACACAAAATATGACCGTATCAGGAACATAGGGCTTTAAAAAAAAAAGGTAGTTATATTAAATTATCACAAGGAATCCTGTTCCAATATGGCTGGTGTCCTTGAATAGATACTGAATTACATATAGAAGATAATGATCATGGGCCAGGATCATGGCCTAGTGGTAGAGTGGTAGAGTGCTTACATAGTATGCACGAAGCCCTGGGTTCAATTTTTCGGTACCATTATACACAGAAAAGGCCAGAATGGTTCTGTGGCTTGAGGAAAAGTACTAGCCTTGAGAAGTCCAAGGAGAGTCCAAGGATAGACCTGAGTTCAAGCTCCAGATGAGCAAAAAGAATACAAAAAAAAAAAGAAAAGAAAAGAAAAGAAAAAGAAAATAATGATCACATGCAAGCACAAAATGACAGCTACCTGAACCTTGCCCATACCTTGTGTCCAATTTCTTTCAGGCAAATTTGTAAGAAAATAAATTCTATTATTGCAGTAACCAATCAGTGGTATTTCATTGGCAATCTAGTAGTAAGCCTTGAGCTTAGAAGCTGCAGTCCTCTGCCTGCTGAGCCGTGTGAACACTGCATAGTGCATTTACAACTGCTAGCTCAAATCCCGTTTCTCTTTACATCTTCCTTCTACCGTCTCAGGAATTCTTATTCCTCCAGTTTGCATCCTTTAGCCATTCATTTACAGTGAGAGTATCTCAAGGCATCTGTGGCTTATAATCGTGTGTTAGTTTTCTGGCTATTTAATGCTTTCCCTAGATCAGCCTTGCAAAACTTGTGATTGCATACTTATGGCTTTCCATCTCTTTTAAATTTGTTTGTTTAGAGTTTTTTTCCCTCATACTCTCTTCAAAGGAGTCAGTCACCTTTTGCTGCAGGAATTTTGTGTGTGTGTGTGTGTGTGTGTGTGTGTGTGTGTGTGTGTGTGTGTGTGTGGTGTGTGCTGGTCTTGGAGCTTAAATCCAGGGCCTGGGTACTGTTGTGCTCAAGACTCAAATGCTACCATTTGAGGCACAGCTCCACTTCTAGCGTTTTGGCGATTAATTGGAGATAGGAGTTATTATTTTTTTAAATGGAGAACTATTAATTGTTTAAAGTAAAGGCACAAGTAAACATTTTCAGGTTACCATACAATGTTATAGTAAAAAAAATGTTCCAATAGTAAAATAAAATACATTATAACCCTGCATCTCTGTAGTATACATATTGTATCCTATCATCTCTTCTTTGGAGTTTAAAGAAAGTATGTGATACAGAAACAGATTCTAAGTAGGATCTGCTCTCTTTCTTTTCTTTTTCCTTTTTATTTATTTATTTATTTTGTCATGAGGCTTGAACTCTGGGCCTGGGCACCGTCCCTGAGCTCTTCAGCTCAAGGCTACCACTCTACCACTTGAGCCACAGTACCACTTCCGGTTTTCTGGCGGTTAACTGGAGATAAAAGTCTCAGAGTTTTGTGCCCAGGCTGGCTTTGAACTGCAATCCTCACATCTTAGCTTTCTAAGTACCTAGGATTACAGGCTTGAGCCATGAGAGCCCAGCTGATCCACTCCACTTTTAACTAGAGACTTTAATTTCAGTAGAATTAGTGAATTTTGAAAACTTACAAGTTTTGTTGCTATAACTCTGTCTTAAGTAAACCACCAAATTCACAGAATGTTAGCTGTCAATGTCAACAACTACACAATAATCAAGCTGGTCATAATTTCTTTTTACCAACACATAACTCAAGGTTATGTGTTGACAACAATGCATTATGTAAATGGCAAATGAATACCCAAATGATTCTTTATGGTATCTAGAATAATACACTTCATTCTTTTCCAACAAAGGCACTAGCTGGGGAATAACACCCTATATCGTGTGCTGAGCTGAAAAAAGTCTTTTTTTTCTTTCAGAATAACGGTTTACCTTGATGTCTTTACTGTCTAGCAAAAAAACAACAAAAACCCCTGGAGTATGTGTGAGAATTTACTTCTTTAATCTCTTTTCCTAAGAATTTTTTGGCCAGTCTTGGGGTTTGAAATCAAGGCCTGAGCACTGTCCTTGGGCTTTCTCGAGGCTAGAGCTCTACTGCCTGAGCCACAGCATCATTTCTGGATTTTTTTAATGTACATGATACTGAGAAATTGAACCCAGGTCTTTATGCATGCTAGGCAAGCATTCTACCACTAGGCCAAACTCCAGGCCCAAGGAAAAAATAAACATTTTCTTAAATTCAAGTGCTTTATGGGTGTTAAGGTCCCATTGTTTAATTATCTCAATGTAATCTGCACTGTGTTAAGATCATGAACGCCTCCACTTTCAGCATACCAGGGAAGGACAGTGATAACTCCTTGAAGAAGTATTCCAAAGGAACAAGCTTCTCCACTGTCATTTCATTTACTTTCCCTCCTTAATGTAACATTTAAATAATACAGTATTAGAGATTAATTGAGGTCTTTGATCCACTTTGAGTTAATGCTTGTGCATGGCGAAAGGCTAGGGTCAATTTTTAGTTTTCTGCATGTGGCTGCTCAGTTTTGCCAGCACCAATAATTGAATAGACTGTGTTTGTTCCTGTATATCTTTGCCTCCTTTGTCAAATAAAAGTTGACAATAGGTATGTGCTTGTATTTCTGGATCTTCTATTCTGTTCCATTGATCTGCTGGTCATTTTCTGTGCCAATACCATGCTGTTTTGTTTTTTTTTATTATGACTCAATAGTAGTTTGAAATCTGGTATTGTAATACCCCTGCATTGCTCTTTTTGCCTAGAATTGTTTTGGCTATTCTAGGTCTTTTCTTGTTCCGTATGAACCTTTGGATTGTATCTTCTATTTCAGTAAAGAAGGTCTTTGGGATTTTGATGGGGGTTGCATTGAATTTGTATATCAATTTTGGCAGTATACCCATTTTCACTATGTTGGTTCCCCCTAACCATGAGCATGGGATGACTTTCCATTTCCTAGTGTCTTTTTTAATTTCTTTTGTTAGGCTTTTATAGTTTTCATTAAATAATTCCTTTATATCTTTGGTTAAGTTAATTCCTAAGCATTTTATTCTTTTGGGGGCTATTGCAAATGGGATCATTTTCTTGATTTGGCCTTCTGTTTGTTTATTGTTTGTGTACAAGAAGGCTACTGACTTGTGAAGGTTAATTTTGTTTCCTGCCACTTTGCTAAAGTGGTTTATTAGTTCTAGGAGTTTGGGAGTGCAGCTTATTGGGTCACTCAAGTAGAGGATCATGTCATCTGCAAATAGGGATAGTTTAATTTCTTCTTTCCCTATGTGGATCCCTTTGATGTCCTTCTCTTGCCTTATTGCTCTGGGTAAGGTTTCCAGTACTATATTGAAGAGAAGTGGAGAGAGTGGGCATCCCTGTCTAGTTCCTGATTTTAAGGTAAATGATTCCAGTCTTTCAATCTTTAGTATAGTACTGGCTGTAGGTTTTTCATATATGCCTTTAATTATTTTAAGGAATGTACCTCTAATTCCTATTTTTTTCTAGTGCTTTCAACATGAATGGATGTTGTATTTTGTCAAATGCCTTCTCCGTGTCCAGAGAAATTATCATATGGTTCTTATCCTTTGCTCTATTGATATAATGTATTACATTGATTGATTTGCAAATGTCAAACCAGCCTTGCATCTGTGGTATGAAGCCTATTAGATCGTAGTGTACAATTTTTTTAAATTTGTTTCTGGAATCTGTTGGCTAGTATTTTATTGAGGAGTTTTGCATCTGTGTTCATTAGAGAGATAGGTCTGTAGTTTTCTTTTTTCGTTGGGTCTTTCCCTGGTTTGGGGATGAGTGTAATATTAGCTTCATAAAATGAGTTTGGTATTGCTCCTTCTGCTTCTATAGGTGTTACTTCATCTTTAAAGCTCTTGTAGAATTCCGCAGTGAAACCATCTGGACCTGGGCTCCTCTTGGTTGGCATTTCCCTGATTGCTTCCACAATTTCATTATATGAAATTGGATTATTCAGTTTCTTTACCTCTTCATTGTTCAATGTGGGCAGCCTATATTTATTCAAGAAATCATCCATTTCTACTAGATATTCTTGTTTCTTTGAATATAGGCCCTGGTAGTACTTGTTCAAAATGGAATGAGTTTCTTGGATATTGGTTGTGATTGTTCCCATGGGGTTTCTAATCTTGTTTATTTGAGTCTCCCCTCTCCTTTCTTTGATTAATCTTGCCAGGGGTCTGACTATTTTGTTGAATTTTTCAAAGAACCAACTTTTTGATTTATTAATTTCGTGTATTGTGTATCTTGTTTCAGTCTCTGATATTTCTGATTTTATTTTTGTTATTTCTGTACTTCTAGTTGTTTTAGAATTAACTTTTTCTTGCTCTTCTAGAAGTTTTCAGTATCATTTTCAGGTTACTTACATGCTCTTCTTCTGTCTTTTTAATATGTGCTCCTAGTGCAATAAATTTGCCCCTTAGAACTGCCTTTGCTGTATCCCATAAGTTCCTTTGTGATGTTTCTTAATTGTCATTACATTCAAGAAAGTTTTGAATTTCTTCTTTGATCTAATCTGTCACCCAGGAGTTATTCAAAAGTGTGTTGTTCAGCTTCCAGATGTTTGAATGTTTTTTGACTTTTACTGCATTGTTCAGAACTAGTCTGATTCCACTGTGTTCTGATAGAATGCATGGGATTTTATCAATCCTCTTGTATCTGCTTAAGTTTTCTGTATGAACTATTATATGATCTATTTTGGAGTGTGTTCCATGTGCTGCTGAGAAAAATGTATAAAGTTTCACCATTGGATGGAAGACTCTGTGTATATCTGTGAAGCCCAGCTGGGCTATGGTGTCATTTAAGTCGATGGTGTCTTTGCTTAACTTTTGTTGAGTTGACCTGTCATTTGGTGAGAATGACGTGTTGAGGTCTCAAACTATGATTGTGTTTGAGTATATCTTGTTCTGTAATTCTAAGAGAGTTTGCTTGATGAATTTGGATGCTCCTGTGTTGGGGGAGTAAATGTTTATAACTGTAATATTGTGGGTATGGATTGTACCCTTTACTAATATGTAGTGGCTGCCTTTATCTTTATGTACTGATTTAACTGAGAAGTTAATGTTGTCGGAGATTAAGATTGCAACTCCTGTCTTTTTACACGGTGCATAGGAGTGGAAAATTTTTTTCTATCCTTTCTACTGGAGCTTGTTTCTGTCTTTGCAGTGAGGTGGGTCTCTTGGAGGCAACGTATGGATGGGTCTTGTTTCTTAATCCAGTCTGCTGCACTGTGTCTTTTGATTGGATTGTTCAGCCCGTTCACATCAGGGAAATTACGGAAAAGTGGTCAGTGTTCTTTGTCATTATTTAATTTTACTTCTGAGTTTATTTCTCTCCTTTTTTTTCCTTTTGTGTTTAGTGATTGCTTCTTGATGGGGGTTCTAGCTGTTCTGCAATTTGTTCTTGATTATTTAATATTTTTGTAATGCTGGTTTAGTATGCATGTATTCATATAGCTTCTCTTTGGAATGAAATATTCTTGTTTCACCCTCTAATGTAAAAGCTAGTTTTGCTGGATATATCAGGGTTGGCAGTTGTTGAATGATGTTTTTCCACATTTTTCTTGCATTTAGGCTTTGCCTGGAGACGTCTGTAGTTATTCTAATTTTTTTCCCATTGTAGTATAGCTCTTTCTTTGTTTTTGCAGCATTTAAGATCCGCTCCTTCGTATTTGGCTCTAGTGTTTTTACTATGATGTGTCTAGATGAGTTCCTTGTAAGATCTTGTCTGTTTGGAGTCCTGAAACCTTCAATAATATGAGTATGTCCCTTTTGAGGTTGGGGAAGTTCTCAGGTATGATTTTGATGAATAAGGTTGCATTCCTTTAGTGATCCCTTCATCGATCCCTATTATACAAAATTAGATTTCTTGGCTGCATCTGCCAGGTCCTGGAGTTCTCTTTGGTGAATTCTGACTGATTTTTTCCAGGCTGATGATTCTCTGTTCCAGCTCTTGTGTTTTATCTTCCATTCCTGATGTTCTGTTCTCCATCTCAGTCAATCTGCTGCTTAATGCATCCATTTTTGCTTGAATTGTGGACACTGAGCTGATCATGTCTGCTTCCACTTCTCTTTTGATTTCGAGGAGGTCCTTGGTAATTTCCTGCTTTTATTTTTGGAATTCTGCTTTAATCTCATTAGTCATGTCCCAAACCATCTCCTTGAATAGAGTCATATTTCATGCCTCTTCAGGTGTCATTTCTTGGGATGGTGACATCTCTCTTGTCTCTTCACTCTCATTTCCTTTTGGGCTTTGTTTGGGACTTTGATTATTTATATACGTCCTAATTCGTCTTTGTGCTTTCTGAGGCATCGAGGACTGTTGTTGTAGGTTCTCTCTGTAGTCAGTACATCTTTGCTTGGCTTGGGACTGGTGGTCCTAGTCTGTGTGGGTTCCTGTGTCTGAATTCTGCCACTTGCTGGCATAGCTGGAGGTCAGGGCTTCCTGGGCTCAGTGCCCTTGCCATGGCTTTTGCGGCTTGGAGCCGGTGCGAGGAGTGGGGGAAGGGTCCTCGCATTTTGGATTCTTTGAGAATGTTGGATATAAGCTTTATCTGGATTTATTTTCCGGTTTGTGGACTTCCCATTGCTTCTTGAATTTGTAGTTGTAGGTTTCTTAAGATAGTTGGCTCGTGGGATTCCCTGATTCTCTCTTTTTGTGGGAGAGAGCTAGGCTGGGTCCCTGTTGTCTCGGAACCATCTTCTCTCTCTGCCTGAACACATTTTTTAAAAGCTTGTGTTACCTAGGTTGGTCTTGTATTCCTGTACTCAAGTGTTTTTCCTGCCTTAGCCTCCTGAGTAGCTATGATTGTAGGCATACTTGGCTTGAATCAAAGAATGTTGATTCTAGCTTATCATTGTATAAATTACAACAGCATCAACAAATTAAGATTTACTCACCATGGTTAGTTTAAAACACTTAATTCCTAGTCAGAGAGAGTATATAGGAAATTCTCCAATCAGGTCGTTTATTATGTGTGATGTTTTGGATCAGATCCAGGAGTTTTCACTTGCTAGGCAAATTTTCTACCCCTAGCTCCTCTTCAGAATATCCTTCAATCAGGCGCAGGTAGCTCACACCTGTAATCTTAACTACTCAGAAGGCTGAAATCTGAGTATCATAGTTCAAAGCAAGCCTGGGCAGGAAAGTCTGAGACACTGATCTCCACCAAACAAAACAAAACAAAACCCAAACTTGAACTGTCGCTCAAGTGGTAGAGCACTAGCCTCGAGCAAAAGAAGCTCAGGGCAAGATTCTGCCCAGGCCTCTTGATTTCAAGCCTCAGGACAGGCACACACACAAAAAAAGGGATATCCTTAAAACTTAGGAATTTTTGGAATTCAAACAATGCTATTTTATAGTTAAATTATAACATTTACTCAAAAGCATATTCTAAAGATCAGTGCTGCATGTTTTAAAGAGGATTCTAGAATTTTTTTTCCTCCTCTAGAGATACAGATAGCTATCCTTCCAAAGTTTTCTATGAAATCAAAGACTTCATCATATAAAAACAGCTGCAACATTTGCCATTTGGAATAGTTCCAGGGTATAAGGCTATCAGGAAATCTTACACTTATAAATCATTAGCTCAACAACAAAAGCCTATGGCTTGATCTTCTATCAAGCCATAGTAAAAAATAAACTTGATATTTGAAGTATCTACATCAAGTGTTGCCTGTTAATGGCCAGGTAACAAGTATTTAGCTATGTAAGCCTTGTAGTCTCTACTCTAACAACTCAACTGTGCCAATTATAGATAGTACAAAAATCAGCCATCAACTATATGTTAGGCATAAGTATTCCAGTTTTTAAAAACTTAGCACTCAAATATGAATTGCATATTATTTTCAGGTGAGTAAATTATTCTCTTCAATTCCTCAACTACTCAGAAAAATAAAACCAGTCAGTTGACTGAAGTTAACTTATAAGCTGTGGTTTGCTGATTATACTTTTAAAAATTTTGGTGGTGCTGGGCATCAAAGCTAGGACCTCAGAGATGCTAGGCAAGCACTCAACCACTGAACTACATACATCCCTAGTCTCACTCAGACATTCTGATGCTGGGGCTGACAAGTAACGGGCCATGTGTTGTCTCATTTCACTGGTCCATGATCACTTTGGCTAACAGTACAGAATTCAAAAGAAGAATCCCCAGCATTCAGATTCCAAGGGGACTGACATTTCCAGGAAGAGTTCTACACTTCCTCAACAGCAGAAGGCCTCAGTATGCTGATATGCATACATTTTGTGGAGATAAGAGTTTTACTGGCTTTCCTGCCTAGGCTGGCTTTAAATGGCAGCCCTCAGATCTCAGCATTCTGAGTAGGTAAGATTACAAGTGTGAACCACTGATTTCCAGCTTGGATGTTTGATTTTGTTTCCAGCCTCCAGTGGCCAGGTCTACAGAGTGTCTTTGTAAACCAAATTACTGGGTCCTGACAAAAAATTCATAGATAGGATCCTGCTATGGTTACCCAAGTGAGAATTAATCTGTGTCAATTTGTCCTTATGGACCCATTTCCTGTGTTACATAGGATATACTGGTTGCTGTTGCTGAGAATTCTATGTGTTTTCTACTTGCTTGAAAGAGACACACTCAGTGTTCTCATGACACCTTAGAGGTTCTCACTTTCAGGGAAAGTCAATGGCATTTACCACAATTAATACCATGCATGCTGTTGGAGTCAACAGTTTCGTAGTATGCATGTTTAAACACTTAGCTAGACGTATTTTCACAGGTACAAGAAGCAAAAATATTTACTTATATGTTCTGTATAAATATACAAAAATGCAGAAATATAGAAATTATTTCCATTTTGTCAATATAATGGATAATTTCAAAGTGCATATTAGGTTGATTAAATTGTGTATTATGAAGTATTCATATGAAACTTCCATAATATTAATGTAAATATTTAATTACCCTTTGAGCAATAAAGTCATATGTATATATATATACACACACATATATATATATGCCTCTGTGTATGAACACATGTGCATGAGGGTGTCATATTAATTAGGGAGTAAAGTTCTATGAGTAATTTTCAGTCTACATATATCTTAAATGTTTAAAGTTTTTGTAATGGAAGAAAATGCATTGAATTTTCTGTAATTAAATAACCAAATAAATAAAATTAAGTTCCCACATTTGTCTAGAGAATGGGAGAAATTTTAATTTCTAGGCTTGCAATGCTGAAGCCCACTTCGCCTTCAACTTTCTGTGCATCATGAAAAGAATTTTCCAGCTAATATTATCAGCAGAGATTTTCCTTTATAACAATTTAATACTGAGATTGGGTCTCCCAATTCAAAACACTAGCTGACAGTCCTTGAGAGGTCATTAAATCAGACTTCTAAGTTTCCCCTAATGGATTCTGGTTGGCTTGATTCTCCATTCTCTCCCATTGAAGTAGTTTTGGCTTTAATATGTGTAGTCTTCACATTAGCAAAATGCTTGGGACAGTGAATCTAGATACTGGTATGCTTTAGCAGTTGGATTTTTAAATTTTGTTGACTTGATACTACAGAGATCAGAATATATATTCATGCATTCTTTGCTCAAAGGTAGCATTATCTGAACACTGGCTCTAAAGTTTCTGTTGTGGGAGATTGGCAGATATAATTCTGTTCACATTGTTATCTTTACTCACTATCTCAAAACTGATTGCTTTAAGGTATCTCTTTTAAGAGGTTTTATCCAATCATGGTTTTTTTTTTCATTTATAAACAGTGGGATGCTATCTATGAACAGAATCATCACCTAACTTTTTCAGATATGTCTCAAAACTGTCTAACAATGCATTTTAAATGTGGAAAGGAAAAGAAAGTTTCCCAAAAGAGATGAACATGGAATATTTTAGATATCAAATAGAGAAACTAAGATACATTATATGCTCTAACTTCCCATTATATCTCTCTCTCTCTCTCTCTCTCTCTCTCTCTTTCTCTCTCTCTCTCTCTCTCTCTCTCTCTCTCTCTCTCTGTGTGTGTGTAGAGATCATATACCCTTAAAATACCATCACTCAAAAAGAAATGTACTTATTGTCTGATTTATGTAACTATAACCCCTCTAACATTATCTTTGCCATAATAAATACATTAAAAATAATATTGTAGGTTTATGGTAGAACCCAATGGGAGAGTAGTTTTAGGCTTAGCATACACAAGGGTCTGAGCTTAATCTTAGCATGTTAACTAAAAGAAAAGGAAAAACAATATCAATGAATCTAGAGGCATGGCTTAATTCGTAGAGAACCAGATATAAGTAAAAAAGCTGAAAGAGTGCATTAGGCCTGAGTTCAAAACCATGTCTTAGCAAAATTATTTAAATACTTAATTAGTTACTTAAAAAATAACAACACAAATTTAAATAGGCAATAGACAAACAAAAATGTTACACTATGCTTGCTGCTTATCCTATAGGAGAATCCATTAGAATTTTACTCAGACTTTCAGAAAAGAGGCCAGTGTAGTTATTTCTCATGATTGATCCTTATGTCGTCCTTGAAAGGAACATGCTGGATTTGGTGAATTACATCACTTGTCCATTGGTTCTTGTTGCAAAAAAAAATCAGACCAAAATGAATAGGACAATACAAGACAAGACTGGGTAAAATGAACTAAAGAGCCCTATTTTACCTTCAGTACATTCATGATCTAAATAACTTCTGTTTTTAAGTGCATGATGCACAATGAAACTATATCTAGCTGTCAGATACTAAGAGATCATAAAAACACCAAATCTTGTCCTGTCAGCTGTGAGTCTAGGGCGTATAAGCCTCTTTGTCCTCAATATGTCTTCACGGTTTAGGGCATATCTTAGTGATAGTGTGTTGGTTTGGAGGTAGTAAACCATAGACCTCTAGTAAGTCATTCAAATATGTAGCAAATTATATCCACCTGTCTTTAAAAAGAAGAGTAGGAAATTAAAGATCCACTAGGAATCCTTACTCAGTATATATATATATATATATATATATATATATATATATATATATATATATATATATATAGCAAGTGATCTTAGGAAAGTAGAGAAAGGAGTTCACAGTTACTTAGTTAAATATATCTTTCTTATCATATATATATGCTTTCAATATCTACTTTTGACTGTCTAAATGAATGACATAAAAAATCACATCCAAGTAGTAATGTAATTTTGTTGGAGGACATTTGATTTGCAGCAAGACTTCCGATCAAATAAACTTCCTGTAATCTTTCTCAAAATTAAATTTTCCCCCAAAAGTGAAGCTGTGTATTTTATGAGGTATAGAGATTTAGCATCACTCACTTTCAGAGGTGAAAATGCAGAGATGGTTGGTGAATAGGATTGTGAGGGTCAGGATGTCTAACAGGAAGAGGGGGGTTGGGATGAACCAAATGCAGCCTTTTGGCTCCATCATTTCTTTTTTCTTTTTGCCAGTTCTGGGGCCTGAACTCAGGGTCTGAACACTGTCCTTGTGTTTTCTCAAAACTAGAGATCTACCACTTGAGCCACAGCACCAATTCCAGCTTTTTTCTATGTGTGTGGTACCGTGGAATTGAACCCGGGTGTTTGTGTATGCTAGGCAAGCACTCTACCACTACGCCAAACTCTCGGCCCAGTTCCATCATTGCTTTGCTTTACTAACTCTGATATTTCTTCTTAGTCTTCTTCATTAAAGGGAAAATGACATGTCATTTTGCCCAGTTAATACCTTCTTTATCTATCTTTGTCCACCTTACTATTTTCTCTTCCTTCTTTTTTTAAACTATTATCAACTTTTTGAGCCTTTTAATAGATATAGAATAATTGGAGGGATATCTTAAATGACTTGTCATTTTTCATTAAATATTAATACACTAAAAAATAGCTGCCTGACCTTTGTTCAAAAATATATTTGACAGCATTATAATATTTAGGTCTGTAAAATGATAGTAAAATTATAGTAAATGGAAGAGTCCAAAGACAGATGCTGTAATAATGTATATCTCATGATTTCCAAAGCTTTAGTTTAATCTAGTGTTATATCAATTAAAAAAACCCCACAAATATGAATAATAGTATCAGAAATTTATTTCAAAATTCAGTGCTAATAATTTCACTGCTTTGTTTTGGAGAAAATATTCCAATTGATTAAATAAGAAAATGGAAGTTTTGTGTTTGTCTTTGCCTGAGATATGTTAAGTAAGAATGTCTTTCTATAGGATCATATGGGTTCTTTATTTTAATCCTTGACCAACTACCTAATCTTCATTGTGTTATTTATTTATCTATTAATTTGTTTATTTATTGTATCAGTCTTGGAGCTTGGACTCAGGGCCTGTTTCTTCTCCCAGAGTTTTTTTGTGCTAGCACTCTACTAATTTAAGCCACAGCTCCACTTTGAGAGTTTGGTATCAATTTTCTTTCTTTCTTTTTTTTTTTTCCAGTCCTAAGGTTCAAACTCTGATCTGGGTGCTATCCCTAAGCTTCTTTTGCTTAAGGCTAGTGCTCTACCACTTAAGCCACGGTGCCACTTTCAGCATTTTCTGAGTAATTTATTGAAGATAAGAGTCTAACTAGCTTTCCTGCCCCACCTGACTTTGATCTCAGCTTGAGATCCACAGATCTCGGCTTCCAGAGAAGCTAGAATTACAGACATGAGCCACTGACTACCCACTCTCAACCTTCTTTGCAAGAGAGGGGGAAAACAGTCAAATATATAAACAGCTTAAAGGACCTTTTATCTAGTATTAGAAGACTTGGAATCATTATTACTTGTCATAATTATCATCATGATGTGTGATTATATCAGCTCTCATTTCTTGCTTTCAGTGAACTTTTTCTGTTTCTATTCCACCTCTATATTTTAGTCCTACAGAAACATTTCCCCAACTAAAATAATTCTAGTCTCCTGAATATTATTTCTATGTTCCAGTTGTCTTTGTAACTTAATACAAAACCTGGAATATTAATTTTATCAATAATTACAAGAAGTCTTTATAATGAGTTTGTAGCAGTGGTTTAGCCCTCAGTGGCTGGTGACATTACATCATCTCTAATGGCTTCATAAACATTGATAATCTTTGGTCCTTCAAACATGCTTTACATGCTAAAATCTGAGTTTGCACCCCCAAATTTCCTTGATCATAATTAGCAATGAGTTATTCAAGACATTCTGTGAATTTTAATCAGGTTTGTATCCTCAGTTGCCTTTTTTTCATCGATCATGGGGCTTGAATTCTGGGACAGGTTGCTAGTGCTCTACCACTTTGAATCAGAGAGCCACTTCTGGTTTTCTAATGATTAATTGGAGATAAGATTCCCATAGTCTTTCCTATCTGGCCTGGCTTTGAACTGCAATTCTCAGATCTCAGTCTCCTGAGTAGCTAGGCTGACTGGTGTGAGCCAGCTCCAATCTGTTCCTCTTTGCAGGATACTTATGGCATGTTTGTGTTCTCAATCTATAATTTCATTCCAGGCTCTCAAGGCAGAAATTACACACACACACACACACACACACACACACACACACACACACGCATGCACACACACAGTTATGTGATTCTACTGATTTGTGATCATCAACTAGGAAGGCAAGACCTAAGAAATCAAATGAAAACTTTGTGGAAAACATCATTATGCCACCCTCTTTAAATCCACATTCACAGAGGATGTTTCACACTCATTTAATACCTGTTTGTTGAATTATTTTACTTCATAATAAAGTTTATAATTAATGTAGTCATATATATTAATAAATTATATAACACATTGTTTTTATGTTTTTATTTTATTGTTGGGATAATGTAAAAATGGGTTACAATAAATCTTCATTAGGTAGTAGATGCATTACTTCTAGCACATTGATACCCCTCCTCCTGTTTTTGTCCCAGTTTCGATATAACACATTCTTAACTATTTCTTTATAACTTACTTGTCTAACAGTAATTATTCTTATTAATATAAATAACTATAATTTTTATATTTATACTTTAGTATAAAGTCTATAGTCTATAAAGTAAATAATTATTTTTATTATAAAGATTCTTATAGTTTACCTTGCTAATTTTTGTCTTCCAGAATGAATGTATTTACTAATAAAGGTGATAGATAATTTTTTATTTATATTTAAAACCTTTTTGGCATCTAAAATAATTTCAGGGAACTTACAAGAACTTCAGTTTTGTTATTCTAAACCAAACAATGCAGATATAGCTCTCAAAGGGCTAAGACCCGGTCCTGAAATTCCAAACTAGCTAATTTTTTAGCACAATATTGCTATATAAAAGATACAACAAATTAATTACTTTTCTGCAACTATTTGTAAGAATTTATTACTTACTTAGTTTTTTACCTTCATTCGATGGGGTTATTGAGTGCAGCTTATACCTCCATCAATTCAAAGTAAAAAAATCTAAGTAATCTTCTATAGATTCCACATTAAAATGCAACATAACTAGGCAGTAAAATGTCTTAACATACCTCAGAGAGCTTTTCAATTCATCATCTTTCAAGCAGTTGGAAAGATGTGCATTCAAGAAATGATTTATTTCCTCTGAGAGAACAAAAACCACTCAATGAAAAGCTAAAATTAATTATTTCTACCCAATTGAAAATGGGCAGTATCTACACAATACAGTGATCAATTGTACTGAATACAGAGAAGCTATATGAGCAAGTAGAAATGGAGATCACACCAATTTGAGGAAGTCGTTCTAACTGAAATAGAGTGAATGCTGAACATCATTTGGAGAGAAGACTGGCCGGAAGTCAAACCCTAACTCTTGAAATGGGTGATATCCTAACCATCATCTATTGTATTCATATTTTTCTTTTCTTCTGTTGCCATTTGTCAACATAGTAAAAGCAAACATAAAAGGAGATGAAACCAAATTTTTATGCAAATCTGATCATAAATTTAAACATGACAATCTATAGGCCATTAAATAGACACTATATGTTGCACAACATCTAACATTTTAAGTCTATTAAAATTCACTCAAAATTAAAGACTTCAAACTGTCTGATGTGTTTCCTGGGTGGCTGACTAATCAAATGTCACAAATCTCACTTGGCAAGTTTTACTTGTTTCTTAGGTATCAGTATCCGAATTACTCCTTTCTCTCACATAGTTCTGAAGCCATAAGAACTATGTAGCTATTCATATTTTGTACATCTGATCCTAAATGTACTTCATAGATAAGCAGTAATATGATTTTGTTGGAGATAGTCTCAATCTGATTTTCTTTCCCCTCTACTTTTTTTTCTGGCTTTCTGAAGGATCTCAGGGATTTAAAAATCATTCTACTTAAATAAGATATGCATAAGGTTGAAACTATATGAAGCATACTCTTCCAACTTTAATGGAATTTTATTAGAAATAAAAACAGAACATTTGAAAATGTTCAAGTATGTACAAGTTACAGAATATTTTCCTTATGACCCATAGGTTGAAGAAAAGTTATGTTTCTTTTAATTCCCATCAAATTATATTCAAATACCTATTTGAGTATAAGTGGATGCCAAGGAAAACAAAACAACATGTCACAATATAGTAGTGGTTAACACAATATTTAGGAAGAATAGGGAAAACATCTAATTAGTAATATTTGCCTTTGAAAAATTTCTAAGTATGTGGACAAACATTATAAAGGTGATGACAGACAGATAAAGAGAGAATGCAGGACCAAGTGATAGAAAGCTCACCTAGCATGCATGAAGACCCAGGTTCAATTCTTCAGTACCACATACATAGAAAAGCCAGAAGTGGTGTTGTGGCTCAAGTGGTAAAGTACTAGCCTTGCAGAAAGCCGAAGGACAGTGCTCAGGTCCTGAGTTCAAGCCCCAGGACTAGCTAATTTTTTTTTTCAAGAGGAGAAATGCAATTATGTAAAGAATAGTATATCTAAACCAATTGCTGGTGACTCACACTGGTAATCTTAGTAAATTAGGAGACTGAGGTATTAACACTGCATTGAAAGCCAGCCCCAGCAGGAAAGTCCATGAGAGTTATCTTCATTTAACCACAAAACAATAAAAGTGGAGCTGTGGCCAAGAAATAGAGCTCTAGACATGAGTAGAACAGCTCAGAAATAGTGCCTAGTCTCTGAATTGAAGAAAAAATAAGAAATCATCCCCACTATATTTTACATTAAAATTCAATAACATTGCTATTAAACTCAAGTAATAATAAAATTGATATAAAGATAATGATCATTTTGAAAATAGTACGATATGAATCACATATTGTTCTTGAAGAAAGAGCTTCAGATTGTAATATGAATAAAATAAATATGCTGTGGATAGGAGAAACTAAAATCCCAAAGACACTGATTATGTCTAAGTAAACCTATAGTGTTAATACAATTCTTTTTTTGCCAGCCCTGAGACTTGAACTCAGGGCTTGGACTTTCTCAAGGATAGAGTTCAACCATTTGAGCCACAGCACCATTTCTGACTTTTTTCTATGTATGTGGTACCGAGGAATCAAACCGGAGTCTTTGTGCAAGCTATGCAAGCACTCTACCACTAGGCTAAACAAAAATATCAAGATGTGGCTTTATGGATATGGTTTTTATATTTATACTGAAAACAAAGCAATAAGGTTATGTATTTAAAAATGATCTTGGGAACTTGCCCAAGACTATTACTCTAGCAAATTGAACTATAGCTCCATTTCTGGCTTGTTTGGGTAGTTAATTGGCGATAACAGTCTCTCAGACTTACCTGCTTGGGCTTGTTAAAAGTGTAATCCTGAGTAGGCATTATTACAAGTTTAAGCCACAGGCACCATGCATATATCTCTTTATTATGAACATCAAAAAAGGTAGAGACAATGCGTAAGCAGTAGAAGAATGTTCCAATATGTGCCTTTCCTTAATCCTCTAAATTTTGCTTTTTATCACTAATGCCACAAAGAACTTGTGAACATTTTCAGTATGAATGAACATTTTCAGCATAAACTATTTGCAAGCCAATTCAGTAAAATTAGTATAGAGTTGGAATTACAGTTTTCTTATTTCAATTTCATATTAAGTTTTAAAAGACAATATATCAGTTAGCTTTCTATAGTTGTGATTTTAAAAAATTTACTGAGAGAATAACTTAAAAAGGATGAACATGGGACTGGGAGAGTGGCCTAGTGGTAGAGAGCTCGCCTAGCATGCATGAAGACTTGGGTAGGATTCCTCGATATCACACACCTAGAAAAAGCCAGAAGTGATGGCCACCTAATCTTTGATAAGGGAGCCAAAAAAATGGAATGGAAGAAAGACAGCCTCTTCAACACAACTTTCTCAATAAGGACCAAGAAACACAACAAATCAGAGAAAGGCTGGATAAGTGGGACTGCATTAAACTGCGAGTTTCTGTAAGGCAAAGGACATAGCTAGTAAATTAATTAGGAAGCCTACAGAATGGGAGAAGATCTTCACCAAACATACAACGGACAAAGGCCTCATATCTAAAATATTTCAACAGCTCAAAAAATTGAATCACTCAGAAACTAACCTCCAAAGTATCAACCATCACATTAAAAGATGGTCCAAAGACTTAAAGAGAGTCTTCTCTGAAGAAGAAACAAAAATGGCCTATAGACACATGAAGAAATGCTCAACATCTCTGGTCATAAAAGAAATGCAAATCAAAACAACTCTAAGATTCCACCTCACTCCAGTTAGAATGGCCAGGATCAGGAAAACGAATAACAACAGATGCTGGAGGGGATGTAGCCAGGAGGGATCACTACTACACTGTTGGTGGGAGTGCAAACTCGTTCAACCACTATGGAAAGCAGTATGGCAGTTCCTCAAAAGGCTAAACATAGAGCTCACCTATGACCCAGCAATTCCACTACTTGGTATTTTCCCAATCATTCAGAAACTAGGACATACTAAATCCACTGGCACAACGATGTTCATTGCAGCACTATTTACCATAGCAAAGATATGGAACCAACCCAGATGTCCCTCAGTTGATGAGTGGATCAACAAGATGTGGTATTTGTACACAATGAAATTCTATGCTGCAGTCAGAAATAATGACATCACCCCATTTGTAAGGAAATGGAAAGACTTAGAAAAAATCATATTAAGTGAAGTAAGCCAGACTCAAAGGAACGTAGGCCCAATAGTCTTCCTCATTTGTCATAATCATTAGAAACCTTGGGCTCTCTTAGCAGAGATTTACAATAGAACAAAATCTAGAGACATTAGGCCAAATAGAATGACACTACATGTAAGGACCTCTAGGATAAGGAAACAAAAGCCATTTAGTGAGTGACTGTTGTCCTTAATGTACTATGCTATCTCTCATCTCTTTTGCCATCCCTTGGTTATCTCATACTGTTACAACATTTCACCTTGTTATCTGATATATTTTATATGTGCTTAATTGGTAATTTTATCTGGTGAATATAATGTAACCCTTCTATTAATCACAAAAAAAATCTTAAAAAAGAATTAAAAAAAAGAAAAAGAAAAAGCCAGAAATAAGAGTATGGCTCAAGTAGTAGAGTGCTAGCCTTGAGAAAACAAGGACATTGCCCGGGCCCTGAATTTACGTTCCAGGACTCACACACACTCAAACCAAAAGGATGAACAATTTATTTAGAATTACACTTTCAATATTTCAGTCTATAGTTTTTGGTTCTATTGATTCTGTGTATCCAATGAAGCAAAAATTCTGGTAGTAAGGGAGAGAAAAAGAGACAGACAGAGTGACAGAAAGAGACATAGACAAAGACAGAGTCACAGACAGAGTCCAGCTGAAGATACAGTCCCCAGTGACCTAATTTCTCCAGCTAAGCTCCACTTTGAGAATCTTTAAGAATTATGCTATAAATTGGGGACTGAAAATTCATTATATGAGCATGGGGGAGCTACTTCACATTCAAATCAGAGCAAATGGCTATTGACACATAGGGATATTTCTGTTCCACTTGGAGAGCTGGTGGTACTAAAATACTTCAAATGGTGCCTCTGAGGCCATTTGACTCCGTCTGAAAACTTAAATTCTCCTGTTAAACAAGACACGATAGATTTTTCAGGAATAAAATTTATGCTTTTGAAAATTTCTCATTCTTGGGCAACTAAATTTCTAGGTTCATTTTTTTCATTTATTTTTATTATTAAGTAGTTGTGTAAATGGATTACAATTCCATAAGTCAGGTTTCTAGTGCAATGTTTCTTGGTAATCTTACCCCTTCATTCTTTCCCATTTCCCATTCCCATCACCACATACAAGTTACATAGTTCATTTGATACATAGGGTATATTGAACACAATATTTTTTTTGAAGAACAAAGCAGCCTAATGGAAAATGAGACTAGGTTCATACAGTGTATGCTTCTAAATTATTTATTTTTCATGATTATCTTTTACTCTTTTGTAACTTCTTGTGTAAGTAGCAAAAGTTTATTTAATCATTAATACTCAGAAAATATTTACTATTATTTCAAAAGAGTAATTCAAGGGCACAAATTTATGTGCAGTACATCAATTGTAGAATTATTGTATAAGTAGGAGCACAATTAGCATTTTCTACAGGGACGAGATGGTATTATTCTTCCACAACTAGGAAATAGTTTAAATATATATAGACAAATTATTCACTAATATTCATTTTTGCTTCTTCAGAGTCATATATTTTCCTGCAGAAAACCATGTGCTAACAGAATTATGAATCATGTGTTAATAACTCTGGTGGATTCTTTCATCTTCTAGTGGCAAACAAAATCTGCCCCATCAGTGATTTTTTTTCTTTATTTGACTTTTTCTATGTTTAATCACTTCTTCCTCTAATAGATACAATTTTTTGAAACATGACTGTATCCAGTCTGGCCTCAAACTTATTTTAAGTTTGTGATCCTCATGTTTCAGTCTTCAATGTGCCTTTCAGATATATACCATATGTCTTACTATTTGAGCAATTTTTAATGTTACTACTTATCTGAATCTAAGTTCTATATTTTTCTTAACACTACATTTGTATTCTCAGTACATACATCTATGTTATCAGCCAGCAAGGAATGAAAGAATGTTTCATATTTTGTATGCAAATTAAATATTCATTTGGAACTGTTAATCTTATGTAGATGGGTGAGGAGTTGTAGCTTGAACTTCAGGTATACAAATGAATGGATGCAGTAAGTTACGGGAAAGATGATTTTCTCCCTTAGATACTGTTTATTCTCTTCATATTCCTCCGTAGAATCAGTCTGAGGCATTTCTGATTACAGATGTATTTTTTTTATCTTTCTCCTGAGCTTCTCAAGAAATTCTACAGTGGCTAACTGTATGTTGCGAATGAGAATGATTTAAAATTGAAAGAACAAAACCTAACTTTTTCCCATGAAAGAGAAAGGATCGACTATTTTTTCATTATTTCCCCCTAGTACATAAGTGTATATCAGTATATATGAGTACTTGGTTTCCCCTAAAGAACATATGTCCCTTTTGTACATGATATTTAATTTGAAGCCTTGCTAATTTTAGAAGAGTTCTAGAGTAGAAGCCATTTTAATACCAGACACACTGATCCAATAGGAAAGGCTCCTACGTACTCACCTCAGCATAATTCTTTTTTTTCATATATTTTTATTGTAATTATTAGAAGGGTTACATGATATTTGCCAGATAGATGGTGCATTAATTCCCATACATTGATACCCTTTCACATGTCTTGGTCCCCATTACCCTCCCCATTCATTATATGGCTTATGTTTCTATATCCTAGAGATCCTTTCATTTAGCGTCCTACTATATGGCCTTTTGTATCAAGGTTTTGCTCTATTACAAATCTCTGCTAAGAGAGCCCAAGGCTTCTACTGATTATGACAAATGAGGGAAACCATTGAACCTAAGTTCCTTTGAGTCTGGCTTACTTCACTTAATATGATCTTTTCTAAGTCTTTCCATTTCCTAACAAATGGGGCAACGTCGTTCTTTCTGACAGCAGCATAGAATTCCATTGTGTACAAATACCACATCTTGTTGATCCACTCATCAACTGAGGGACATCTAGGTTGGTTCCATATCTTTGCTATGGTAAATAGTGCTGCAATGAACATTGTTGTGCTGGTGTATTTAGTATGTCCTTGTTTCTGGATGATTGGGTAAATGCCAAGTAGTGAATTGCGACCTCAGCATAATTCTTAACACTTGGTGTCTACTCTGAGTATCCAATGTTCTAATCATAGCTCAGGTTTTTCTATTAGGTTGAGCTAGAAAGTAGTAGTGACAGCTAGACTTAGACGTGTCATGCAATATCTTCTTCCCCAGTCTGCATTTTATACTGTATCCAATTAATTGCCACAGTGTACTGAGTTTGTGGATCAGCTGTCATGTTATCTTGACCTCATCACCAAGTGTCAGGAAACTCTTTTCAAAGACCTTCTTAGCTTCCTCCAGATCTCCTGATGTGCCTCTTGGATGCCTGGTGCCACTCCTCCAACAGCTGGGGAATCTATGACATTCAGGACAATGTTTCCTTTTGATTCTTCCTTGCTCAAACCTAGAAATCAAAGAATAAAAGCTAAGTACTATATAAAACTTCAATGCCTAGATGGAAGTTTAACCCATAGATAAGTAAGATATGTGCTTATTAAGGAATAGATCCCATGAAGAAAAATTGAATATTCTACTTTTACATAAAAGGAATTTTCCATTATTTTATGAATACCATTCAAGTACATGTTACAGAATGAATGTTACAACTTCAAATACTGTAAGTCTATGTAATGAGAAATGAGTCTATCATCTGAGAGATTCAGCATTACCTGAGCTCATATTCTAGAACATAGCAGGAAATATTCCTCATTCAGAATATACTGTTTGGAAGACAAGAGAAATAACTAGAATAAGACACAACAATATCAGGAAAGAGGTTAGGAATAATATATTCCACATTTACAGAATGGATCAGTTAATTGTAGTAAAGATTGCCATAGAATTGAATTCATTTATTTAATTATAAAATTATCTTTAAGTAGCTGTACATAGGAGTTTCTATGCAACATGTCAGTTTTTTAATATAGTGCATCCTGACATTTCTTTCATCATATCCATCTCTCCCAAACACACCCATCATGTTCATTTTTGTTATAAATTTGAATTTAAATATTCAATTCAATTAAATATGTCAACTAAATATTCATTAAAGGAACTCAGAATCCAATATTAAAGGGTTTTGGCTTGATACTTGAGTTTTAAACTTTACATTGAAATATCATGCACACACGAATCACTTATAAAAATATTTAAAATATCATACAACTATTCACTATGACTCTGATCTGCTGTAATCTATACTGTGGTGAAGCAAAACATTTTCACATTTTAGAAAAAATGAAATGTGAAACAAAGTACCCCATGCCACCAACACTAATGTAACTGTGAAAGAATTTAGAGGTAATTTTTTTCATATATTTTATTGTAATTAATAGAAGGGTTACATTATATTTGCCAGATAGAAGGTACATTAAGTCACATACATTGATACCCTTTCTCATGTCTTGGTCCCCATTTCTCTCCCTCCCACCCTACCCCTCATCTTGTTTTCCCCCCTTCCCTATCCAATTTCAAATAACCAAATACAAATATATCCGATATATCAGGTAACAAAGTGAGATATTGTAACAATATGAGATAACCAAGGGATGGCAAAAGAGATGAGAGATAACATAGTACCTTAAGAACCACAATCATTCATTATATGGCTTATGTTTCTATATCCTAGAAATCCTTTCATTTAGCGTCCTACTATATGGCCTTATGTATCTAGGTTTTGCTCTATTGCAAATCTCTGCTAAGAGAGCCCAAGGTTTCTACTGATTATGACAAATGAGGGAAACCATTGAGCCTAAGTTCCTTTGAGTCTGGCTTACTTCACTTAATATGATCTTTTCTAAGTCTTTCCATTTCCTTACAAATGGGGCAATGTCATTATTTTTGACAGCAACAGAGAATTCCATTGTGTACAAATACCACATCTTGTTGATCCACTCATCAACTGAGGGACATCTAGGTTGGTACCATATCTTTGCTATGGTGAATAATGCTGCAATGAACATCAATGTGCTAGTGGATTTAGTATGCCCTTGTTTCTGCACAATTGGGTAAATGCCTAGTAGTGGAATTGTTGGGTCATAGGGGAGCTCTATGTTTAGTCTTTTGAGGAACTGCCATACTGCTTTCCATAGTGGTTGAACAAGTTTGCACTCCTACCAGCAGTGTAGTAGTGATCCCTCCTGGCCACATCTCCTCCAACATCTGTTGTTACTAGTTTTCTTAATCCTGGCCATTCTAACTGGAGTGAGGTAGAATCTTAGAGTTGTTTTGATTTGCATTTCTTTTATGACCAGAGATGATGAGCATTTCTTCATGTGTCTATAGGCCATTTTTGTTTCTTCTTCAGAGAAGATGGGATGGTTGTTTCTTTGGAGATTAGTTTCTGAGTGATTCAATTTTTTGATCTGTTGATATATTTTAGATATGAGACCTTTATCCGTTGTGTGGTTGGTGAAGATCTTCTCCCATTCTGTAGGCTTTCTAATTAATTTACTAGCTATGTCATTTGCCATACAAAAGCTCTGCAGTTTAATGCAGTCTCCCTTATCCAACCTTTCTCTGATTTGTTGTGATTCTTGGTCCTTATTAAGAAAGTTTCGACCAAATTTGAGTTACTTGAGGAGAATGAAAATTAGCTGCACCATAGGGGACTTACAGCTCAGAGAGAAAATGCCATGTCCAGAAAAACTCTATGAAGGAATTTCTTTGCTTTTCCCCATTTAAATAGAGCTGGACACTGGCACTTTGCCCAACAATCTTATAGACAAAGACTCTTGGGATAGAGACTCTGTGTATGTGTGTCAGGTGATTCATATACGCAGACCGGGATGAAATTTTCTCAGATCTACTTTTGCACGAATCATCTGTAAGTTGGAAAGAGATCTTTTGAGTATACAAGAAACAATAAAAAAATATAACAGAAAAAACATTAACATTTGTGACAGGTAATATTATGTGTCAATGTGAATGGTCCTTGAGGTGTCCAAAAATGGTTAAACATTATTCAGGATGTGTCTGTGAGAATGTGTTAGATGACAGATGTGCCTGAATAAGAACATGAAGAAGATCCATGGACCTATGTGAATAATCAGAAGCTTAACTAGAACAAAAAGGAGAGGGGGAATTCACTGTGTTTGGCTAACAAACTTCTTCAGTATGGGATTAAAATTAATACTGTGTTCTGTCTCTCAGATCTTTGAAACGCAGATGTTGGAGTTGGGATATTTGATCAGCTATATTCATGCAAGTCAGTTACTTATTCCTTCCCTCTCTGTCTCTCCACTTTCTTTCTTCCCTCTTACTTACTAAAAATCAATATGTAGTAAAAGACTAAATATAACAAAGTCTCTAAAAGAAAAACAGGAGAGAGAGGCTAGTTAATAGGGTATGTATCTGTTCTGTTTCAATGGAGAAACTTGATGAATATGTAATTAGTCTTTTAATGAACATTTTATTGTCAGACACAAAGTTATTATGCTATCAAGTACACATAACAACAAAGATTTTACTGAAAGCAAATCTTAGTATCCAATACAGCAAAGAAAGGAGTAAATTTAGTGTTATGATCATTCTAGTGGAGGAAGGAAAGCAACATGCTTTGTCTCTAGATGGATGAATAGTGGAAGGACAATTACCTACTTTCCCAGAGATGAAAGGCCATTTTAGAAAAGGTATTCTTTTTTTTTGCCAGTCCTGGGCTTGAGCTCAGAGCCTGAGCACTGTCCTTGGACTTTCTCAAGACTAGAGCTCTTGAGACACAGCACCACTTCTGGCTTTTTTCTGTGTATGGGGTACTGAGGTATTGAACCCGGGTCTTCGTGCATGCCAGGCAAGCACTCTACCACTAGGCCAAACTCCCAGCCCTAGAAAAGGTATCCTTAAATATTTGTATGCACACCAGCAAACTCGGACAAATGAAACAAACTTTCCAGCAGAAAGACTTCAGGTATAGAAATGTAAATCTAAGTATCCATGCATTAGTCTGAAATCTAGGGGGGGGGGAAGTTTCAGAATTTTAGAGTGCAACCCTGGGCCTTTCCTATATATTGGTTTCAGAAAGAAAGATGAAAGAGACTGCTGCAAAGAAAAGGCAGAGAAACATAGGAAATGTGTAATTGGAGGACTCACTGGTTAGAAGTGACCATCTGAGCTGAAGAGAAACATGTGCAAACTCTCTTCTCAGAAAGCATTCATTACTGACAGGATAAAAACAAGGGGTTACAAACTCCATCATCACCAAACCCTGAACCAGAAGCTGGTCTGCAGTTTTGTGGAGCAATTTTTTTATATATTGTCATCCTTCTAAATTGTTACCCAGAAGCTATAAACATCCACAGCTTAGGTAAAAAAAAAAATCAAAACTCCTAAAATAAACTCCTCATGATAAATAAGCACGCTGACTGTGTGAATTTAAGAAAATTAGCCTTTATTTTTTGGAATAGTAGATTTTCACAAGCAGTATTTGGACTGCTCAAACTGAATTATCAACAATGAGATGATTTCTCTCTTAAAACAAAGCCTGCCAAAAGTCAGGTGCCAAGCATGGTAACCAGGGATCTTCAGCTTCAGAAAAGCAACCATGCATTGATCCTCAAAATGTTACTCAAGAATTCTCAGAAAGCAAAAAAAAAATAGCATTGTATTCCAACATCTCATGAACAGGAAGACCTTCCCAGAAAACACCAGCAAATACATATTCTCTACAAGACTTGACTTTCTCTTGGCCAGTGCCATACCACAGCCTCTTTCCTAAATCTGTCATCAACAAGAGAAGACTTTTGTGATTGCTTTGTGAACCATAGTCTACTGCTAGATTTGCAAGAAGATCATCTTCATTTGAAATACAGAAAGAAGAATTGGAATAAAGTCAGATTTTAGAAATGAAGAAGCAGGAGAATATATAGTTTAAAAAGTCATTGTTTATTGTCTATGGTTATTCAGCTTAAACCACCTAACATGCTTTGAAAATTAAACCAGCTCATTAATATAAAAGTTGCCTAGTGCATATGACCCATTTCTATTGGATTGTGCCTAGGATTGGGACAACAGTAATAACAACTTAATAACTATTGTCAATTGTGATGTGTACAAGATTTTTTTCTCCTCTATTTTGCCCATGAAAAAGAACAAAGGTTTGCAAAGATCTTGGGATTTTTGTCAAAGTAATGTAATCATGAAAATGATGTTATTTTAATCTCGAATTGTCTGAGTGCAGAACACAAAACTTTCAATGCTTTTGTCCAGTGCCCTCATCAAAATGAAAGACTATCTAAATGTTACCATGATGTGATAAGAAGAGCTGTGTAGAGCCATGGGTTACTGAGGAATCAGAATTTTGGTGACAGTCTTGCTTCTACATTTCCTACACAGACAGTGTGCTTCACTAATGCATTTCTTACATAGGTCATTTTTATGTTGAAGAGAGAGGCAGATGAGACAGTAATTATCTCTCTACTTCTAATGAACGAGTCATACAGAATTTTCTATTTTCTTTCCTCTTCTAATGAAAATAATGGGTCTACCATTTTGCATTTAAACAGTTGAAGTGGATGATACATTGATAGGAAAGGACTGGCTCATAAATAAGAAAATGTGGATCATCTATGCTCATTTGAAGATATTTTTTGGAGGGAACTTGAAAATCTCTGCAATTTTCCATCTGTTAAAAATTCTAGAGATTTATAAGGTCAATCACCCATCTGCACAAGAAAAGTATTGCAATTATTTTGCAGCCTGAGAAATATCGCTGATTTTTTTAAGGTTTGTTCTCTCCTCGATAAGCTTTAATTTCCCTTCTCCAATAAGCTAAGACAGTGACACATCTGAAATGTCAGTGTAGAAGACGCAAAGGGAACATGTTCACCTTTATGAAAGACTATTAATCACAAGTAATATTCCAGTGAAACAAATTCAGTGACTAAGGAAACTTGCACAAAAAATGACTTCCCCTTTATAAAGTATTATAACAACAGTTGAATAATTTGAAAAAAAAAATGGACATCCTAGGGCTTGAACTCAGGGCCTGAGCATTGTCCTTGGGCTTTCTCAAGGCTAGAGCTTTACCACTTGCACAACAGCACAACTTTCAGCTCTTTTTTTTTTTTTTTAAATTTATGTGCTACTGAGGAATTAAACCCAGGTCTTCATTCATGCTAGGCAATCACTCTGCCATTAGGCCAAACTCCAGGCCAGAAAAACATTTTGTTGCTGGTACTATGATTTCCATTCAGAGACTGGGCGCTGTTTCATGGGCTTTGCGCTCAAGGCTGGAACTATGCTACTTAAGTCACAGCTCTACTTCCAGCATTTTTTTGTGGTTATTGCAGGTAAGAGTCTCATGGACTTTACTGCCCAGGCTGATTTGGAAATGTCATCCTCAGAATTCAGCCTCCAGAGTAGTTTGGATATCAGGTATGAGCTACCAATGCCTGGATATAATTTGAATTTTTAACCTGATAAAGCACATTTGATAGAGCTGAGCTTTCAAATACAGCCTGATCCATTGGCCTTCTTAACTGTACACTGATTTTCCTTTGGCAAAAGAAGTCACACCAGGATGAGATAGAAATCTTCATGTAGTTTTTTATTTGTATATACTTTATGGCTAGGGATATATAAATTAGTTATTTGTATTTTTTTCTCCTGAGAAATGTTAAATTTGTTTGCCCATGTACTAGATTATTTGTTCTTTTGCTATTTATTTTTTCAGCTCTTTATATAAACCAGATATTATTTTTTTATTTTGGTGTTACAAACCTTCTCACATACTGTGGGTTTTCTCTTGATTCTGGTAGTAGTTTTTTTTTTTAGTAGAACTTTTTAATTGATCCATTCTTGCCCTTGTATTCCCTATTCAGAAAATAATTACTTAGGTCCTTATTTTCCACTGCTATCTGTTTGTTTCCTGGTAATAGGCTTAAGATTTAAATTCTTGCCAGAATCTTTGGTATACCTGGGCTTGATTTGTGTAGAGGGTGAGTAATAGAGAGACAGTTTCAGCTTTCAGTTTTCCCACCACCACATGTTGAACAGGCTACCGTTCTTCTTATAGCTACTTTGCCGAAGATCAGATATCTCTGCCTGAGTGGTATTATATGTGAATCTTCTTTTTCTATTTTATTTGTCTTAATGTTTCCCATATGTCAGTAGTATAATTTGAAGTATGGCCTTATGAGATCTTTTGCATCACTCCTTTTGCTCAGGATTGCTTTGCTATTCATGGTCTTTTATATTTTCATATTAATTTTAAGATTCACATTCCTATGTAAGTCATCAATAAAACAAACAACAGATGCTTTTGAGAATGCAGAGAAAAAGGAGCCACTTTACTCTAGAGGTGAATATGTATGTACAACAGTACAATCACTGTGGAAATCAGTATGGAGGCTCCTAAAAAAATTAAAAGTTGACCTTCATGATGACCATCCCAGAACACTCTTCTACATCTATCCAAAAGAAAGGACCTCAGAAATTACCATGCAGCCATGAAGAGAATTAAAATTATGTCATTTATCAGAAAATAAATAGAATAGGACATGATCATAATGTATGAAATTAGGCAGTTCAGGAAGTAAAATATCACGTGTTCTTGCTCATTTGTGAAGTTTAGATCTATAATGAAAATAATGAGGAAGAGGTGTTGTGGCCAAAGTGATAGAGTACCAGGCTTCAGCAAAAAGAGTTTAGGGACAGTGCACAAGCCCCACCATGACAAAAAAAAAAGAGAATTTTATGACAATGGTGAGAATGATGACGATGATGATGATACTATCAATGGTAATTGGACATTTATGTGAAAAGAAGGACTATCTAGAAGGGGATCATTAGGAAACAGGATGTGGAAAAGATAGGCTATTGAGTGGTAAAGTGGATAAAAGGACAAATCTGTCTTTTCTGCCTCTCTCTCTCTCTCTCTCTTTCTTTCTCTCTCTCTCCACACATATCTTTACAAAGATATATATATATATATGTTATATATATCATACTCAAATTCACAAAATACTCTTTGAAACTGAGACAATAGAGAAATAAAATTATGCTATATGAAATAGGGAGTGAATTTGTTCAAAGTATATAGAACGAATGTATGCACAGGGCCTAATAAATTACCCCTCCATATTAACTCAAAAGCAAAATCAGAAAAAGAAGTTTCTCTTTGTAGTGTAATAATAAAAATGTGTTAAATAAATAAATTATAATGACCTAATTATAATAATAAAGCAATCATTTTATCTCTTCATGTTTACTAATGGTATTAGTCCAATGAGGTCCAACCTGGGTCTGGCATGTGGACATCAGTGGAAAGGATTGGCTGAATATGGTCCAAATTGTTGAGAGATTTGTGTGAAAATGGAAGGGAAACTTGTTGAGATTTGTTAGGGAAGAGGACAGGAGGATAATGGAGGACCACAGATGGGAGGAGTGGGATCAAGGTACGTTGTATGAATCTATGGAAATGCCAAAATGATCCCCTGTGCAACTCACTGATGCTAATAAAAATGCTTTAACAATAGCTGCACAATAAATATAACTTGAACAATTGCTTGAGTGAGGTTGTTGAATGTGTAAACATATGGTTTCATATATAATTGTTGATGTGCTAACAGAGAGCTTAGGACACCATTCCAGAAATATATAATTGTTAAAAAACCCAAACATGAAGTATTTGAAGTCTGTAAATACTGGATAAAGAAAAGATTTTTTTGTTAATTGATCAAGAATAAGAACGCTCACAATAAAAGATAAAGGGAAAATACCACCTTAGGTCAGCGAGCCAAATAGTACAAAAGAATGGAAAGGAAGTCAAGGTTGTCTCTGGGATGTCACAAACTAGACTCTGCAGAGACATGTAAGATGTCACTGAAAGAGGAGCTTTCCTCAACATGTTTATAGAACATAAAATTCTCACTAGTTCCTCTACAAGACTCAACTTTTTTCCTCAGCCAGAGATTAAGGACATTACAAAACTGCAGTGTTCAGTTGCTAATTGTCACTCTTTCACTTTTTTTTCTTGCTACTGGCTGGAAATAAAATAAATCTATTTAAAATGCTCTAACAAAGAATATTGCAAGCAGCATGCAATGAGGTTTTAGCATAATATCTTATGCCCTGAAACATTTTGTCCTAATCTGCAGTTGAATCTTCCCTTGTTAAGTATATTCTGGCTCTGGTGAGAACTGATGAAACTAGGCTTCTGTTTTATATTCTCTGAATTTCATATAAATGGTATTGAGCATTATGCCTTTTTGATCAGGAATGTAGTGTGATTAGAATAACACTAAAATTGTAATTATATACACACTATATACATATTGCTATATATATACAATGTATAGCTAGATATACATTGTAAATATATGTTATATTTAAAATATTGTGTGTATATGCATGTATATAGATATATATGTATATGTATATGTATGTGTAAATATGCACACACACACACACACACACACACACACACACACAAACATACACATATAGCAATGGGGAATGAACTCAGAGCCTGTGCTCTGTTCCTTAGCTTTTTTGCTCAATAATGGTAATCTACCATTTGAGAGCCACAGCTCTACTACTTCTGGCTTCTTGGTGGTTAAATTGTCTTACTGCCTGAACAGGATTCAAACATCTGTCCTCAGATCTCAGCTTCTGAAGAGGCTAGGATTACAGGTATGACTAAACAATGCCTAACAAATTTGTGTTTCTTAACCAATAAAAAATGTTTTAACTACTCTTAAATAATTTACAAATATGTTTCAACCCATAATGTGCATTTATGAGTACAATGCATCTTGCTCAGAGTCACCCCTTCCATCATTCTTCCCCGTCTACCCAACCCTGTCCGTCTCCTCAAGTGTCTGCATCCATTTCCACAAAGGCACACTGAGCATTATTTTTTTGCTTGTGTACCATTCCTTTCTCTATTCATTTCTTTTATTCTTCAAATAATTCTACAAGGGGGTTCAATTTAACATATCCTTTTATGTGCACAAGGCTTTCATCTCCTCCTTCCTCCCCATCTCACCTGCATTCATCTTATGTTTCTTCGCTGCATTTTCATGATATATACATTTATATCATAACCATATTTGCTCACAACTCTTTTGTCTAGTTACTTGACCCATTTCATGTAGCGCCTCACCTGCCAAATCAAGACATGTTTCAACTTCCTGACATTCATTTTCCTAAAGACGTTGCACAGTGGAATCTCCACTTTCTGTGTATCACACACTTCAATAGACTTGATCATTTATATAGGCTTATGATCCTGTATGTTTACATGTCTATAGTTCAGGTATAATTTCAACAAATCAAAAGGAATATACATCATTTCTCTTTTTGAGCCTGACTTACTTCACTCAATATAATTTTCTAATTAGCTAAATATTAAGCAGAAGGGGAGTTATGCCTAGTAGCTCAACCAAGTTTGAAAAATTTGGGGAGGGAAAAATGGTGTAATTATCTTACAAGTTCTCAGAGAATGGTCCTTATGCAGGTTTAAAGACATGATTAAAGCTTTAAGTTATAAAATACTTGAAAGTGTTCTTTTTTAAATGTTTTGTGTTTCAGTTGTATTGGTCTGAAATTGATTTTGATAGATAGCATTTGGTTTTGATTGTGTATGGAAATGGAAACCTATTGGCAGACTCTCAAATGAAGCAATGCCACATGAGAATGCTTGCTGCACTTATCTGCTTACAATTTGGCACTGGCCTTTCCAAGGGTCACCAAGTTATCCACGGCAATGAAAATTGTTTTGCCAATGCGCTGCTTCCCTAATAAGATTCCACCCAATTTGACAGAGGAAAACAAGTTTGAGCACATACACTACTCATGCTCTGGAATTTTAATAAAAGTTCCAATCTAGAAACAGACTACAAATAATTTTTTTTTAAACCAGGGAAATTCCATTAAGAAACAAAAAGATGGGGCAGTGAGATAGGGGCAGTAGTAGAGTTCCTAGCATGCACAAAAAACTGGGTTCTATTCCTAGGTATCACATATATAGAAAAGCCTGACCTGCTGCTATAGCTCAAGCAGCAGAGCACTAGCCTTAAGGAAAAAGCCCAGGGACAATGCTCAGGTCCAGAGTTCAGCCCCCAGGATTGGGGAAACAAACAAACAGATGATATCAGGGAAATCCATAGTTTAACAGCAGTGCCATCTTGATTGAGGAACATATGAACCCATTCGATTTAAAGAGTTTGTTTTAAGCTGGGCCCAGTGGCTCACCCTGTAATTCTAGCTACTCAGGAGGCCGAGATCTGAGGATCGAGGTTCAAAGCCAGCCCGGGCACAAAAGGATCTGAGACTCTTATCTCCATTTAACCTGTAGAAAACAGGAAGTGGGGCTTGACTCAAGGGAAGGGCAGTAGCCTTGAGCTGAAGAGCCTAAGGACAGTGCCCAAGCCCAGAGTTTAAGCCCCATGACCCACAAAAAAAAAAAAAGTTATTTTAACAATAATGCTTGCTTTGAAGATCAGCTGCGAACCCATTTGGCTTTTTTTTTCTTCAGAAGAATATATCTTGTTTCTTTGTGTTGATACAATGGGTGGATTTTCTTTTCCTTCCCCCCCTAGTTTGGCCAACCCCAAGGTACTCTGTTTTATTGTTGTCCTTAATGTACTATGTTATCTCTCATCTCTTTTGCTGTCCCTTGGGTATCTCATATTGTTACAGTATCTCACTTTGATATCTGATATATTGGATTTATTTATATTTGGCTGTTTGAAATTGGATAAGCAAGGGGGAAAAACCAAGAGGGGAGGGAGGGTAATGGGGACCAAGACATGTGAAAAGGTATCAATGTATGTGAATTAATGCACCTCTATCTAGCAAATATCATGTAACCCTTTTATTAATTACAATAAAAAATATTTTAAAAAAAGAATAAAAAAATAAAAAAAAGAAAATATACAAAGGGATTTTAAATCAACGTGTCCATTTTTTAGTACAATGCATCTTGGTCAATGTTGTCTTTTGTCATTCTCTGAATGCTACATCTCTAGACTTATTTGCTTATTCCATTTACAGTGTAAGCATTTTAGATAACTACTATACAATATACCACAATACCAATAAATATTATAGAGATTGTTGAAAACATAAGGCTGAGGATGAACTAGAGCCCATGTTTCTTCATGGAAGAAGCCCAAGTATCTGTTTTTTTCTGATCAAGATTTTTTTTTTCTTTCTATGAATTCTTTTTGCCCTGAAGAACATCATATGGATGTTGAAATTCTGTAGAGAAAGGACTGTGGTAGGCAGAAAAATGCCCTTTCCCAAGATAGTAATATATTAAGCTGCAAACCTGGGGAATAGTTTAATTTAGATGGCAAAATAGACTTTGTGTCATTAAGGATCTTCTGATTAAAAGATGTAGATTCAGCTAACAGATGAATGTAAAGCATATATTTCGAATAGATAATTTTTTGTTACATTCAACTCCTTGTTATTCATTTTGAGCACTAATATATTCTTGATTTAAAAATATTATTTTATTCAGCTTAAGTAGTTACACAAAATGTTTCAACTTGACATGTCAGTTTATGAGCACAATGTGTCTTGATCAGTGTTAGCCTTTCATCATTCTCCCCTATCATGGATTATTATTGGAACATGAAGATCTTTCATTCTGTGGCCTACCAAACTTGGATTTTTGATTTACATATTAATCACTAAATTATCTTAATAAATAACAATAACACTTTAAAATTGCCTTATTATTTACGGCCACATTAAGCTTCTTCTAAATCTGATGTAATTATAATTTTAAAGTGTTTATCATTTTTCCTGTTAAGTGGACATTTTCACTATCTGATTTGTTTAGAGATATACTAGATTTGAATTCCTAGCCTTATGATTATGTTCTCCACATAATATTCTATTTAATGTGAAAGCCCATATTTATATCAGTGAATCAGGCCTCCACATACAGCAACCATTATTATCAGTGTTTCTAGACTGGGCCTTTCTGCTAATTCTTTTGCTCTACAAATGTAGTCAGAATGCATAAACAATAAACAAGCACAGAAAATAACAGGGCCTGGTGTACACCTTCTGTTCTTTACCAGTTAACCTCTTCCTCACATCCTGGAACCCTACATGACTAAACAAGATGTCTGCCATGATTTCTGTACTATCTTATTACCCATTTACTACAGAATGTCAGTAGTTCACCCACATACAAAAGCTGACTTCCCGATGCACTCAACAAAATTTATTTAACCAATGAAAATGGCATGCTTAGCCCATTATCTTATATGAGACTGTTGGTTTACATTTTCTTCTTACAACGTTCTCCTCCTCCAGAACCAGGAGGCTATTATCTCGCTCTTTTCATTCTACCACAATCACTACCATAAACAGTGTGCTTACAAGGTTCCAGGCCATTGACTCAGTGTTTGATTTGCATGAGCTTGGTAAATTCTCAGCATAAATCTTTGTGGCAGCTTAAATCTTATTTGAAATAGAGAAACAAAGGTATAGACTTGGTAAATGTTTTTTTCATGATGCAGCTTGGTAGTGGATCATGATCCAACATTATCCTCTCTATCTCTATCTTGTTCCCTTTCTGATTGCAGCTCCTTCTCAATGCAGCTCTTGTCCTAAGTACTGACTGAGTCTCTTAATCATTCATAATTTTTTCTCATTCCTACCCATGAATGCAGGCACGGTGGCTCACACCTATAATCCTAGCTACTCAGGAGGCTGAGATTTGGGGATCAAAGTTCAAAGCCAGTCTTGGCACAAAAAGACCTGAGAATCTTATCTCCAATTAACCTCTAGAAAATGTGAAGTAGGGCTTGGCTCAAGGGTAGGGCAGTAGCCTTGAGCTGAAGAGCTCAAGGCGGAGTTCAAGTGCCATGACTCACAAAAAAACAACAAACTAAACATAACCCCCACATTCAATTATCAGTACTGATACAAGTTGGAAAAAAATGAATTAACTAATAAAAGAAGAAAGGCTTCCTGTGCAAAGTAACATGGTGTTAAACTTCCAGTGTTCTTTACTGTATTACTCTTTAAAGATAGTGTTTTTCTTTCACCAGGAGCCCATGAAAAAGGATTATTATCAGGAGACTGAATTATCTCAAACCTCCACACCATTTAAAATGCATTTGATTAGTGCCAGCACCATACAATGGACAAAGGCCTCATATCTAAAATACATCAACAGTTCAAAAAATTGAATCACTCCCAAACTAATCTCCAAAGGAATAAACATCCCATTAAAAGATGTGCCAAAGACTTAGAGTCTTCTCTGAAGAAGAAATAAGAATGGCCTATAGACACGTGAATAAATGCTCGACATCTCTGGTCATAAAAGAAATGCAAATCAAAACAACTCTTAAGATTCCTCCCCACTCAAGTTAGAATGGCCCTAATCAAGATATTTAATAACAACAGATGCTGGCTGGGATGTGGCTAGGAGGAGTCACTACTACACTGTTGTTGGGAGTGTAAACTCATTCAATCACTATGGAAAGCAGTAGGGCGGTTCGTCAAAAGACTAAACATAGAGCTCCCCTATGACCCAGCAATTCTACTTCTTGGCATTTACCCAATCGTCCAGAAACAAGGACATAGTAAATCCATTAGCACAACGATGCTCATTGCAGCACTATTTACCATAGCAAATATATGGAACCAACCCAGATGTCCCTCAGTTGATTAGTGGATCAACAAGATGTGGTATTTATACACAATGGAATTCTATGCTGCTGTCAGAAAGAATGACATTGCCCCATTTGTAAGGAAATGGAAAGACTTAGAAAAAATCACATTAAGTGAAGTAAGCCAGACTCAAAGGAACTTAGGCTCAATGGTTTCCCTCATTTGTCATAATCAGTAGAAACCTTGGACTCTCCTAGCAGAGATTTACTTTAGAACAAAATCTAGATACATAAGGCCATATAGAATTATGCTGAATGTAAGGACTCCAGGATATAGAAACAAAAGCCATATAATGAGTGATTGTTGTTTTTAATGTACTATGGTATCTCTCATCTCTTTTGCTTTACCTTGGTTATCTCATATTGTTACAATATTTCATCTGGTTATCTGATATATTGAAAAAAATCTATTTGACTCCAAGCACAAACATGATATAGATTCTTGCTTTTAGTTCTCCCCATCCCTCCTATGACTTCACTGTGATATTTTATTGGAAGACAAGAAAATGTAATTAGAGTTCAAAGAACATATTCATACTAATGAACTTATTTAGTTCTATGACTCATGAACCTAGGCTTATTATTTTGTGGGGATAAAAAATAATTTGACATTTATATTAATTTTTTGAACAATAAATATATAAAAACTTTTAGATAGCTGAGTGCAATCTGTCATCATCAAAGAACATACGTTTTGCTACCAATATAGTTTCCATCTACTCTATCATTCCATTCTTGGTAACTGATAGAATGTAGTTGTCATTATCCAATTCAACAGTTTTAAACTTTCCTGTATTTCAGAACCACAGATTGGGGTTGATACAAGGAACAATTGAGCACATTTTAGTAGGTCTGAAGTTATTTTCAACACGTTACCAGTTGCTGAATGTTAAAGATTCATTGCTACACATTAAAAACAATAATAACTTTGATTAATATAATAATGCCATATTATAAATTACTGAGAATTTTTCCATTATTTTCCCCTAGGAAACTTGTGTACAAATAATAAAATTAAGTTAGAAATGTTGCTCATATCAGAGTTCAAATTATTAGGTGAATTATATAAACATTTCTCCTTGGATCCTAGCCACGTTTGAGTAGTTTAAATTTTCATTTAATCATATATTACTTTAAATTCTCTCTCTTTTTTAAAATTTAATTTTGTCGCAACGATGTACTGAGGGGTCACAGTTACATACAGAAAATACTAATTACATTTCTTGTCAAACACTACTACCTCCTCCCTTGTTTTTCTCCCACTTTTCCTATCATCCAATCCCTCCCTTCAAGTCGTAAAGTTCATCCAACATAATCTCTCAAGTGTATCTCTCTTTCACTGGGTTGCCTTTTGTCCCTTGTCTCTCCATTTTGTTCTTCCCCTACCCTTCCCTAATTCAGATAAATGAATATACAATACATAGAATACCAAAATCAAATAAAATGACAAAAGGGGATAAACCATAGGAAAAAAGAAAGAAAACAGAAAAAAAAGAAGAAACTTCAAATAGAACATTATAGAAAACCACAAAGAAAAACCTCCTTTTTTGTTGTTGCTGTTTTGTTTTATGTGGGTCATGGGGCTGGAACTGTTCCTGAATCTTTCAGCTCAAGACTACTACCCTGGGCCCGGAGTTTGGCCTAGTGGTTAAAGTGCTTGCCTAGCATGCATGAAGACCCGGGTTCGATTCCTTGGTACCACATACATAGAAAAAAACCGGAAGTGGTGCTGAGGCTCAAGTGGTAGAGCTCTAGCCTTGAGAAAGTCCAAGGACAGTGCTCAGACCCTGAGCTCAAGCCCAGGACTGGCAAAAAAAAAAAAAAAAAAAAAAAGACTACTACCCTAACCTTGAGCCAAATCCCACTTCCTGTTTTCCAGAGGTTAACTGAAGATTACAGTCTCAGGTTCTTTGTGCCTGGGCTGGCTATGAACCTTGATCCTCAGATCTCAGCCTCCTGAGTAGCTAGGATTACAGGCATGAGCCACCATGCCTGGCTTCTAAGAAAAGCCTCTTGTTTCCATTCCTTGGAGTTCATTTCAATTAGAATTTTCTTAAATTAACAACTAGCCTATATTTTGTGATAGTAGGAGCTGTGATCTATAAATTTGCGTGAGCAAGTCTAACTTTATCTAGTATCCAGACTTCAACGTAATTTCAACTTGCCAGTCAGGTATATGCTTACAACTCAGTGTCTGTTGAACCTGATTGCCATCTTGGTTGCGTGCAAGTTCAGACTGGTGAGTGTCGTGAGCACACATCAGGATGGAGTTGCCTCTGGATCATTTGTTTATACCACAGACATGAGGATCTCACTTTCTTCCTGTTTCCTGGCTGTTGATATACACAGTTGTGTATTCTTACCCCATACTGGGTAAGAAGATGCAGCTTTCTTCTGATGTGTAAGCTGTGCTCATTTTCTATTAAAGAATTGGACTAAAAACAGGGATGAGGACTATTTTCCTCATGTACCAAACCCTGGCACTTGCCTTTAATTCTCATAATTGAGAAACTGAGACAGTAAGATCAAACATGAGTTTGAAGCCAGTCTGGACTCAAGACTTTCTAGAAACACAAACAAAAGTCTTCCAATAAAGCAAACAGAATGGAAAGAAAAACAAATTAAAAATCAATGTAGCGTAAGGGGAATGTGGCTTAGTGGTGAAGTGCTTGTCTAGCATGCATGAAGCCCTCGGTGTGATATCTCCAGACCACAGAAAAACCTAGAAGTGCTGTTGCAGACTCAAGTGGTAAAATGTGAGCCTTGAGCCAAAGATTCTCAGGAACAGTGTCCAGGCTCTGAGTTCAAGTCCCAGGAATTGTAAAAAATAAAACTAAAATTTAAAAAATCCACTTAGATTACACATCCCATTTGAAGTGTGAAAAGGGATGGTTTTGTTCATCCATCTATTTGCTTTTACTACATTTACTCTTTATGTCTAGGTTCTAGATCTAAAAATGACTTCTCTATATTTTCAGCTATAACCTATTTTTCTTAAGAAAAGAAAGGCTGTCAAATCTGTCTACCTGAATTGGAGTCTAGGGAAAGGAGTTTTAAACCTCAGGATAAAAAGAAACCTAGTATTTCAATCTAATCTCCTTCATTACATTGATCCACCCAGAGGCCAACCGTGTCCTGCTCACACTGTGCCCTGTTCTATTCAGTGCACTTTTATTCCTTTCTCCATGTCTTTATCTTCCATCTCTCATCAAGTGGGACAGTTTAGTACATGTGTTATAAATACAGAATAAAATTAGGAGAATAGGGGCATTTATTTTAGAGAATTTGAATTTTCTATAGTAGTGTGAGAAACTATTTCTAAAAGAGAAAATCCATAGTTGTCTTTAGGAGACATAGCATTCAAGTTCTGAAGGAGAGTAAAGAATGGCTGTAGAGGCAGAAGGATGAGTGGAGTCCAATAGAACTGTGCATTGGTATAAGAAAGAGTTGTGGAACTCTCAACACTTTTCCTCTAGGTGAAAACAGAAATCTTGCAAAGACAAGGAGCAGTACTCACGTCCATCTTCTGCCAATGGCAGAAAGGGGTGGGGGGTATGAATTGAATCCATGTTATCTCCTCCTACATTGATTTCATGAATTATGGAAAATGTAGATGAACATCTCAATCAGGTTCTGAGAATGGAGTTAGGTAAGGAAATTCTGAAGAGGCCTATTCAAAAAGAAAAATAAGCAAGGCTTTGTGGCTCACACCTGCCACCCTGACTACTCAAGAGACTGAGATCTAAGGAGCATGGTTAAAGCCAGCCAAGGAAGATAGCTCCCTGAAATTCTTTCATCCAGTTAACCAGAAAAAATCCTGGTGTGACTTAAGTGGTGACATGTGAGCATCAAAAAAAGCTGAGCAAGAGTTTTGGGGCCCCTGAATTCAAATCCCATCACCATGTAAAACTGTAGCATCAGCATCAACAACATCATCAATCACAAGAGCAACATCAACAGAAAAACCAAAGAAGGAGAATCTTAATACCTTCAGAACTGACTTACAATGGAAGTGGAAGAACTGGAATATCCAAATCATGCAACTCAAATTCTATGGAACTGATAATTCTCTAGACACTGACAAATCTCTGATACTCAGTGTTTCCATATAATTTTCTATCCAGCAAGTGAGTCTTTCTCTGATAAGTGCAACTTGGTATCCTTCACAGATGTTAAGACTTTATAGATTTGTAAGGGAGAAATGATGGTGGAAAGAGCTTTCTGTTCTCCAGGTATTCTTATCCTTTTCCAGTGATCTGATACATTATTTCTCTTTCAGTTTTTGTTTTTCTAACACAATGTTTCTAGTATAGTATTTTGCTCTCAGCTCCAAAGTATTTTTTCTTTACAAAATACACATGAATATTTTAAAGAAAAATGGAAAAAATGATAAAAATCTGTAGTTATGTACAATTTCACGAAGTACAGATGGTTATTACTAATATATGGATGTATAATTTTGCAAATTCTTCCTATGATAATATTTAAATGTACAAGTACATATGTGTGCATGTGCAAATATATGTGTGATTTTGTGCTTTGTATATAGAAAGCAAGATAAATACATATTTTGCTTCTAATATCAATCTATTTGACATGAGGTTTTATATGTTCTAATTTCTGCTTCATTCTGAATTATTAATACATCAGAAATTTCTTCCAGTTATATTATTTTTGTTTTATATTTTTTCTAAAACATATAATTTTGATGCCTATTCTCTGATATTTTATAACACAGAAAGCTAATGCATCAGATGATTTTTAATATAAACTAAATAACTGAATATTTTGTGGGTTTTGTTCACCCCCCCCCCTTTTTTTGGCTGTTGAAATCCACCAAGAATTGTCTCATCAACTCAGTCATTATTCCTTGCTTAATTAACAAAAAAGATACCTGGATATAGCTCAACTTTCACTTTTTATTTTTCTGCAAATTCATCTGTGAAAGCTGTTGCCTGTTTTTGTTTTTTGCCAGTTCTGGTGCTTGAACTCAAGGGCCTGGACACTGTCCTTTAGCTTTCGAAGAGTTAGCACTCTACCATTTGAGCAATAGTAACACTTCTGTTTTTTTTCTGTGCATGTTTTACAGAGGAGTGAAACCCAGGACTTCATGCATGCTAGGCAAGCATTCTACCACTAAGCCATGCTCCCACCCTAAGCTATTGACTTTTGAAACATCTTTCATTAGCATAAATTAGTTGAGAAAGTGGTTTTCATTTTGACATGTCCATATAGTTATACTATGATATGGCTCATTCCATCCATACTCTCATTTTCTCATATTCTTGTCTTCTAAATATTTTATTTTAAATAATAAAGCAATGTAACAAGTGGAATTGACAATATGGCATATGGTATAATGTTATTCTATATATAGCATGAAAACCAAATCCTAGAAGAAAAGTGGTGATTTTTACTCTAAGAAAAATAAGTTCTATCCAGCAACATACACAAAAAAGGGATGAGAAAGATTTTACAAATATGTTTTGCATTTATGTATGTACAATTGTTAAATTATGTTCACATATTACTTGATACCTCCCACTTTGAAGGATGGAGGTTGATTTTCTCCATGTGGTTTGGACTTTGCCACAGGCATCTCATGAACAGATGGGGTGGGTGTGATTGCCAATATTTTGCTATAAGAAGACTATGATTCCCATCTGGAGTGAGTTCATATTCTCTCTTAAATAACTCACTCTTGGGAGAAGCCAGCTGCCATGGTATGAGAATGTTTGAGAGCTTTTGCAAGAGACTACAGGACAAGTAACTGAAATCTTTTGGCAAGAGCTTCTAGGAATTCAGATAGCCAAGAAACTTATGAGTAACACAAATCTAAAAGTGGCTCATTCACCAGTACAACCTACAGAGATGCATCCTGCATCTCTGGTGGATAATTAAGATTCTTTCATTAGACATCTTGAGACAGAAACATGAAAGTAAACTGCTTTTTAAATTTTTTACTCACACAAAAGCATGATGATCAATATTAACTAGTTTAAGCCACTGATCACCAAGGCAATTAACTACCACTGATAATTAAACTACCATTGTTAATTAAGAAAATAACTTTAACTCTTATCAGAATTTCTGGCATGCAAAAAATAATTGAAAAATGGGAACATAAGCTAATTTTTGAGAATAAAGGTAATTTGAAAATAAACCTGCTTTGATAGTAAAGATAACTAAAAAATAAACAAGAATAAATAAGAAAATATTAAACATTAGAGCAAATTGAGCTCAATGTTTAAAATAAGAACAGCATCCCTGAGCATTGACTGTGATCAACAAAAATGTAGAACGAAATAATCTAAGATAAGAACGTTCTTGGGGCTGGGAGTTTGGCCTAGTGGTAGAGTGCTTGCCTAGCATGCACGAAGACCCAGGTTCGATTCTTCGGTCCCACATACATAGAAAAACGCCAGAAGTGGTGCTGAGGCTCCAGTGGTAGAGCTCTAGCCTTGAGAAAGTCCAAGGACAGTGCTCAGACCCTGAGCTCAAGCCCAGGACTAGAAAAAAATAATAAAAAAAATAAAAAAAGAATGTGCTTGAGATTTTTTTTATCAAGTTGATTCCATTATTCCTTTTCTTTGACAGCCCTTCTATTTCATATTCATATGAGGAAATTATCAAAATAAAATGATTGTTCAGAATGCCATGCTATCTTGTTTTGCTTCTGCTTCTGAGTGTTTTTACTATTGAGAACCATCCTGTGATTGGTCCTCAGCAACATCCCAGTGGCAATGTGGGCAAACATACTAGATTTATCTGTGGGTAAATACCTATGTGCAGGTGAAGGGGACACCTGGCTTCTCCATCCCTGACTTTGACTTGTTTTGTTCTTCATGAAAGTTCTAGGATTCTTTCTACATAAACTGGAATATATGGTCCTAATAGGTAATGCCTAGGTTTGTAAAGGTAAATATATATTTCTTTAATTATCTCTCTAACCATGAATTAACATGATATATTTAATTAATATACTTATTTATGTTGCACCCAAATAAGGAAATAAATATCAGTTACTAAATTCAACAACTATATGTTGAAATCTATCACATTAGATTGTACCCAAATAAGGAAATAAATATCAGTTACTAAATTCAACAACTATATGTTGAAATCTATCACATTAGATTGTACAGACCATAGATCATTCACCATAAAATTTAGCATAGAAGCCGGGCATGTCGGCTCACGCCTGTAATCCTAGCTACTCAGGAGGCTGAGATTTGAGGACCAAAGTTCAAAGCCAGCCAAGGCCTAAAGGACCTGAGATTCTTTTTTTTTATTTTAATTAGTAAAAGGGTTACATGATATTTGCCAGATAGAAGGTGCATTAATTCACATACATTGATACCCTTTCACATGTCTTGGTACCCATTACCCTCCCCCCCACACCTCCCACCCATTTTGGTTTTCCCCCCTTCCCTATCAGATTTCAAATAACCAAATACAAATAAATTCAATATATCAGATAACAAAGTGAGATACTGTAACAATATGAGATACCCTAGGGACAGCAAAGGAGATGAGAGACAACATAGTACATTAAGGACAACAATCATTCGTTATATGGCTTTTGTTTCAATATCCTGGAGGTCCTTTCAATTAGCTTCATACTATATGGCCTTATGTATCAAGATTTTGCTCTCTTGCAGATCTCTGCTAGTAGAGCCCAAGGTTTCTACTGATTATGACAAATGAGGGAAACCATTGAGCCTAAGTTACTTTGAGTCTGTCTTACTTCACTTAATATGATTTTTTCTAAGTCTTTCCATTTCCTAACAAATGGGGCAATGTCATTCTTTCTGACAGCAGCATAGAATTCCATTGTGTACAAATACCACATCTTGTTGATCCACTCATCAACTGAGGGACATCTAGGTTGGTTCCATATCTTTGCTATGGTAAATAGTGCTGCAATGAACATTGTTGTGCTAGTGGATTTAGAATGCCCTAGTTTCTGGATGGTTGGGTAAATGCCAAGTAGTAGAATTGCTGGGTCATAGGGGAGCTCTATGTTTAGCCTTTTGAGGCACTGCCACACTGCTTTCCATAGTGGTTGAACGAATTTGCACTCCCACCAACAGTGTAGTAGTGATTCCTCCTGGCCACATCCCTTCCAGCATCTGTTGTCATTCGTTTTCCTGATCCTGGCCATTCTAGCTGGAGTGAGGTGGAATCCTAGAGTTGTTTTGATTTGCATTTCTTTTATGACCAGAGATGTTGAGCATTTCTTCATGTGTCTATAGGCCATTTTTGTTTCTTCTTCAGAGAAGACTCTCTTTAAGTCTTTGGCCCATTTTTTAATGGGATGGTTGTTACTTTGGAGATTAGCTTTGGAGTGATTCAATTTTTTGAGTTGTTAATATATTTTAGATATGAGGCCTTTGAAGGACCTGAGACTCTTATCTTCAATTAATCACTAGAAAACGGGAAGTGATGTTTGACACAAGGGTAGGTTGGTAGCCTTGAGCTGAAGAGCTCAGGGACAGCACCCAGGTTGAGTTCAAGCCCCATGACCCCCCCAAAAAAATATCATAGAAAAGAAAAATAATGACTACCACATTTTCTTGTCATTAAATTGCCTCATTCAGAAACAACCACCACAAAATATAATGCGATCCTGAGAGCTGATGGCTCTTTTCTGCCCTCCTTGCTTCTCAAGAGTCTAAGCTCTGATGAAGTTGCTAAGCCAGCTTGGGGTAGACAAATTCAGGAGACTCATCTCCAATTAATCAGCAAAAACTAAGAAACGGGAGGCATAATTTAATTTTGTGAAAACAATAACAACAACAACAATGAGAGTACAAGGCTCTAAGCCCCAATCAGACATATGCAAACATACATACACATACATATACAACAAAACCATAAATTAAAATATACAGTAAGAGATGGAATGAACAGGAGTATGACTATCCATTTTAGAGGGCAAGTGGGAGTATAAGTGACATATCTTTTTCAGCTTGTTTTAGTAAAGTAATATAAATTCTTTTCCACTTTAGTACAAGAAAACAATCCATGTGAAATCCAAGCCAAGGTACTGTTGAGAGGGTAGGATGTAGGACAATAATCCCAGACAAGCAGAGGATGGAGAAGTGATGTTCAAGATAAAGGTTAGGATTATCTGATAAACCAAGCCCTAATGGTGCCATTTTTTCTTTCTTCCCTTTTTTCTTTTTGCCTAATAATACAGGTTGGACTTTTCCTGAGAATTTTAGGGAGCCATTAGAGGTTTTCAGGAAATGAGTAATTACGATTCAAGTTGAGTTTGAAGATCATTTTAGAGGCGATGACAACAATAGCCTGCTAGAATTTTATAAAAGACAATAGCTTCGGGAAGTAGAAAAAAATCTTTTCTCCTGTTTCTATCTCTAGTATCTTTTTAAAAATTATCTTTAAGTAGTTGTACGATGGTATTTCAATTCAACATGTAGACTCTAAGGATATGACAGTTTCTGCAGATATATTTAACAAAGCAATGCTTTAGAATTGAAATGGAGATAAGCACAATCAGACACAGGTATGCTCAGGTAGAATGATCGCGCATGGTAGCCACTAAATTACAAATAAATATTTACATTTTGCCTTTAAGGAAGGTTCACATCGTCAAGCAATAGAAAAAGGGAATTGCTAAAAACGAGTTTTATAAACAAAGCTTTCTCAGCCCTCTAGGATGGGCAGCTATGTACAAGCCTGAACCAAAAGAGCCCAGCAGTCTTGTTGGGCTCTTCCAGTGTCTAGATTCATGGTCTGCCTCTGTGTCACACAGCTGGCAATCCTACCAGGATCCCAGTGCTGAGAGTTTACTCCTTGTGTAGCTTAGTGTTCAGCCTGGAGAGGATGATTTTTTCCCCCCAAGGCTCTGCCTCTTCTCATCTCATCACATTATATAACCCTTATGTGGCCATAAATGCTAGTGCATTCCTCTTCTCCAAACTGCTCTGCCATCTACAAGATGTAGCTATTATCTAAAATTCTCATTTCCATCATTTGTTTTCTGATATAGGAAAGTATGTTCTCTAGTTTTACTTGCCTGTAGGAGATCATAAAGTGTTTTTTTTTTAACACAGCATTTGATAAATATACTGTGATGGTCACACAGAAATAAATAAAATAAATTCTTATGGTACGGTTACTACAGACTAAAAGCTGAGAAGGAAGCATGTAGACATAATTCAGGCCATATACAAGTACAAGCACAATGCAAAAAAGCATGCCACACTGCAATTTTAAGAGATGTCTTAATCTTAAGGAGACTGATGATATTTCAGAGCAGCCAACCATGAGCAGAGCTGGCCATAAATATCAAGTGTTTGTGTTGGTGAGAGTGATGAAGATGTAGGGTAAAGCTGGTTCACGTTGCAAGGCCAGAGAAAAATATGAAGCATGGAAACTGAGGGAAATATGTGCCACTGTGGACTGTGTGTTTAAAATGACTGTTGAGTCACGGTAATGTTCATTGCTGTTATTCGCTATGGCCAAATTAAGAAAATAGCCCAGATGTCTTTCAACAAAAGAATATATATACATATAATATTGAATATAGGTGAGATGCATTGAATATATTATAATATCTTGAATATATTCGCTTGAATATATTCCCTATATTTTATATAGATGTAATATAAAATATAATGTATAAATTTATAAAAAGTTGTAATATGTAATATATATGTATTCAAATATACTTGAAAATGTTTTCAAATGTACTACATATTATAAAAATATATATATTAGAGAAAGAGAAATGCTTAGGGTCACTTCTATTTTTTTTTTTTTTTTTTGCCAGTCCTGGGCTTGAGCTCAGGTCCTGAGCACTGTCCTTGGATTCTTTTAAGGATAGAGCTCTACCACTTGAACCTCAGCACTACTTCTGGCTTTGTGTGTGGTGCAGAGGAATCAAACCTGGGTCTTCGTTCATGCTAGGCAAGCACTCTACCACTAGGCCAAACTCCGGCCTGGGGTCTCTTCTATTACAGTCATTTGCTTCCCTGTCACAGTTGATTACTCCACAGAGCACATTTGTGGCTAGTTATATTGTCTAACTCTAATAGCAAAGATATCATTTTAGTAAACTCTGGTTGTACCAGATTAAATCCACAGAAACTAAAACAGATTCATTTTCAAGAATTCATATTTTGTTTGGTCATACATGGTTGGCCAAGAGTCCTAGGATTTATCTTAACAAAGTCATCAAAGAGAAAAATAAAAGACAAGGTATTTTTAAGAATACAACTTTAAACAAGTCAATAAAGTTGATTTATAAACCAGTGAATGGTTTATAAATGGTTTGGCCTGTCTATCAAGTTAACTATTAAGTATTTATAAATGATTTGCTGCCTGAAAGAATCTTATCTCTGGGAGCACAAATAAAACTCTAATTATAAATAATGCAAACTGTAAGATGCTCAGAGCTTTGCCATTTATCCATTACAGAAAATAAACAACTTAAATTTAAACAAGTATTTGTTTCTAACTATCTAACAAAGCAGAGCATGTGTTATCATGATTGTAACAGTACTTACAAGGGAAAGGGTACTACTTGGTGATTATTATAAAGAAGAAGAGGTCAAACCAGAACATATATGCAGTAGCCCTCAGGAAGATGAATATCATTATGGATTGGGATAAAATGAAGCAATTGATTTTATCTGTGAATTTTCTTTTTTGAAAAATTATGATATTGTATTTTATTGCAGACTTCAAGACATACCTTGGAGTTTGAATCTTAATTATATCACCATTTATTAGGGACCATATGTAGGCCAGTCAATTAAATACTGGTTTTCTCTTAGAGAAATTGAAATCACCAACTTGACTTCAAGAAATTTCGTGAAAAGTTAATATAAAATTAAGGCTTCACCATGCATATAAAAGGGAAAAGTGCCAACTTTCTTTTCTGTGTGTATGGGGTAGTGGTGTTTGACTTCCTGAAGATTTAGATTTCCCAACTACACTGGTATCTTGTTCAAGATGAAGAAGCATATTAATGCAGTAGCTTATGTCAGTGAGGCACATGTAGAATCACCATCAATCCCACATCAACAGTCTTCATCTCAATCTTCAAAAATGAACAAAACAATGCCAAAAGAGATCAAGTAAATCACTCAACATACACAGGAGAACTTGTAGCTAAGATTTGAATTCTATTGGGTCTAACTTATATTTTCAAAAGGGGATATAGGGAACTCTTTAATTGTTAATGAGTTAAAGAGATTTAACTATTTACATTACCCACAGAACCACAGTAAAATCAAGATGAGATAATTTGTTACTCTTTTTCAAAAAGTATTTTTCCCTCTAAACAATTGCCTAGCATCTTTCTCTAGTTCTTAGATTACTTTGAATACGTGTAGCTTTGAATACCTGTATTTTTCCGTGCATAATTGTCCTTAAATTAAAGAAATGGTTATCTTTACCAACATGTTTTTGTTGCTCTAATAAAATATGTAAAGCTGGAAGACATACTAAAGAGCAATGTCCAAGAAGTAATGCACACACTTACCTTGTGAATGTATCTGTAACCTCTCTGTACATCACCCTGGCAAAAGAAATAATTTAAAAAAGAGTAAGTTTATACAGCTTATGATTTTGGAGATGAAAAGCCCATGTTATTGTGATCCCATCAATGTGGCTTCTAGGGATGCAGATGCATCACCAGTCCAGGTGTGTATGCAGAAATGATCTTGTAGCAAGGCAAAAAGCTAGTAAGCATCAGAAGAGGCTTACTCTTTTTAAAACAGCCTACTCTCACAGGAAGTAATCAAAGTCCCATGAGAATTATTTTAATCCCTGTCTAAGACTGGCACCCAATGCCATAGATACCTTTTATTAAGTCCATCACTTAATATCACGTGTGAACTTTGAGGGACATGTACAGCCTTTATGAAAAGCATGCTATCTTTCAGCAAAAAGAACTACTTTCTTAGAGGATTTTCCTTCCATATACTTCAGAAATAATCGTGTTTTACCTACAATGTATATTTGAGAACCTCAAATCTCATTAGGAGCATCTTACAAAACTATTTCTTTGTCATTGTTTCTCTATGAGATTTTCTTACCAACAACAATGGCAACAAAACACATTTATTCGGACATTTACTGTTTTAGAAAATCATCTCTAATTTAATTTTTCCAAACCATCATAATAGATTAATTTCTAAATCTTATACAGTATTGAATCATATTTTGTAACATAATAGGCAAGTCAACTTGAAATAGTAAATATCAAGAGGGGAAATAAATGCTCATAACCTCAGAGAGTATTAGTTCTTTTATAAAGAACTAATGAAAGCAGTAAGGAATTTCCAAATGTCAATGTCATCTTGTGGTAGACATCCCAAAGAAAATTTAGGAGTTTGGTAATCAGGCCAGATACTAATCTTAAAATCCTCTACACAGTGATTTCAACTCTATAAATCTCATGGAAGAAGAGAATCCAAAGGTGGAAATAATTATTTCATCCACCACCTCCTTTGCTTTTAATCTTGTCTTGTATTCTTTATTGTCTATATTGCTGATTAATAGCATGGTATAGTTCATTTTAGAATTCAAATATTGTAATAAGTGTGTTCTTTAATTAATTATTTACTTATTTTACTGTTTGTCTCTAGGCTTTTGTTGTGAATTAGCTTTTCATCACTTGGACAAAGCATATAAGAAAAATGAATGTATAAGAGAAGGTTTGTGTGACTCATGTTTGGAAATTTTCAGATTGTGGTCTTTATACCCTGTGGATTTGGGCCTATAATGGCACTGAGACATGTTATGTCCAGAAGCATATGGCAGAGGATAAATGTTCATTTCATGGAAGGCAGGGAGCAGAGACAAGAAGGTATGGGTGTCCCAGGATGCCCTCAGATGCCTATATCCAGTTGATCTAACCTCCTTTTATAAGGTCTTACCGCCTAAAGGTGTTGTTATTTCTCAATAATACCACCCCTGGTGACCAAGCTTTTAAAAAAAGGGTCTTTGGGCAACATTGAAGCTTGACCTATAATAACCTTCATCAACTTCTCATCTTCAATACTAAAAGTCAAGGATTCTGGAAAGCTCCATCTCTGGCCAAATTTTTCTCATGACATTTATACCTGGTAAAATAAATTTATCCATGTTTTTATTTCACTTGTAAATTATATATTCTTGTTTTTTAGTTCAATATTTTTCTCTGAACAGCCTCTCTTCCCCCAAAGCACGTTATTCACTTAAAGCCCTAAGTCAATTTTCTATAGTTTACCCCATTAATTATTTGTATTTTTCTCTATTCCTATCAGATGATGATTTGTGTAAGGATAGTGGCCAGAAATTTGAAATTGTGATTTCCAGTTTCTAGTATAATACAAAAGCATTTTATGTCAAACAAATTAATTTATTTCTCATTTTCATTGAAACTGTAAGAATTCTGTTCTATGTATTTTTGTCAATAGACAAGTTAATATAAAATTGTGGAGGAGTTATTATGGAAGATGAATAAAAAAAGATTAGGTTTTAGTCAGAATATATGGTGAGTTTATTCTTAGTACTGAAAAGGTTTGAATAAGAGAACATGGCATACAAAGGAATGAATGCAGAGGATACCAGATAATTCATAGTGGAAACCGTACATTTAGGAGCTAGATGTTATGATATATTTGTATATGTATGCATATGTGTGTGTGTGTGTATGTGTGTGAGCTCTGGTACTAGGGCTTGTATTCACACTATCACTTGGCTTTTTCCATTCAAGGCTGGTTAGTAGCTAGGATTATAAGTATGAGCCCCCAGTGCCTGGCTGCCAACCATCTTTCCTGAAATAGTAAAGATCACACACATACACTCTCTCCATTCTTCCCCTACTAAGCCTCTTTTGGCTTTTCCTTTTTCTGTAAACATCCATAGTCCTTTTCAAGTTTGCATGAGTCTCCTGGCTCAAGAGTCAGAAGCAGTTGCTCCTCCATCTCTCAACCTCATGGTGAGAACAATATCAAAACAATATGGAGATTCTTTCAGGATGAACTCTCAACTCTGTTAGATCCATGAGGCATTTGATTTAAAAATCGGTATAAATTTTCTTTGTACTGTGACATAGAGCTGAATATATGATGGCGATGATCAAGTATGTATAATGGAGAATATATTATATGAATAAAACAAAAGAAATGCAAAATGAGTACATTCAATTTCATATATACATAAAATCAAGAATGTAACACAGTTTACTAAAACTCTAATAAACTTCTAATAACATTCTCATTTTTGTTCTTTTACTGGTATTAAGGATTGAACTCTGAGCCTTGCTTAGATGGCTTCCCTCCCACCTGACTATTTGATGGGGGTTTTTTTTGGAGACAATTTTGTGGATTTTTCTGTACATTAGTTTTAAATGGTCATCTTCTAGATCTCAGTTATTTTAACAGCTAGGATTATAAGGATGAGATACTGGCAATACCATTAAAAACAGAAAATCTAAGTGCTTAATAGGTTCTCTGAAGTAATTAATAATTTTAAATTAATACTTTTGTCATGATAACTTCTAAAACTACAATATATGCAGAGTTGTAAAAATGAATCAGGAATTTAGAAATGTGTTTGAGATATCCCTCAATGGGTGAATGGATCAAAGAATGTGGTGTATTTACACAATGGAACTTTATTCATCCATTAGAAATAATGATATTGCATCATTTGCAAGGAAGTGGAAGTCCATGGGAAAAATATGATAAATAAAAATGTAGTAAAGATTACACATTTTCTTTCATATGTGGAAGCTAGATTTAGTTTATAAGCATATAACTAAATACTTTGTGGATTATGCAAGTGTATGTAAATATATTGATTTATGTATGGTAAATTTCTGGGATAACTCAAACAGTATAATTCATTAGAAAGAAAAAAATCATAGTTAAAAACAAATAAATACCAGGAAATGGGAACTTGAAAATGGTGGGATGTGATTAATGGGACAAGGGTAGATGAATGAAGAAGAGAATTGGGGATGGGAGATTAAAGTCAATATTCAATGTATAGTTTACAAAATTAAGAAAAGTGAGGGGTGAGAGCAATAGGTGAAAATATGAAAAGGATGACATTGACCAAGATACACTGTACTTATGAATTGTGCCCTGGTAAATATAATAGATATATTTTTGAAAGAAATATATGTCAAGATTTTGGTTTATGCATCAGCTTGAAAAGTAAGCCAAAAATATATTTGTATCTTCCTGAATTAGATTCCCTATCATTATTTCCTTAATAGTTTTCTTAATATTTCTTTAATAAAGAAGGAATGAAGTCCACAAATTTTCTCCTTTCAAGTTTCTATTTTTCCCATAGCAATGCCATCCTGAGTACAGGACTGCATGTATAGTGCATATAATGTTTTATTATCAAAGTTACTAGGACAATAAACAAACAAAGAAATGCTGCTGGCTGAGCACAGTGGCTCACACCTGTTAACCCAGCTACTCAGAAGGCTGAGATCTGAGGATCACAGTTCAAAGCCAGCCCAGGCACTAAAGACCGTGATATTCTTATTTCCAATAAACTACTAGAAAATGGTAAGTGGGGCTATGGCTCAGAGGTGGGGTGGTAGCCTTGAGCTGATGAGCTCAGGGACAGCTCCCAGACCAAGAGTTCAAGCCCCATGATCAACAAAAAAAAAAAGAAAGAAAGAAAAAAGAAAGAAAAGAAATGGTTCTGAATTGTCAGGATTCGTTTTTAAATCTTTACTATATTTTAATATCATCCAGTCTTCGCATTGGCTATTTTAGTAATCAACATTATATTTTTGTCTTTTTCACATTCCCTCTTCTTTTCAGAAATATGCTCATTCAAACTATTATCAAGGATTATTATTTCTCAAGAAGCTATGTGAACTTTTAGAATCTAAGATCCAAAGCCTAAAGGAATTCATCCTCTAAATTAACACAAGACAGCTACTGTTCCTATTTAAAATGACATTTACTTAACATTATATTTCTACTTTTTTTTTCTTTGAGAAAACCTATGGTTCTCCCACTTAAAGTGAAAGCCTTGTTGTGATAGAAAAATCACGTCTCCAGGGAAGAAATATGACTTCTAGTTCCTGTAATTTATAAGTCATGATATGTGAAATACATTTACTTTCTTTAAAAAACCAAACTTCATGGAGCCAGGAGTTTGGTCTAGTGGTAGAGTGCTTGTGTAGCATGCGTGAAGACCGGGGTTCGATTCCTCAGTACCACATACATAGAAAAAAGTTGGAAGTGGTGCTGAGGCTCAAGTGGTAGAGCTCTTGAGAGAGTCCAAGGACAGTGGTCAGGCCCTGAGCTCAACCCCAGAACTGGCAAAAAAAAGGCAAACTTCAAGAAATTAATCTGGTATTTGTCACACTACAAAGAGAATACACAATTTGTATATGTAGTATTGACTTTCCCAATAATATATAAATATATTATATATATTATATCCTTACTTAACAACATTTAAATGTATTTAGATCAGCTGGATGTCAATGGCTCAAACATATAATCCTAGCTACTCTTGAGGCTGAGATCTAAGGAGTTTGAAGGTAACCTGTATAGGAGAGCCTATGTGCCTCTTGTCTCCAATTAACTACCAAAAAAATTAGAGAATTAGAGCTGTGGATCAAGTGGTAGAGTTCTATTCTTGAGCACAAAAACCTCAGGACATTGGCCAGATCCTAAGTTGAGCCCCAAGATTGACTCAAAAAATTTAGGTCAATGTCATCCCTCTCATTAATCTTCTCCAATTTTTCTCAACCCCAAATTTTTACTCTACTACAATTTTCTCAAGTTATGTGGTTCCATTTTTATGTACATTTTGAATCAAGATGCATTTTATATTCATAAGTTGAATTGTTGAATTACAACACATGTACAAACACTTAAAGAAAATAATAATTAAAAACTTAAACATAAACAGAGATAATTCATACGGTTTAGGATACCCAAAGAATAGAAGAATATGCTCAATGTCACCTTAAGGGAAAAGTTCAGGTGAATATATGAATAGGTGCTCTTTATGGCTAACATACGTTTAACAGAAAAATCTCTAGGTAGTCCTAGATTGTTTCTAATGTCTAATGAAGACACATTGGTGTATAAATTGAAAGTAGCTGACTCTTACAAATTAGCAAATAACAATTTTAGACTTTTATTTGAGATTGTAGCATGGGCATACAGTAAGATAATATTATTACATTTATGTGCTAAATGATTTAATACTGACATATGATATACACAATTGATTTTAACTTTAAAGAAATAATAAATATAAAGGGATATAAATAATAATCTAAAATATTAATAACTGTAAAAATATGAACTCCAGGGAAATCATTGTATCATTGCCTATTTTGTTAAATGATTAAAATTTTGTCATTATTTTTTCAATATACATGATTACTATATCAGAGTGAATATAACTGTATCCATAGAAAAGCACAAGAAAATGCAGCCTGAAAGATATAGTTTAGCAAAGCATCAGTGGCTCATGCCTTTAAAATTAACTACTTAGGATTCTGAGATCTGAGTATTACAATTCAAAGCCAACCTGTACAGGAAAGTCCTTGAGACACTTCATTCACATCAACTAACTTCCTACAAAAGGGGGAAGTACAGGTATAGCTCAAGTGGTAGATGACTAGCCTTGACCAATAAAGGTAAGAGACTGTGCTGAGGCCCTGAGTTCAAGCCTTAGCACCAGTATAGATACGCGCGTGCGAGCACGCAAACACACACACACACACACACACACACACACACACACACCTTTGAATCTATCTTGGGGAACAAGAATGGAGACTGAGGCTGTGGCTCAGACTCTGCTTTCTAGAAACCACACTTCCTCCATGAGGAAGTTGCTTCCATGAGTCTGGGACTAATAAGACATGAATGCAAGGCTTAGAGTGTTGTTTTCTACCACCCCGGATGTCATAATTACAGCCCTTAAGCGACATTCATTTTACTAGAAGTTTTCTTTCTTTAATGCTCAATTAAACTTAGCCTGCTATACCTATTTTTATTACATAAACTTGGATGTTTACATTGCTGCCTGTATTGTAGTAATACTTAGCCAGATAAAAATGATTTTCTTTATATTCTTCATTTATAGCCTTCTTCCTAGTTAACAAATTTAAATGCCAAGAAATGGAAACACGTTTTGGGTGTGGGTGGGAGGCACAGGAATGGCAGGGGGAAGGATGAACAAATATAGTCATCATATTCAATGTGTATTATGTAAAAGATGAAATATAGATCTGGAGGGTGGGGATGGGAGGGGGAAATGAAGGAGAACAATGGGAGGGGTTACATCAACCAAGAGGAATTGTATCCATAACCTCACTTATGGCAATATAAGCCCTTTGTATAACAAAATAATAACAGCAATAATATGTTATTCATTAAAACTTGTTTATTAAAAACTAAAACATAAACACATATATGAATCTAGGTCCACTGAGGGTCATCGTATCAGTACTACTGCCTTCTGCCTTGCAGCATGAAAGCCCATCATGAAAAGTTTTCCCATTATTGGGGAGAACACAGTAGCACCCTGTAACAATGAATCAGTGTCCTTAGTAAATATTGGGTGACCCAATGGAGCAATAGAGTGAATATATACAAGCCAAACTCCACATCATTTGAGGCTCAAATAACCTCATTTGTGAGTGACTTTGGTGATCCTTTATCTGTCCACTTCATTAGGTCTGTGGGAAGATTAATATAGCTCTGGAGAATAAAGACTTGCTGAAAACCTACTTCACAAATTCCAGAAGTTGAAAAATGAAAAGAAAAACTACAAAAAGGCATAACCCAAACGACGTAATCTGTAAGGTACCCACTTCACTAACAATGCAAAACTTAATTTTGTCTTATCTGGTACATGTTATGTGATTCTGTAATCTTTTATTCAAATTTGAGTATCATTATCTCAATCACTGTCCAATTCACAATCTACTGCTCACTAATTTCCTCCTCTTCTCGAGGATTTCCATCGTCACCTCTTTTGGATGCTGTTTCTACATGATGGTTTTCTGGGTCTTGCCACACAAGGGACATCAGGACAACAGTACATGTGAGATATTTCCTTAACACAGCTTCTTAGTACTGCACAGGTGTTATTAATAACAGATGACCATACTGCAGCAAAAGCTGTATATAGATGAGTGACTATATGGCCTTGCTCGTTGTCTGAAACCCAGGGTCTGTGATACCCAGGTAACCTTATCCTCTGTTGTGCTTCATCCAAGCCTCTTCCATAAGGAAATTGATCAGCATCAAGTTTTACAGACACACTTGTCAAGCAAGCATTTTATTCCTCCTTACATATGACAAATGCAGGCTTGCCACCTTCAGGAGAGAGTCACAAACTTATTTCTGATTTCAGCATTCTTCACACTACTCTTTTGTAGTAATTCTGTTCTTGTAAGAACTAAACTCACTCCACTCCATCAGCCTATGTGCCAAGGATTTATCTTGGAAGTCAAATGCACCCAGAGTTCCCCTGCTTTTCACGTTATTTTTTTGTGCGTGATCACTTTGTGACTGGAAAGATGACTTCACTTCCTAACAGACAAAATGAATTCTACAAGAGTTGAGAAGGAGGAGAGATCACAGATATCTCCCCTGGACAACTTTAAGGAATCCACCACAAGTATTATTACTCAGTTATAATGGGAAAAGGACACCATTATATAAACACAACAAATGAATTCATCTAGGTTGGGTAAGCCAGATGTTGATGCCTATAATCCTAGCTAGTTAAGAGACTGTTCCAGGTTGTGACTGCCCAAACAGATGACATACTGTGAGACATTTAATAGCAATTAAAATCAAGAAAGCTGGAACTGGAAGTGTGGCTCACCTGGTATAAAACCAGCTGTAAGTGCAATAGCTGAGCAAAAGATGATGAGTTCAAGTCCCATTACTAGCATATACATGCATGCATTCATACATATATAAATCAAAATCTTCACACAATGAAACATCTTCATTAATGCAAGTAAAACAATAAAAAGTGGGCCTAGATTATGTATTTATGGTCATAGAAATGACACAGATATATTTCTTGACAATGGCTGCAATTAAATAGGCTGTCTGTGCTCAGGAGTAGATGTAGAATCTCAGGCACCCAAAACATAAAGATATAAAAGTATGAAAAATATTAGGTTTCTACTTAGAGATTTATCTCTTCAAAATGAGGAAAGAAAAATCTCACTTCTATTTTATTTAATGAATGAGTTAGCAAATCTCTTTGTAAGTTGGACTAAAGCTACTTGCTTTTTCTGATTGAGTTTACTGTCATAAGGTTGACAATAATTACCTGAGTGTTTGCAGAGCAGCTGGATCCGTTCTTATTTGTTACAGGAGCTCTCTCATGCTTCACTGCAAAGCAGGATGGGGCATTTCCAATGCCAGTAAAAATTACAAACTAATGAACTGTCAGGCAAAACTCAAACATGGAATTAAAAAGCCTTGGCAATGACTTTTGATCCTTGCTCAGCTAACGATGGTAATGTTTTCTGACTAGTAGGTAGTGTTTATTTTATGGAATAAATAGTTCCTACCTTCTCTCTATGTCATTTCATAGAAAAATATGCATAGCTTTTATTATACCCTGTCAAATTTAGGTGCTAATTAAGAATATTATGGGATGTGAAAACACAGTCAAGCTTGAATTCGTTAGTCATTAATTGTAACAACTCCCCAAAGGAAAGGAGAGCATAAAAAAGGAGACCAGGAGATAAATCAGAATCAGGACTATTGGAGTACAGATAACACACTGCAAATTTTCATTTCATATTGAACTCAAACTTTTATTTCATAATATACTCAAGGAAGAAACAAAGGCAATTTGGTAAAAACCGACATCAGCTGAGGTTTCGATTTAATAGGAAAACTGATATTGAATTCATCAGCCTCAGCAAAATATTTATTGCAAAGAGTGTTAAATAAGAACAACCTTGAAGAACATGCCAAAACAGGGCTCAAATACCTACAAAATATATTCAGTTTTACTTTACAGATCTAATAATAAGTTATCCAAAAATATATTGGACTTTAGAAATATTTGATATCTATAAAAGCTTACTTTCAGTTAAATGTTCTTATACTTAAAATTTGGGTAAAGACAAGTGTTGTTTTTCCTTATATATTAACATTACAGATACAGATGTGACATAGTCCAATTTTTAAGAGATTTCTTATAAATATCTCATTATAGAAAAAATGTAATTTCATTTAAATGTTATTTAGCCCACTCTGCCTTTCTAACATATTCAAAGAAGCAAATGGGTGTTAGTTTTCTACTGGCTTCTTTCAAATAGTTTTATGATCCATTCAAGTAGCACTTCTGTATTATAATTTACTTTGTGTTATAAGCTATATCAAAAGCCAAATTAAAATAATAAGGAAATTTATTCATTTTTGATATTTTGGCTTATTTTCTACATTTGCTTTAGTATAATTATCAAATTAATTAACATTTCTACCTCTAAAACATTTATTCCATTTAAATTATTTTTTTCAATTGTTTTTTAACAAAAAATCAAGCTAAAGTATTAAGTCCTAAATCCTACCTCAAAATATCTGATTATTGAAGTATAAAGTTGAAGTAAAATCATAGCACAGGAGGTCTTTTCAGTAAGTCTCTCTATGTGTAGATGTATGTAGAGGGAGATAGAGAGTATTGAGGTTTCAACTTAGTGCCTCATGCTTGCTGGCTTGCTTGCTAGGCAGGTACTCAAACACTTGAGCCAAGGGTCTACTCTGCTTTTCTTCTGTTAGTTATTTCAAAAAGACTCATAAGTTTTCTCCAGATCTCCTTCTAGTAAAACTGAGCATCAATGGATGTTTCTGTTCATGAATAGAAAACAACTATTATTAAAATAAAACTTCACTTTTAATTTTTATACTAAGTTGCATTGCCCAATTTTTATAGATTTTTTTAAATTTTATTTTGTTATCAGGGTGTTGTATAGAGGGGCTTTAAGTTCATTCATAAAGAAATGAGTATAATACTTCTTGAACATTGTTATTCCTTCTTGCCTTTTCCTCCCCACTTTCCCTCCTCCCACCCACTCCCAAGTTGTAAAGTTCACTTCTAACATATTGTCTTGTGAGTATTGCCATTACACTGGTTTTCATTTGCTAATAAAATACAGTACTATAGCCAATTAAAAAAGGAAAGCTGAAAGGAGTGTAGGCACAGATGATGAAGGAGAATGAGAAAATGAAAAGAAATTGATCACATCCCAATTGATATGTTTTAGTGGAGGCCAAAGTCAAGCAGGAGAAGGGAGAGCTGTTCATAGGAACAAGGCATGCCCTGTTTCTGCGGGAGAACATCATAAATGAGGTAGCCCAGTAGAAGCGGGATGATCTTGTCTCTGGCTAAATCTATTTAGGTTTTGTCTTGATGGCCATATGTCAAAAATCAAGACAAAAATAAAGGCGACTGAGACCATCACAAGTCAGGATATCAAAAAGACACTTGCACGTCTATGTTTATTGATACATTATTCACAAAAGTCAAATTGTAGAAACAGCCCAGATGCCCTACAATAATAAATGAATGAGTCTAAAAACACATAGTACCTATGCAAATGGAATTTTATACAACCATTAGAAACAGTATTGTGTCATTTATAGGGAAATGGATGGACCTATAACAAATCATGTTACATGAGGTGAAGCCAAAACTCAGAGACAAAAGTCAAATGCTTTCTCTCATATGCAGAAACTAGATCTAAAATAATGAATTATACAGGACAATGGACACAGTGATCAAAGGGGAGAAGTAAAAAGGTACAATGCTTTTGATAGTATGATACAATATATATCAAATGAACTCCAAAAAATAGAAACAAGAGGTTTTCTGTTGCTTTTGTTTACTGCTTTTTCTCTTTTTCATTTACTTATCTTTCTTTGGAAGGATAAGGGCACACAGAAATGGGGGAACAAAGAGTGAACAAATTCAGCAGTGTTACTCACTAGAAACTATGTTGAAAATTATGTCTATAACTTGTGGTTGAAGATAGGATTAAAAACTGGGAAAGAACAAGGGATGAAATGACACTGCCCCAAAAGAATTCTGTTACCTGACTTATGTAACAATTATCTCTCTAGGCATCACCTTTAATTAGAATAAAAGCTAAAACAAATAAAAAAAAATAAGGCAGTTGCCATTTAGTAATCACGTCCTAAATATTTTACACTCAATTTTTATAGTTACTGTTTATCTTCCTGAGTAATCTCTGGGAACAGCAGTCTGACTCATAGAAGGCTAGATTCCTGAATCATTTATTGATAATAAAGTGTTGGTTTCTCTGGCTGCTGCTCACACTTATAATCCTAGCTACTCAGAGGCTAAGATCTGAGGATCATTGTTCAAAACCAGTCCAAGCAAGAAAATCTATGAGACTTTCATCTCCAAGCAATCACAGTAAAAGCTGCACAGGGTGCTGTAGCTCAAGTGGTTCAGCACTAAGCTTTGAACATAAAGGAGCACAGTGACAGTGCTCAGGCTCCGATTAAAGATCCAGGACCAGCAAAATAGTGTTGATTTTGTGGGCTGGCTGTGAGGCTGTAGGTTAGATTTGTACTTATATAGATGATCTTTTGACCATTTGTATATGCATTCCTATATAATCAGTGTAGTAAATGAAGTCATCTTTAGCAGCTTTGCCCTTAATAAAGTGATACCACATTAATGTGCAAAATAAGTCATTACTAAATACTTTACTATCCAAGGAAAATATAAAAAATGAGAGCTGAGCTTGTAATTCCAATATGCAGCAGAATATACATTACTTTTCTGACTGTGTTTCCATTTCTTAGCCAAGGTTGCAACTGACAGGGAGCTATAGAAACAAATTTCTATTAAAATCTCTTTTAATTTCTTAGGAAGGAATATAAGAACAGACAAAAATATATTCAAAATCACATTAACTTCTTTAAAGGAAGAAGAGAAATTTGTGTCCTTCTTGGCTCTGTATCACAAAAGATCAGTATTTCTGACCATTGCTTTTTTTCATATATTTTTATTGTAATTAATAGAAGGGTTACATTATATTCACCAGATAGAAGGTGCAAAATCCATTCTGGTAGGTCAGCATAATTTCCAAAAGAATTATTAACTACTTTGGATATTATTCTGTGAGTAACTTATTTTTAAATCCACATAGTGTAGTGTCATACACTTTGGTTTTATGTAAATATAGCTAGGCAAGCAAACATAGTTCTTGGTCTTCTTTCACTTACTGAAATATGTTGGAAAACCATCCATGTTACCTTGTGAACATCCAGCTCAATTCCTCTACATCTTGGGTAGCAGATGATGGAGTGCTTTCTTGCAGATACCCTCAACTAGACAAATCGTTCCATCCCTTTGCTTACTTAAGGACGCTGGTTGTGCTAGACTCACTCCTTTTCTCTCTTCCTCATCAATGCCCCAGGCTGATGGGAACTCTGACATCATGAGGAAGAATGAAACTATTCCCTCTTCCTACCACCAAGGGTAGTTAGCAATGGACCAGTATGAAATTATGGCACGCCCATTCAGTATGCTCTACTTGACAATTTTTGGTACCTTTTATACTCCATGCTCCCCTTGGGATGAGATTAAGACATGGTCTTAACTTGGTATCCCTGAAATACTGTGACCCAGCTTTTCCTCCTACTCCATCATACTTCTCTCACTTCCCTCTCCCCATCCCAAGGATCACTCCATCATTCCACCACTGTAAAAGTCCAACATCTTTAATTTTGCTTCTAGAGAGTTAATACAATACATCGAGAACTCTTCCCTGTGTATCTACTACAGAATCATAGTCATTAGCTTTCTACCAACTCAACTTTCTATGGTTTTCTGAGTTGTAAATTTTGGGGGAGGGGTGCGGTGAGTGATTTATTTGCTTTTACAACTCCAGAATGAGGTTCTGGATGTTCATGCATTCTCCACATAATTCAACCAAACACTGCTTGCTTTCCCAAATGCTTCTCTATTAGCTCTAGATTACCAATCTAAAAATCTGAATTTCTCTAGTTACAGATGAAAATTCTGTTCTTAGCTGATTTGAAGCCTGAACTTCCTAATTTCCATCTATCAAATGCTTAGGATTACATGTGTAACTTGGGTAGAAGAACTGAGCTTAAGAATGCTATGGGCTGGCCGAGAGTTTGGCCTAGTGGTAGAGTGCTTGCCTAGCATGCACAAAGACCCGGGTTTGATTCCTCGGTACCACATACATAGCAAAAAGCCGGCAGTGGTGCTGAGGTTCAAGTGACAGAATGTTAGCCCTGAGAAAGTCCAGTGCTCAAGCCCTGACTGAGCCCAAGCCCAAGACTGGCGGGAAAAAAAAAAAAAGAATGGTATGGGCTTCTGAATGAAAGGATCTCCAGGATATGGAAACAAGAGCTTTACCTTGGGTGATTTTTGTTCTTAATGTGCTATGTTATTTCTCTTCTCTTTTGTTGCCCTTTGATTAATCTCATATTGTTTCTGTATCTGACTTTGTTACCTGGTATATTGTATATATGTTTATTTGTTTATTTGAAGTGGGAAAGGGAAGAAGGGAGGGGTAAGGGGAATGAAGTGGAGACAAAAACATGAGAAGGGGTGACAATGTGTGAGAAGTGATGCATCTACTATCTGGTGAATGTAACTGTAATCCCTCTATCCATTACAACAAAAATATTTTGAAAAAAAAAGAATAGTCTGTGCTAAATACTGAAACCCTATTTCTACCTATTTGTAAAAAATAATAATACCACAAAAGCAAAATAATTCTTTTCATCTGCCACTAATATTAAGACTAATAATAGAAACTGAACAAATTGTTCTTATATAACTTAAATTGTACATTTGTATGTATACATACCATGGAGATTTGAATCATAGAATGGCTTTTGTTATTTTATATTAGCATAGTTCTATGCCTCATAAATTGCTCTAATTTTCCTTTCAGTGTCCTGGTCTTTAAATCCTCAAATGACAAATGAAATATATCACTGATATTCAGACTATTTTCGCTCTTTGGGGCCAGCACTTGGGTTTGAAGTCAAGATTTAATACCACCTTGGCAGGTATTCCATTGAGTCATTTCTCAGGTCTTTTTCTTTTTCTTTTTTCCTTTTCTTTTCTTTTTTGTGGGTCATGGATCTTGATCTCTGGGTCTGTGTGCTATCTTTGAGCACTTCAACCCAAAGATACCTCCCTACCCCTGAGCCACAGCTCCACTTCCCTTTTTTAGTAATTAATTGGAGAGTCTCATGTTCTTTAGTGCCCAGACTGGCTTTGAACCACAATCCTCAAATCTCAGCCTCCTGAGTATCTAGGATTACAGGCATGAGCCAACTTGCCTGGCTTTTTCAGCCCTTTTTGTTCTGAGTAATTTTGAGATAGGGCTTCATTTCTTAGCCACTACAATCCAAATCATGTTTATATTCCCTGTGTAGCTGAAATGACAAGTGCAAACTCCTGTGCCCGTCAATTGTTTGAAATAAGTTCTACTAGAAATTTTCTTAAGCTGATACGAAGCCTGAGTTTTCCTAATTTCTACCTATAAAATGCTTACGATTACATGTGTAAGCCATCAATGCCCACCGTCATATTTTCATGCAGAGAAGTCATTATGCATGAGTGGGGTGTGTGTGTGTGTGTGTGTGTGTGTGTGTGTGTGTGTGTGTGTGTGTGTGTGTGTGCTGGTACTGGGATTTGACTCAGAGCCTCCTCCTTTTGCTCAGTTTTTTCTATCTTTTAAACCATACCTCTCATTCCAATAACATTGTTTAGGCTCCCATTTATTGTTCCAGGCTATGTGTTAGGCATTGTGCTAAACCCAGCCAGAGGATACAAAATTTTACAAGAATAAATTTATTTTATTTGAGAGCTGGGAGTTTATTCTAGAGGTTGAGTGCTTGTCTAGCATGCACAAAGACCCAGATTTGAGTCCTCAGTAACACATACATAGAAAAAGCCAGAAGTGGTGCTGGGCTCAAGTAGTAAAGGCTTAACCTTGAGAAAAATTTCTAAGGACAGTGCTCAAGCCTGGAGTTCAAGCCCCAGGACTGACAAAAATAAATAAATACATTTTAAAAATGACTTTATTTTATATTGATTGGATCCATCTGTAAAATACTACTAGGAATGAATTGACTAATTGCATGTTAAGTGAGCAAGCAGTTAACCATCAAGGTCATGAACAGACAACTATAAAAGCGGGACTCTAGAGTGGTGATTGCTATCTCACAGACTATGACCAAACTGAACAATATCACTGTGGGCCTCATTCAGTCACATCCCCTCGGCTCTTCCTATGTCTAGCACAGACTAAAGTTTGGGGAAATAAAATGGGCATTTTGCATTAGCAGAGCTTCTGGGATTCTTTGCTTTCTTTCTTCATCCTAACTACCTCACTGCAGAGGAAGACCTTCATAATCCTAACCCCCTTCTGAAGAACTCTTGGATGCCAACAATTGAAAACTGAATCAAAAACAGCAAGAAAGCAGTCAGTCTTTTAAAAGAGTAAATAATTGACTACTATATTTAGAAACAACTGCACTTGTTACAATTCTTGCTCATTAATCCATTCCATACTTTTAGCCTAAGTTGATGGAGATTTTTTTTCATTATCAATCTAAAAGCTTATTTTATCTATCATTCTGCTTTAGCTTTTGTTGCTGTTATTGCTGATGTGATTCTTGTCTTAATCCATTCTATGTTGCTCTAATATAATACCACAAACTACATATTGATAAAGAAATTTATTTCTTAGAGCTGTTGGGCTGAGTACAGCATCTTGAAGACACTGGTGGCATCTTAGGAAAGCCAGTGTGTTGAATCTTTCCATGGAGAAACATAAGAGAAGAGACAAGGAAAAATGAAATGCAAAGGGGAGGAATGGATGAACTCATCTTTCACAAGTAACACAGTCCACTGATAACTGTGCAAACACATTCTTGAGGGTAGGGGTAGGTCTTCCCTGAGTTGACAATCTTCTTATTGGTCAATATTTGCATTAGAGAATAATTTTCCAGAGAGAAAGACGAAAACCAAGGCATCCAAGATCCTTAGAGGAAGAAGGGAGGGAGGCCCACAGGGAGGGAAGGAAGAAAAGAATAAAATGAGAAGAAAAAGGCAAAGAACGGAGGAAACAAGGGAAGGAGGGAGGAGCAAATGAAGAATCCATCAACCAACCCAGATGTCCCTCAGTAGATGATTGAATCAAGAAGATGTGATACTGATACAGAATGGAATTCTATGCTGCCATCAAAAAAATGACATTGACCCATTTGTAAGGAAATGGAAAGACTTGGAAAAAATCATATTAAGTGAAGTAAGCCAGACCCAAAGGAACATAGACCCAGTGGTTTCTCTCATTTGCCTCATTTGTAATTAGTACATATCTAGGACTCTCCTAGCAGAGGATTTCAATAAGTACATAAAGTCATATAGGATGAGACTAAATGAAATCAATTCTAGGATATGGAAACAAGAGCTTTATCTTGAGTGATTGTTGTTCTTAATGTACTATGTTATTTTTCTTCTCATTTTTGTCCTTATGGTTAATCTCATGTTACTATATCTGACTTTGTTACCTGGTATATTGTATATAGGGTTGTTTTTTTAAATAGGGAAGAGGGAAACAAGATGATGAGGGGGGAAGGAAATGGGGACAAAAACATGAGAAGGGGTATCAATGTGTGAGAATTAAAACACCTACTACCTGCTGAATGTAAGTGTAACCCCAACTTTCCAGTCTATGATATTGGGGATCAAGTTGAGGTCCCATCACTATTGTCACTGCTTTTTCTGTCATTACCCTTTAGCAGGCCAACAGTTTACTAACTGATCCCCTGGGTTGTCTCCAGATTTGAGCTGTGTACCTCTCAAAAGTTGGAGCTACGTAAGAGTCTTTATAAATCTATACAAAATTTCTTATTATGTACGTAGAAGTCTTAATAGCATCTAGGATTTGTATCTGAAAAAAATGAATTCTATAATATTTGTGAGTTTACCCACAAGATTACCAGTTTACACACATCCTGTGTCTTAAAACTAATGGAGTTAGGCTTTGTTCCTGTGGCTCATATCTATAATTCTAGCTACTCTGGAAGCTGATATCTAAGAATCACGGTTCATAGCCAGCTGAGGCAAGAAAGTCCGTGAGACTGTTTGTCTCAATAACTACCAAAAAGCTGAATGTGGAGTTGTGGTTCAAATGGCAGATCACTAGCCTTGAACAAAAATACTCAGGGACAGAACCCAGGCCTGATGTTCAAGCCCCAGGCCAGCATTGCCTTTTCTTCCTACATTAAAAAATATTTAAACATTTTGTGATATGTATGTCTCTAATTTTCTCAAATGATCAAGATGCAGAAAGACAGGCAAGCTCAATCTTCCATACTGCTTATATAATTTAAAATGGAAGACATCAACCAGAAATGAAATAATGTTGAGGAGCAGTGGATGTTCTCTCTAGAGAATTTTCTCTGGTGGAAATGAAGCTGTTAAAAAATAGGTCTCTTGGGGCCAGGTGTTTGGCGTAGTGGTAGAGTGCTTGCCTATCATGCACGAAGACCCGGTTCGATTCCTCGGTACGACATACATAGGAAGTGGTGCTGTGAATCACATGGTAGAGCAGTAGCCTCGAGGAAAGCTCAAGGACAGTGCTCAGGCCGCGAGTTCAGGCCCCAGGACTGGCAAAAAAAAATTAGGTTACTTACCTACTTTAACAGCACACTAATCATTCAAATTTACCCATGCAAAATTGATCAACAAGTATGTAATATAAGTGAAAACTGATGTTTTAACGTGACAGTTAAAGCAGCGGAGGTCCTGATTCAGTTCAGAGGAGTCAGAGGTGATATACTTCAAATCTCAATGTGCTAAGTCCAGAAAAATCAAATTCCAGGGTACAGGAAAGAGAACCAGAAACAACATACTGACATTCACTGACTTCTGGTACTAACAACTCTGGTGCGTTGAGCTGGTAGCACATTTATTTCTCCTGCAATTTATACAAAATACAGACACAGAGATTCATTAATTTGCCTAAGGTCACATATATAACAAAAACCAGAGACAAGATTTGAATCTAAGCTAGTGGCACATTCAAGTTTGTGAGACAGAGAGGAGAGAGACAAAGAGGAGAGAGAGAGAGGAGAGAGAAAGAAAGAGGGGGGGAGAAAGAATCTATAACCTAGTATCTGTGTCCTTTCTGCTTCTGCAGCTAAATGAACCACAGGGCAAGAGGCCTTGCTTGAAGGAAGACTATATCATTCGAGGAAATCATTTCATGTGCTTTTTCATCTTCTTCCTAATTGGTTTTTTATTTGCCTTTAAATTTTAATTGTTCTGATTGATGAGCATTTCTCTTTTAAATGTTCCTCAAATCCTTTGTGGAATAGGCTATAAAGTATAAATTCTTAAAAAGTGTATTATCTAGTAATGCATATCTATGAGTATCCCTGAAGGGTGCAGAAGTGTGATAACATGGCAGCTTTCCTCTGTAAATACCTAATGAACTTGCAAAATGATAATGGGCTTGTGCTCAGCTTCAATAGCTCATACTTGCTCACCAGGAGGAGGGGGAGATAACCTATTTTTTAAAATACTATCCTGGAAGATAGTTTCTGAAGTGCTAGAGAAAGCTTAAATCTGAGTTAAAGATTCGGGTTTTTTATTTTGTTTTGTTTTTTATACTGTAACCAATTGGTAAAAGAGTACAGTTTGGTTTAACTTTGTCCCAAATGAGAAAAAGTTCCCAAATAGTTGTGAAATTCTACTTGGTAATTCTGAAAAATAGATTCTACCATGTTTATGATTATCATATCAGAATTAGAATATTTGTTTTTAGGTAAACTAAATATATCATTTGATGTGACAGAATTTAGACACATACTTGTTTAATTTACTTTCAATTAAGCAATTATATAATTTAAACTTCCCCAAACAATTAGATTTCATTGCAGTGGGATGAATTGAAAGGGCTTGCATTACCTTTTTGCTGAAGTACAGGAGGAAAGTGATTTACATGGATCTCTCCATTACTTCATGCACTGTATTATTGGATATCAAGGGAAATAATTCTGGCATAAAGAAACAGAAAAGCTTCTCAGAAAGCAATTAATCTTCTATTGCCTGAATCCATTTATAATATCCATTCCTGGCTCGATGCACTTGTTTGAAATTCAGTCAACCATTATTTGACATCAAATGATACGGTTCTACAGTCATTTTTTCCCCTATGCAAATACTTAAGCAGATTTCCCACATGTCAGGACAGTGGTTGTGGACTTTGTATTCTGTAGGGGTTAAAAGGGTTCACACAATGAAAATTTTTCTGTGGACAGTCCAAGTTGAGTCATGAGCCCATTAGTGCCACTTGCTATTGAATTCAATGTTTATTGATACCATTTAACACTCCAGACTTCATACTTAATGCTAGAAATGCAAGAATGTACAGATAGAGGCTGATGGAGGAGTGTTTGCATATAATATGACTATGCTGTCATTAAGATCTAGGTAAATTATAACCAAAGCTGGCAGAAGGTGCCTGGAAATAAAACTAAACATGTTAGAGAAAAAAAACCTTCTCAGATAGCAATTCAGCTGTGATATAAAGAATTAGCAGCATTTATACTGGTTGATAAAAACAGAAGATTACCACAGCTGTGAGAAAGAATAGAAATGATACTATGGGGAAAGCTATGTAATTCAGTGCTTTGGGAGAGCATGTTTCTATCTCAAAAAGTATACCTGCAAATGCCTGGGGGAGAGGCAAGGGGCAGGTCACAGTCCCCCGATGATCTGACATTTCTGAGTGTAGTCCCTGGGCAGACATGAGGTCTGAACAGCCAGGGTATCAGCATTCAAGTCACTTCTAGCTGGAAAGCAGGGTCAAGGAGAAAGGCCAGTACCTGGTCATCAATGACAATAATCCCACCAAGAGACAGTGACAGAGGCAAGATAGCAGGAAGGGGACATATAGTGGTAGTATCCTTTGAATAATTTGGCAAAGGTATTTGTAAAAATTTGATTTTTTGTCAGAGATATGCAGTAACTTTCGTTTTGCCACTGTAGGTATATGAAACGATGCTAGGTCTCTGTAAATGAATACAGTTAGTTGACCTTATACATGGAAGGGACATGGATTTAGTCTATCACTTTCTAGATGAAGCTACTTTGAAAATGAACATAATTCATGGACTGCTTTACAGGGCCATCACGAGGTTTCAGTGAGTTGCTTGAGCATGAAGTTAGTCTGATGTGAGGAAAGTTTAGAGAAAAGAGAAGTTGTAGCGGGGTACCTGTGACTCACACCTGTAATCCTAGCGTCATTAAGAAGCTGAAATTTGATTCAAAGCCAGACTGGGCAGGAAAGTCCATGAAACACTTATCTCAAATTAATTAGAAAAGTTCCAGATGCATCAGCCTTGAACAAAATTGCTGAGACATCCTATGGAAACAAATGGCAAAAATCAAAAGATGCAGAGGAACAGTTGGTAAAGTGATTATTTTACAGTGATAAAGGTGAAGTTCGGACACCCAAGAATAGACTGATGACTCCAAGGACTAAGTAACCTATCACCTCTAGACCTGAGTAGGATAGACAAAAAAGAGGTGTTCCCCAAGCTGGCAAGAGGTATAATTCAGGAAGGAGGAAGCTAATGCTTCTAGCAAGAAGTCGGCAAAGAGTGTATAAAGGGATCGAGTTCCTGATAAAGTCTAGTTCAGCAACTGAACAGATACTAGACTCCCTCTGTCCTTTCAGAGCAATCTCTCATTCAGTAGCAATGATGACAGATATAAAATCACCTCAAAACTCAGAGAGGGACAGGACTCAGGGATGCTATGATAGGGAGCCACTTGCCCACCCTCCCCAAGTTCACAGTGCAGACAGCAAGCAAAAAAATGTAGTGTAATGAGAAGCCACACATTCCATAGTATTGGTTAAAATGGCAATGTTTTTCTTAGTCAACTTAGTTAGGCATAGTTTTGCAGGTTGGCATTTTCCACTTTTGCTTGTGATGTGTTATCTGGCTGTGATGAAACTTGCCTTCAGAACTTGCCATTCCAATTTCTGCCAGAGATTCACGTTTTCTTTGTGTATCAGTAGTAGGGCTCAAACTCAGAGCCTGGGTGCTGTCCCTGAGCCTCTTTTGATTAAGGCTTGTCCACTGGACTCTCAACTCCACTTTCAGCTTTTTTTGGTAGTTTAATGGAGATGGAAGTGTTACAAACTTTCCTTCCCAGACTGGCTTCAAAACGCAGTCCTCATATCTCTGCCTCCTGGGTAGCTCAGATTAGAGGTGGGAGCCACCAAAGCTCAACTACAATTCACTTTTGTATCAAATCTTCCTGGAGACTGATTTTTTTTTGTCAGTTAGTACTATCCTGGTATCCTCTGTGTTTTCCTTACAGCTCCAGTTGTGCTATTGAATACCCTGAATCATAATTTTAAATTTTTTGTACAAGTCTGGAATAAACACTATAAAGTAAAAACTGGTAAAGCTCTTGATATATGAAGAAGATAAACCTCAAAATTGATTTCCCAGCGCCAAAGAGTTTGAGCATTTGCTGACAATCAAGGGGTAGATTATAGTCAATTTTGCTTCATATTTGGCTTCAGTTAATCAATTATCAATGCATGACAAACATGAGTACTTTTCTTCAACCATAAAGTATCTGTACCAAGCAGGAGGGGGAAAACATCTAAAAAAGCAGTAATTATTACATGAATTGCTGGTTGAAATAACATTTTGGTACAACAAAGAGTTCAGCTTAATAGGTTTCTGGTGCATTAATTCAGCCAGTTTTATAGAATTATAGACCGTCTTTCAAAACAAGTAATCTGCTTATTATTCATAATCTTCAGAGCACTAGCTTAATGTTAAATAGCCCTTAAAATACACTCAATAAAATAGCAGGGACTTTTCCCCTCTTTCCTCGGAGATATTAGGAGTTCTCTCAGTGGTTCTACTCAGCTCCACTTCAGGCTGAGGTACAATTATTTAATCAAGAGAAAATCAATTTAGTGGCTCAGACTCACAGAATTGAGAGTTGCAAACTACAAACAGTAAAAAACCAAAAAAACATGCCAAACAAAACTTCATTAGTTTACAATCTCACTGTTTTCAGACGAAATATGGAGAATTTTAGCTGGAATGCTGAATTCATCTACCTCACATAGAAGCACTGTGAGTGCCATCTCAGGCTTCTTAATCAGAACATTTTTGAAGGTGATTAATAAATTGAATATGATGTTTAAATTATGAAGATTTTCAAAAAGTTGTAAGTCTTTATAAAGGTTATAGTATATTAAATACATCAATGCACTACTAGAACAGTTTTTAATTTATTGGATAATGATAAGAATTTATACAGGAAAAATTCATAATACAATTTTAAACATTTAGTGATTAAAATAAATAAAGCAAGGTACAACGAAAATCCATGAATTTTTACTTTTTAAATTCTATTTCCTATAGTTCTGATGCAAAATTCAAACCCACAAGTTAATCAAGTTGAAGGGTTGAAATAGAGCCAAGCAGAGTGACTACCTTCACGTTCTGATTTCATCCTTGGCTTAATTAGATAAAGAAAAAGCATGGACATTTATCAATGTCTTCTGCTTCCTTTACTTCTCTTCTTCTTGAACCCTAAGTTTGCAAATTGGTAGGAATTATCTACAAATGTATAGATGACTAATTTTGTATTCTGTTGGCTAGCTACTTGGTGAGGAATCTCTGTGGCTCTTTCACATCTTTTTATCCATTTTATGGCATGTGAACAAATGATGGTACTGCTATATCCATAATGAAGAACAGGGAATTTTCCACTCCTCTATGTACCTGCTGAACAATTCTCCATGCTAACACAATTCTAGATCATCCTCTGATACATGGGCTTAAGCAGAAGATCTGGTTATTATGCAAAATACATACTGCATAAATTGAATCTACCTCTATTTCTTTTATTCATTAAGTGTTCAAAAGTGGATTATAAATTTTCTGTACTTCAATATATTTCCATGACATGAAAAGCACTAAAAGGAAATTAAAGTTTCATAAAATCTCTAATATGCACTGTACATATTTCCCTGTCAGACAAGATGTTTTTAGTAAAGACTTTCAGAAGATTCAGCTCCAATCAGTGCAAATTTAAATAAATTCAATCCAATCCATACTCTCCCTTCAGCTATAAATCTGATGAGATTTGCATAATGAATCTAAGTTCATTTTCTATGAAAGATCATTGGGGAAGGCATTTTATTGATACTAAACAAAAGTTTAAATATTGGGTTAGGTTAAATCTTTGGATCAGAAAATATAATAACAGAATGATATAAATTTTTGCTATCTTCAGTCAAAGCATTCAAATGTAATTTTCTGTTGTCAGGGTAAAATAAGCCTAGCAAAAGAATAAATTTTAGTACACAATAACGAGAGGGACTTCGGGATATAGTTCAATGGTAAACCACATGCTTAATATGAATAAAATTCTGGATGGGACCAATTCAGATGACGAAGCAGAGGAAAAAGAAGAGGAGAATGAAGAAGAGAAAGAGGAGGAGAAAGGGAAAGAGGATGTAGAAGTGGAAGAGGAGAATAGGAAGGAAAAGGAAACTGCTGTAGTGCATTGCCTGATGTGTAAATTCTGTTCATAATTGCTAGAAACTAGCAACTGCCCTCAAACCATGAAAATGGTGATGCTCTACTCTTTTGAAATGCTCTGCTTCCCTGGGTGAGTGTTCTGTTCTGCAACAGCTCATAATCCTATGTATTTTGCCTCTCAGAATGTTCATGTTAGAAAAGTTCCATAATCTCTGATATCTGGCAACATGTTTTAATACCCTTCGCTACTGTTGCTGAGTACTTATCCTATCTCTGAACTCTTTGGCCACCTTTCCTTGCTTTGCATTGTGATACTGGAACTAAACACAGAAAATATTAGCCTTAGGCATCTAGCACAAACACGTAAGTGAGGGACACACACAGATAACTTCCTGCAATGTGCTCTCGAACATTCTAACAACTGGCTCTCAGCTTCTCAAACTCTGTAGATCCATGTAATTTTACCTTGGGGTGCTTGTTAACAACAACAGTTCTATGTTCTCCACTCAAAGCCTATGTTCTACTTTTCTGCAGCCCACGGAGCAGGTTTAGTTTAGCACACCACCCCCTGACTCTAATGCACCAAAATTTCATGCACAGAAGCTTGGGAATGAGGCTTCCTTCCAAGTCTACCCTTTGCTCTTCATTCACAGCAATACGGTGAATCTTTGTTTGTGGTGCCAGTATTAACAACTGGGCCTTATGCTTTTGCTCAATGTTTTCTCCTGTCTAGTACTCTAGTCTTGAGAGGTTTTGAACTGAGAGTATTAGATCTTAGGCTCCTGATTACAGGCAGCTAGGATCAGAATTCTTTTTGGTGCTTTTCTCCTTGGAAAGCCTCTTTCCAAGAAGACTGAATAGTAGCTGGAAAATTGGGGTACCACTGTACAATATATTTGCTGATTTGTCATTTCTAAAGATTTTGATCCCTTAATAATTCACATTAATGTCTCCTTCTATATTTTCTCTTTCATAACTAGATGCTGGATCATGTAACTACATGGAATATAGCTTTTCAAATAGTACTTTATTTATTCAGATTTACGTCAAGGCTTCCTGGTATCTCATATGTTTATGCTTCTTAACCTCTACCCACTTACACTTTAATGCTTAATTTGAGGTTGTTTTTTTTTTGTTTTGTTTTGTTTTTTTTTTTTTTGCCAGTCCTGGGCTTGAGCTCAGGGCCTGAGCCCTGTCCTTGGACTTTCTCAAGACTAGAGCTCTACCACTTGAGCCTCAGCACCACTTCCGGCTTTTTTCTATGTATGTGGTACCGAGGAATTGAACCGGGGTCTTCATGCATGCTAGGCAAGCACTTTAACCACTAGGCCAAACTCCCGGCAAGCTTAATTTGAGTTTATCATTAGGTTTAATGCTTTATTCCTCCCTCTTTGCCAATAGATTGCTTTAGACTTAGTCATTTTCCTTCAGACCTGGTTTGTTCAATCTCTAGTAATATGCCATTTTTAGGCCTGGTGTGTACAATTTCTGATAAAATGCCAATCTCTAGCATCTGCCTCAAAATGGGGAAATTTCAGTAAAGTCCCACATGTTTACTACTTTGTTTTATCCCCTTGTTTCTTTTGTGCACAAATCTAGCCTTAATATTAATAAAATCACAATAACTGCATTAAGATTTATTATATTTATATATTTGTGTTGAACAGTATGTTAAAGATGTTTTAATTCCTAGGAGTGTCATAATGTAATGCCCAAGTCTCAGGATGACCACCAAGGAGACCACCGAGAGCCAGACATTCTGAAACGCAAAAGCAAGGCTTTATTCAGGTGGGCGCCTGGGCCTTGTCCTATGCACCCAGCAAGAACTTAGGAGGAGACCACGAGCTGAATTTTTACAGGGCTTTTAAAGGCAAAGACCACAGATTTACAGCAACAAGCAATCAGCAATTAGAGTGAGAAAAGGTAGGGGTTAGGGACACTTCAGGGCAGTGGAAGCTAATGGCAGAGTCCTAATTAGCTGTTTTAGAAAACAAATGCCATCCCTTGAATTTACATGAGTTCTGGTTAATTTTAACACAGACAGGGCATCTCCTGGGACTTAATGGTACCACAATTCTGTTTCTTTAATTTATGTGACTTTTGGGTCATTCATAGTTTATATAAACAGCAAGATAGTTACTGCCTCAGAATGGGGGTGCTTTTTAGCCCCTCAATAATACTTGATTTTTCTCTTCATCTGTTTTATAAGCAATTATATGAAGACTGGGGGAACATAAACACTTGACCATGGCCAAGCATTTAATAAGGGCTATATCTAGAACACCAATGTGCAAATCTGAACTTGAAGCCTATGTGCTAGATTTTCAAAGAAAATTAAGATAATTAAGCTATGACTACAACATGATCATGTGTGTTTTAAGATATGTTTTATTTTTATTACATGTTTTAGAACTACTAAATGCAGCAACCATTCATGGTATCTAAATGACTATACATGTTTAGAATCTCTGAACAGTGACAGGGAATTCAATAGTTATTGTGAAGATGGTAAAAATTATTCAAATGTGTGTGAAACTGATTGGCTTGACTTATGAGATGTTGATGAGGGTCACATCCTGCCTTAACTACTTTGTCTTCTAAATTTGGTTGATGGAAGGATCATTGAGGACATTTTTGGTTCAATTTAATTAATTAAAACTAGGCACTACTTATTAAAGGATGATTTATTCTTTGAAATATAGTCCATAAGCTCAGTTCTAGAGTGCATTTAATCAATTTAAGCTCAACTTCTGCTGTTTGAGGGAACAAATGAATAAATTGTCTTAAAATATAATTATACAAGGTTACATATAATTTGGAGGAATTGGGATGCTATAAATAAAATTAATTTGTTTTTGATCAACAAAGCTTACAATTTAATTCCTGTTAGATGATGTATCACTATATGCCAATTATCTCATCACAATACTGAATTAAATTAATATTTATGTCTAATTTAGGGTCTTCATGAGATACCATAGAATAAAAGTCCAAGGACCATGAAAATATTACAGGAAGGGGTAAGGGAAACGCTAGAATTCCTAGGAATGGGTAGAAACGTCTTAAGTAAAGATCCAGAATCACAACAAATCAAGGAAAGATTGCATAAATGGGATTGCATCAAATCAAAGAGTTTCTGCATGGCAAAAGAAATAACTAGCAAGATAAATATAAAGCCATCAGAATGGGAAAATATTTTTACTAGCTATGCATCACATAGGCCTCATCACATATCCAAAAGATGTTTAGAGCTTAAAGACTTAAACCTCCAAAAATAAACCCCTGAAAAAATACACAATATAACAAATGGGCTAAAGATTTAAAAAAAGAGACTTCTCAGAAGAAGTAAGAATGATCAATAGACATATGAAGATATATATGTTCAACGTCTCTGGCCATAAAAGAAATCAAAGCAGCATTAATATTCCACCTTACCCCAGCTAAAATGGATATTATCAAGAAAACTAACAAAAACAGATGCTGGGGGGGATGTAACTAAAATGAAATACTACTACACTGTTGGTGGGAATGTAAACCTGTTCAACCACTTTGGAAGGCAGTATGGGGATACCTTAAAAGACTAAACATGGACTTCTCTATGAACTAGAAAATTCACTCCTCTTCACTTATCCAATAAACTATGAACACAGCCACACTAAAGCTACCAGCACATCTATCTTCACTGAGGCATTACTTACCATAGCCCAGATATAGAATCAACCCAGATGTTCCTCAGTGGGTGAATGGGTAAAGAAAACATGGTATATATACACAATGGAGTGCTGTGTTTTTATTAGAAAGAATATTGTTCCATTCATAAGGAAATGGAAAGACCTGCAAAAAGTATTAAGCAAAGTAATTCAAACCCAAAGAAACAAAGGTTGCATAGTTTCCTAGATTTGTGGTAACTACAATGTATCTATAAATCTACAAGTAAACACATGAATGGTAATAGACAAAAAAAATTACACTTGGGCATGATGATTAATACATGACTATAAACATTTACACAGTGAGGCCAAAGGAGCATTTTCTTAGGAGTGGATCACAAAGGTTCAATAGCTATGTGTATATGCTCACATAAAGTGGGATTTTTCAAAATGAACTCCAAAAATTGAAACAAGAGGATGTTTGGTATATTTTTTGCTAGTTCTGAAGCTTGAACTCAGAGCATGAGAACTGTCCTTAGACTTTCTATAGTTATAGCACTTGAGGCATTGCAACACTTGGTGCGTTTTTTTTTTTTTGTCTATGTATGTGGTACCATGGAATCAAACCCCCAGTTGTCATGACTGCTAGGAAAGCACTCTACCACTAGGCCAACTCCTTACCCTTGTTTTTGTTTTTCTTTCGTTGCTGTCTAATTTTCTGTACTTTTTGTCTTGGATGTAAGTTCATCTGTTATGGGGACAGTACAGAAGAATACAGAAATGGAGGAACAAACATAGTAGTGATACTCACTAGACACTATGCTGAAAATGAACTATACAATTCCTGTGAGAAAGGGAGTTGGGAGGAAAAATCTGGAAGAAAATGAAGGAAGAGGTGACACTGTAACAAAAGAAATGTGCTCACCATTCCCTGACTTATGTAACCGTAACCCTTCTATACATCATCTTTATTATAGCAATTTTTAAAGGAAGAAAGGTCAAGAGAAGCAATATGTTTCTTGTAGGAGTTTTAGATAGGTATTTGTGTCAAATTATTTGAAATCAAACTGATTATTAAAGAGCCATGGTGCATATAAAATAAATCAGGATGTGTGTTGATGATATGAAATGCTATAACCAGAGAATAGTGTTCCATCTGTAATATAAATGTAACCACACTGTAGTATTGTATCTATTGTAATCATCCAACATGGCTGACTTTCCCCCGTTCCTCCAATATTATACACTTTTATTGCTTATCACTCCTTTTATTTTTTCTCTGACTCACTGTTAATATATCCTAAGATCGCTAGGATATATTATATTTTCAGCCTGTAAACATAATAATTGCTGAGTAAAGAAGCAAGCCAAAAGAGAATTGGTTTGTAAATGAATTCTATGACAGAAAATGTTTTACTACATTCATTTTGTGAGGTTTTAAGATATTTTCATTTGTTATTTGATTATGTAAATTTCCTTCCTTTTCTGTCACCCAATGGTCAGCAAATTAAGTGGTTCAGAATGTGTCCATTACCATACGAATATATCTTCTGTTGTCCCTTGACTACAAGTCCAATCCTCCCTCACTGTGAAGACTGCAGACCTAATCTACATGTAAGATTGTATAAATGGAATCATAGATTATGTAGCATTTTGAATCTTAGTATAATATAACTGAGATAAATTCATATTTTTTTCAAATGTGTTTTATTCCTTTGTACTTTTGAATGCTATTAGACAATCATTCACTTTCCTATGAAATTTCACAATCAGAAATAATATACATTGTCAGTCTATACAGTATAAATGGCAAATCATCAAGATTTCAGTCAGCAATTATTATCTAATAGTATACATATCAATCAATATGAGAATCAAATTCAATATATATATTAATTATCAATATTTTGTATTGTATGCAATGTCATAGATTCATAGAAGGGGGTATTTGGTCCATTCCTCTATTGAGAGCATAAGTTTGATTTCTAGTTTGGGACAAGAATATAAATTTTGCTGATACAGATGTTTTTGTGGATGCATTTAAGCAAAAACTGTATTTGTATAGTATAAACATGTGGGAATGGAATTTCATATTCTCAGAGTCTGGGCATATTTAACTTGATGGTCAGAAGCCTAACTGTTATAAAATATGACTGCTTGGCTTTTATTCCTAGAAGTAAATAATGCAACTGTCACTTGCTTGTGGATAGTTACCAACAATTATCAGGGCCTGATTTTTTTTATTTTATTCCAACAATTGAGGGATGACATGTTATTGTAGTTTCAATTCATATTTCTCAAAAGATAGCAATTGTTCATTTTTCCAGTGATTATTTTCCATTTATTTCCTTCTTTGAAGTATTCTTTCAAGAGTGTCGGGAGCAAGAGTGGAATCAAACTGTACTTTGATTTGCATCAGATAATTGCTTGATTGTCTTATTGTTTTTTGGCCTTTCTCCTGTTCAATTGATCTGAGATTTACCATATGAATGTAACCCCCAACAGTTCCCTGATTAACCATCTGGATGTAACCACCTGGCAGTGCCCTGGTCTGAAGAAGGGATATAACTTTGAGTTGAGAATAAATGGGTGCTGCAGTTTTGCCTGGGCTGCAGACCTCCAGACCCGATGTGTTTGTCTCTCTTCTAATTTTTCCAGTCCCTGCCCCCTATTTCAGGAACCCCAATTTGCTGCAGTAGGCCCCGGCACAAGAGGTTTGCCTATTATTAACTGAGTACTTTAATATAGATAGGTAGGTAGAAATAGAGAGGCAAAGAGAGAATAGATTATACTATTAGCTAAAATTTTCTTGTTGAATACATGGCTTGTATACTTTCCTCTAGCATAATTATGTTTTGTTTTGTCAGTTGTGGGGCTTTGCTCAAGGCTAACATTCTACCACTTTGAGCCACAGTGCCATTTACAGGTTTCTGTGGGTTAATTGGAGATAAGAGTCTCACAACAAGTTGCTGCCCAAGCTTGCTTTGAAATGTGAACCTAAGATCTCAACCTCCTGAGTAAGATAGTATTACAGGTTGAGCCACTGTGCCTGGTCATAACTTCGGTTTTTTGAATCTCCAAACAGTATTCTCCACAAAGCACAATTTCTACTTTTGAAAACATCCGGTTCATCACAGTTTCTTTTCTATCTAGTTAAAGGGTATTTTCCCCAAAAAGTATATTTCATTTCAAAACCTTACAGTTTGTTGGGCACAGTGGTTCACACCTGTAATTCCTAGCTACTCTGGGTCTGAGATCTGAGGATCAAGGTCAAAAACCAGCCTGGTCACAAAAGGACCTGAGAATCTTATCTCCAATTAACATCTAGAAACAGGAAGTGGGGCTTGGCTCAAGAGTAGAGAGGTAGCCTTGAGCTGAAGAGCTCAGGACAGTGCCAGGCTGAGTTCAAGCCCCATGACCCTCAGAAAAAAAACCCAAAAACCCTTACAGTTCAAGGAGCCAATTTGGGAGGAAGAAATAGGAGGACTGTAAGTCAAAGCTAACTGGAACAAAAGTGAGGCCTTATCTCAGAAATTAAACTGTGCATGGACTAACATGCTCACAAACTACACAAGAAGCAAAGTTAGAAGCATCTTTGAGGGCCAATGGTCTGAGGCAAGGATGTAACAAAAGCATGAGACCCAATTAAAAAATAATAAACGACAGCAAAAATGACATAGGACCTCAGCCCAATGACTAGTGTTTGTTTAGCAAACAATTTCAGGGCAACACACATACACAAACCTCTCCTACTTCATATTTACAATCTATGATCCAATCCTTCTAGGCAAAGCATCAGAACCGGCAGAGAGCAGGAATACACAAGATAAGGTTTTCTCAACAGGCTCTCATCTCACAGGAAGATTTTTCCTCCATTAGTTTTGTCAAGGAGAAGGAATTTTCTCTTAATTTTAAACTCTCTCTCTCTCCCTGTCTCTCTCTCCCTGTCTCTCTCTCTCTCTCTCTCTCTCTCTCTCTCTCTCTCTCTCTCTCTCTCTCTCTCTCTCTCCCTGTTTCTCTCTCTCTCCCTGTTTCTCTCTCTCTCCCTGTTTCTCTCTCTCTCTCTCTCTCTCTCTCTCTCTCTCTCTCTCTCTCTCTCTCCCTGTTTCTCTCTCTCTCTCTCTCTCTCCCTCTCTCTCTCTCTCTCTCTCTCTCTCTCTCTCTCTCTCTCTCTCTCTCTCCCTGTTTCTCTCTCTCTCTCTCCCTGTCTCTCTCCCTGTCTCTCTCTCTCTCTCTCTCTCTCTCTCTCTTCTCTCTCTCTCTCTCTCTCTCTCTCTCTCTCTCTCTCTCTCTCTCTCTCTCTCTCTCTTCATCACAATAACCATCTAGGAGAAGAGTATTTTTCTTGGATTTTTTTCTATTCCTGCCTGTGGCATAGTTCAAGATTCCAGGTGTTCTTAAATTTAATCCAGGAAATGTAGCAGCTCTCAACCTTGACATACTGGTCATGTGACTTTCAATGAGATAATGAGATTTTTTAGCTGTGACCCAACTACTCTTCTACACTCTTTACATTTCTGGGTTTCAGACAGAGCTTACAGTCATTTATAGCTGACAATTATCACCTGAAAATTTAGTTTACCAAAGTACCCCTTCATCTTCAGTTTCACTGTCTCACCAAGAACAGGGATGCTTTGCTGAGCAGGACCATTTAATGAGCCAGTCTTCTAGAGATTGAATTTTAACTGGCTCAGGCCTAAATGCCTCATGAAGTAGAATGTCAACACTATCCTGCAGTCAACTTGGAAGAAATCATGCTGCAACCCTCCTACTATGCAGTTGTGTGTGTGACCATTATGAACATTCCAACTACAAGACTGCAGGTGAATTGTCTCAGATACATTGAGTGCAACACAGACATATAAGAAATATGAAGATGCAAGGTAACAAGGTACCCCTACAAAGCCAAAACTCTCCCAGTAATAGATGCAGAGGGCAAGGAAGAGAAAGAAAAAGCAATGAATTCATGATACTGGCACAAACCAGACATGAAGACCAATGGAACTGAACAAAAATCCCAGAAATAAAACTATAGAAGTATATACAGCTGATCTTTGACAAAGGTGTCAGAAGCATACAGAAAAAAAGGGAGAGAATGCTATCTTTTGCAGAAATTATGCTGGAAAACTGTTTACCTACATGCAGAAGACTGAAATCATGTCCTTATTTCTCATCCTATGCAAATATTAACTCCAATGGACCACATAACTTCATGCAACATCTAAAACTTTTAAATTATACTTTTAAAAAGCCTTAGAGAAAAAGATGGAGACATAAGTAATTATTTTTCTGACTAAGACTCTAATTGTCCTGGAAGTAAGAGCAAGAATTGACAAATGGGACTTCATCATAATAAAATTTCTGCATACCAGAAGAAACATTTGATAGAATCAGGGCCTCATGCACAAGGCAGGCACTAGTGTGTCTTACCTGTTATTCTAGCTACTCAGAAAGAGTAAGACCTGCCTGGAGGCGGTGGGGAGGGAAAGTGGGAGAAAAACATGAGAAGGGGTATCAATGTTCAAGAAGTAATGTACCCACTATCTGATGAATGTAAGTGTAACTCCTCTATATGTTTCCTCGACAATAAAATATAATAATATTTTTTAAAGTCTGTCTCCAGTTAACCAGTAGAAAGCTGGGCTGGAGGCCTGGCTGTATTAGTAGAGCACAAACTATTAGCAAGAAAGCCCAATGACAGTATGAAGCACTTAGTTCAAGCCTGGGTACCAGCAAACAGAAAAAAATAGGTAGCTCCTTCTTTCACCAAGGAGATACTTCATCAAGTATGTATCAAAAGGTGTAAGCTAGGCTTAGATCCATAATGCAGTTCTGCTGTAATAATTGGCTTCTTTCTGGATCATTGAGTTTTGAAGATTAAACAAAGAGTATATATAGGTATACACACACATATATAGATACATACACACAAATATTTTTTTCACAAGCACAGCTATATATAGCAGATTCTCAAAAGCAGATTGTTTATATTCTCTCCATGAAATTCTACCTAATGTTTTGAATCTACCAGAGCACCTCACTGCCTTACAGTCCTGTGATTTGAGTATGTGATTGGGATAAGGATTCTATAGCCAATTAAGGGCTGAATAGATCCTTTCTGATACTTGGTATTTTAGAGTTCAAGATTCACTATGCTAACTGGCTCACTGCTGGCTCCAGGCACCAAAATTTCCATTGCTTTATTGAATCCTGAGAATGCTCACCAAATTGGGAGTTAGAATTCTTTCTTCTCATCTAATTATCCTCCATTTCTATTGGAAGTACGTCTCAGATTTTCTCTGCTCACTCACTCCTTGTAGGACCACAGGGCCAATTCCGGCACCTTATTGGAAATTCAGAGCACCGTGGCTGCTATAGTCACATACATAAATGAAAATTTAGACTCCTTTTTCTGTATTTCTTCTCTACCAGTCTGTTCACCAGGAGTCCTCTGGGGGTTCTAACAAATGCAGTCTTTGTGCCAGTCTGCTTTCTCACTCTTCAGCCTACCACTAATCTCCACTAATCTGCAAGGTGTTAGTGATTAGCACAGTAATTATCATAACGACAGCATGACAGCCAGAAAGCATCTGAGCTTCCAAGCTGTTTTTTGGAAAATTCTGCTCAGAAAGGTGATGACAAAGAAGAACGGGAACATAAGTAGGCCAAAGTTTAACATACATCTTTCCAAGTGCCATCTGCCTTTAATGAGTCATTAAGACAATCCCAGGGGATGAACCATGGTTGATTTTCTTTCATTAACAAGCATTTTCTCTTCCGTTTCCTTGTTTCCACCCTGCATTTGTGGATAGTTTAAGCTTACTTACCAGTGAACAAACATATGTGATAGAAAGAAAAGAGAGAGAGAGAGAGAGAGAGAGAGAGAGAGAGAGAGAGAGAGAGAGAGAGAGAGAGAGAGAGAGAAATGGAATGAAAGACAGAGATGGAGACACAGAAAGACAGAGACAGAGAAAGAAACAAAGATAGGGAGAGGAAAACAGAGCCATGGAGAGACAGAGACAGAGACAGACACAATATAAAAAGAGAAGAGAAAGGGGGAAATAGAGAGAAGGAGATTGAGATAGAGAAGTCATGTGATAAAGACAGAGAAAGGTCGGGGAGAGAGGCACAGACAGAAGCAGACAGGGAGACAAAAGTAGACACAGAGAGAGACAGAAGCAGAGATACGGACATATAGACTTATGGACATACTGAGACAGATGGAGAGAAAGTGAGAGAGGTAAGACACTAAGCAGAATAGAAACCATTTTTGTTCTTTAAGATGCAGTTTCCCACAGATGGATTTATATAAAGTATAAGCAAATAGAAGTGAAAGGGAATAGTGGTATTATGCAAGAGAAACAAACAGAAATGTCTCTCTTTTCTGCACATTGTGAAGGGGTTTGAAAAAGAATCAAGGGAAATCTTTATTAATCAAGGCAACTTTTACTACTCAATTTTTACTAATAACTTACCTATCAAGGCAACTTGAATTTCTCATGGAACACAGGCTTAGATATGAGGTATGCTAGGATGAAAAAAGGGGCATTTTCGAAAGAAAGAAATAACTAAATAAAATAGTAAGAGTTTTGGAGTTCTGTTTGCTTTAAGAATCTCGTCCGAGAAAACAGCTATCAATGCTGGGTCCCTTCCTCACCTTGCAAGGTTAACTGCCATGAAGCCACGGCCTCTGTTTCCTCAGTTGGAAGGTGATGCAGTGGCAATATCTGCTTGTATCATCTGTGGATGTTCTTTGGAGGTGAGCAACACGTATTTCATTAATTTTTACCAGGCACCAGTCAAAATCAGGCTTGAGAAGTATCTCCAGTGGTTAGAACATAACCAGCTGTGAGACAGAATAGAAGTGGGAATCACTGAGTCAAGCCCTGGAACTGAACAAAAAAAATGTATAAATGAACAATTCTTACAATGTCTTTGTAGCCAGCTGTGGAGTACTGAGGAACTTGAACCTCAGTGCTGGTAATAAAGTCTGGAGTTCTCACAGAAGCACTGGGAAGCTGAGAACCAGGGGTTATGTTAATGGGTCTGGGTTGATAGTTCACTTTTGGGTCTTTGGTGAATATCCCATTACAGCTGATACCCCATTTACTCTTACAGCAACAGCTCTGAAGAGTGAAGGCTAGTAATAAGATTCTTCATTACTATTTTTCTTTGTTGTTTTGTTTTGTTTTTAATCCAACAAGAAGTACCAAAGGCATCTCATCATTCAGAGCTGCCAGTTTTAACAATGAGTCACAATGAATTCACATGTGGCCAAATTCATATTTGCAAACCCTTCAGCAGCTCCCCTTGGACAAATGCCTCCATTGTGGTTACATTATGAAATTCTCCCATAGACTGAAGTTGAGCATTAGGCCCTCAGCTGGTGGTGCTATTCTTGTTTTCTTTCTGTCAGCCCTAGAGCTTGAACTCTGGACTTGGTCTCTGTTTTTGCTCAAGGCCAACACTCTACCACTTGAGTCACAGCACCACTTTTGATTTTCTATGAGTAGTCCATTGGGGATAAGAGTCTCATGGACTTTTCTGTCTGGGCTGGCTCAAACTACAATCCTCAGATCTCAGCCACCTGAGTAACTAATGTTAGTTACAGTCATGAGTCACCAGAACTCAGCTGGTGAAAGTCTTAGGGGGTGGAGCCTAGCTTTGATGGATATACCATCAAAGACTGTGCCTAGTTGCCTGGCCCCTGCTAGTCTTACTCTGCTCCAGGTCCTCCATAAGAGGTAAAAGCTCTTCTACCTCATAGCCTTGCCACTATGATGATCTGCTCAAGGGCATGAAGGCATGAAACTCTGGACTGAACACTCTGAAATCAGAATAAAATAAACCTTCCTCCATCAAGTCCTTTCTGCTAGGTAGGTTGACATACCAATTAAGAAGTTAACTAATACATCTTATTTCTGCCCCCTTTTGCTATTCATACAATTCTTGCCATACTGAATTTACCCTGCTGGTACTGATGCTGTCAGGGAGAATTGATTTATTTCCTTGAATAAATTAGAAGGCTGGAAAATGTCTAAGGTAACAGATATTTTATTGGTTGAGACGGTATCCAGGATATTATGGATAAAAGAAACATATGAACAGGCTCGCAAGGCATCATGGAGACAAGAAGTGTCATGGTCTGGATCATGTTATCAGCTACATGTTATGTGGACCATATTTTATCTCTATTTACTTAACAGTTCACAATATTCTCTCTCTCTCTCTCCCTCTCTCTCTCTCTCTCTCTCTTTCTGTTTCTGCAGCTTGCTTAAGGCTTCCTCACCTATCTTGCTCCTAAACCATTATGTAAAATATTTTATGACAGATATACTTAAATACTTTTAAAATATGAATAAGTTTTTCAAAATAAAACGCAAGGGGTCCTAAAAGCATACTGCACAAAAATGTAAAAATAACAGCTACTTCAGCCAGATTCTATCCATTTTCTTGGTAGTTTTCTTGTGCATATGCTGGTTCTGGAGCTTGAACTCAGGGCCTGGGCACTGTTGTTGAGATTTTGTGTTCAAAGCAAGTGTTCTACCTCTTGAACCAGATCTCCACTTTTGTGTTTAATCAGAGATAAGAGTTTCACAGACTTTTTCTGCTTGGGGTAGCTTTGAACTGTGATCCTTAGCTCTTATTAGCTGCACCACCAAGAAATCTTTTTTAACTTAAATCAACACCACCATTGCCACCAAAAAGCAAGAATATGTCCAAACAAAGATTCCTTTTCAAGACTTTATGCTTTTTAGATACCCCCAAATATCTTAAAAGGATTCTTCAGCACCTGTGAAAATGTACCTGTTTTTCAACAATCCATCTCAGGCATCCTTTCTTACAAAGGCATCTGGGATGCATGACTCTTGGTAGAAGTAAACTTCCAGGCCAGGCCTCTCAGAGCTATCAAATTCAATTTGAAAAGTGTGTAGACCTCCTTCTGGAACTTCCCAGAGCCTTCTGTGAACCCAATGAATGACATTCTCTGGAAAATAATAGACACCTGAAATATAATGAACAAAGGAAAAAATAAAACATCAATAGAAAAATCAGGGCACTACCATTAACTATGATATTTCAACATTTCTTTACTTAGTTTGAAAAACTCTTTGTTAGCCCAGTCTGACCTCTTTTACTAGGACCTTTTATAAAATAAAAGTATACCAGAAAAAAAGTAAAATTTGATCAAAGGCCTCCAGCCTTCAAACTTGGAAAACTTAATCTATCATATATATATATATATATATATATATATACACACACATACATATATGTAGCTATAACTTAATCTATCATATATATATACAGTAGTTTTGATGGATTTTTTTTAAATAAAAAATTTCTTTTGCTTGGTGTGGTGGCTCACACCTGGAATCCTAGCTACTCAGGAGGCTGAGATCTGACAATCAAGATTCAAAGACAGCCTGGACACAAAAGAACCTGAAACTCTTATCTCCAATTAACCTCTAGAAAACGGGAAGTGGGGCTTGGCTCAAGGGTAAGGTGCTAGCCTTGAGCTGAAAAGCTCAGGGACAATGCCCAGGCCAAGTTCAAGCCCCATGACTCACAAAATAAAAATTTTATCTTTTTTTGTCAAGGTGATGTATAGAGGGGTTACAGTTATATTACTTCTTGAAATGTATCTGACTTTGTTATCTGGTATATTGTATGTACATTTATTTGTGTATTTGAAATAGGGAAGGGAAGGGAGAAAACAAGATGATTGGGATAGGTGGGTAGAGGGAAAGGGAGACAAAAACATGAGAAGAGTTAACAAGTTTCAAGAAATAATGCATCCACTACCTGATGAATGTAACTGTAACCCCTCTATACATTACCCCAATAATAAAATACAATTAAAAAAAGGAATTGTTATCTCTTCCCATGTTTTTCTCCCACTTTCCTTCCCCCCATCCCCTTCCAAGTTATAAAGTTCATTTCCAACATGTTGTCTTGTAAATATCACTGATCCATTGCTCCACCCTTTATCCTTTGTCTCATCTCTTGGAAAACTTCATGTATCTTAAGAGATGTAAAAAGCCAGCTGGGTATATTAATTTCTCCATGTGTATTTTTGTGAATAACAAAATGCAACAGACTTGTTTGACTTGGGCAAGTGTTTTCCCTGAGACTTACTAATAAGCCCTTGTGGAATTGAAGGCTGGGCAGAATATGTAAAGGAGCAATGCGGAAATACTTAGTCAGTAACAATCTCATTTATAGAACAGATACTTGATTCTAAATTCTACCAAACTTTCCTTCTTGCTGGCTTGCTTGTGTTCCTGTAAGGGCAAATATAAATCTTAAAAGAAAATTTCAAAATTTCCCCCCCCCCCCCCCCCCCCCCCCCCCCCCCCCCCCCCCCCGTGAAGGGAGAAAATCTGACATCCTTTGTTTTCCTTAGAGCATTTCCCTTAGAAAATTTGTAATTATTAAGTCCTTTCTGTATCCATTTGAGATATATGTCAACCTTTTTAAAAGCTAAATAAGTCTCCAGTTTTACCAGCAGAAATTCTTTTCTCCTGGGCCTGGAGACTTTCTTTGAAATGTAAATGTCAGGGAAGTTAGCTATTTTGTCTCCCTTCTTACTAAAAAAGGAGGCTTTAATTTAGTCTCCGGCTCCAAATTGTAAAACTCCCTGCTTGTCACCAAGATGTGAGAAATTTTGTATTTCCTGTCACTGAACGCAATGAACACAGGTGGATATTTCAACTACAAGAGAGTTTAGGAGGAACTCTGTATGACAAAGTATACTAACTCCTGTTGCTTCACTATTAGTCACTCTCTATCTTGAGAGAAATATGGGTTATCCTTCCTTCCTTCTCTCCTTCTTCCCTCCTTCCTTCTTTTTTTCTTTCCTTCCTGCCTTTCTCCCTTTCTCTATTTCTTTCTCTTTCCTTCTTTCTTTGTAATGTGCGTGATGGTCTTGTTAATCACATTTTGAAACTCTTCAAAGATTGAAGCTGATCTCTTCTTCCTTTGTGATATTTTCTGAATTATCAAAAACATTTTTCTTATACTCATTCTCAACACTATTAGCTAACTTTTATTTCTCTATATTTAATAATTAAGACATTTATGAAAGGAACCATATTTAAATGTATTAAGAAACTTCATAGTCATAACAATAATAAGATATATTATTGACATGTACAACATCTTAGTGATTTAGAAAGCATAGAACTCTAATAACAGTAAATATTTGTGTTCTAAATAAAAAATGGCATACACAAACATATGTTCAAACAATGTATATGAAATGATATAGGATATATATAGGTGATATGTCTTATACAAACAATTTGTGTGTATATAATATAGATATATATAACAAATGAATTATACATAAATTTACAACTGCTTATGTATCTTGATAACAATAATTGTATCAATTTTAGTAATAATAATTGTATCAATTACTAATATATAAATAATTTAGGTTTTTTTCCTTAGATGAAAAAATTGAGGACCAGGTATTTACAATTGTGTCACCCATTTCCTTTGTGTTATTTAAATAGTTTCTAAACTAACAGTGTTATAAGTTAAGCAATGAATAATCAGCCTGTGACATGGTTCTATGATACATTGTTCTAATGAAGACAATCATCCCTATAGACTAAACAAAGTTTTGTCAAAGATGGCAGAAAATCTGTGACATTCCATTTCTAATTAACCAGCCAGACCAACACATAGTACAATGTCAGCCATGAACAAGAAAGCTGAGAAGAATGCAAGTCTGAATGCACACACAAACACACACACACACACACACACACACACACACACACACACACACACACAACACTGTTCCTCTTATTGCCAGAGAACAATTTCTAATGTTATATTTTAAAGGAATTCTAGCAAGATACCGACACTTTACTCCCCAGAGATGAAATAGATGATAGTTCAATTTCTTTCACTCTTTTCTGTCCAGTATGTAACCAGATTACATGCATTTTCCTACGACCCTGTTGCCATCTGCTGAATTTCCTTTTTCAAATCTTGGCTATGGTACCTTGTTTTTTGGATTTCCATTCATACTCATGTTATAATTGCAACTAGAAACCAATGTTATTCCTTTATTTGTAGCATCTTTCATCATCCTCAAATTTCAGAGATTGTTTCCAAAATTTCATCTGTGACTACCTGCATCAAATTTCCCCAAAGTAATTTTGTTCTATTATGTCCCACTCACTGCTTCATTAAATAAAAATTGTTCATATCTGAACTTACTAGGAGGCTGTATTCTTTAACTTTTCCAGTATGAATTATTTTTTAATTTTTGCTAGTCCTGGGGCTCAACCTCTGGGCCTGGGCACTCTTCCTGAGCTTCTTTTGCTCAAGGCTAGTACTCTCTGCTACTTGAGTTACAGCACCAATTCCAGCATTTTCTGAGTAGTTCATTAAGAGATAAGGTGGTAAAATGTTTGAGAGAAATGTACTTATTTCA